>NW_017619512.1:311818-479318 GCF_001879475.1 Ipomoea nil
CGATATGAATTTATTTTTCTTGTTACTTGACTGTTTTGTAGCATAACAATTGACAAAGAATGGATGTCAAAAGATAGATTATGTAACACTCCCGATTTTCATGCCAATTTAAAGCTTAATTATGCAAGGCAAACTAACCAACATACATAAAAATGTAAATACAGCGGAAGTCTAATCATAAACCGAGAAAACCAAGGAGTGTTATGCCATGTTCACACCAACGTGAACGCACAGGCAAAAACCGAAATCATCAATCTAATCTGTCAACATCAAGGCACATAGGCCCAAAACATAATCTAAACTGTTCAGGGAGTCTAATCTATCCAAGACTAACGCTCTCGCCATCTACTCGGGACCTGTAAAGCACATAAAGAAATGGGACGACGCCCAGTTAGCTAATAATGCTGGTAACCCATAAAGAGAGAAGTCAACGGTAAAGACTCTATTCCACTCTCAAAAGAACAAGGGAATCACATCCCAAAAATGTCAAGACAAGAACACAACAGAACACCTCACACCGCTCAAGATGTAAGCTACTGATCACAAAGTAGAAACATCACGGCAAGGACAACAACGATAACAAGTACAACTCGATGTGTATTCTACTGATCACAAAGTGGAATACCCGACATGCTCAACAGAAGAGGATAAACAATCACACACATTGGCAACACATGCCACCGTGACACTACATGTCACATATTACACATTCCAGCCTCATGCCCGGTTCCAACCTTATGGCTACCCCCGACCTTATAACTAGTTCCAACCTTTACTTCCAGACCCCTGTACTCCAAAGTCCAACCTTATGCCTCCGAGGACCGTCGTCCCCACTCCGATAATCTCCAACAATTCCACCTATTCATAGTACACGAGGGTACCGTTCATTTCACGGCTTGAAAGCCACCCAACGCATGAGCCTGAAGCCCAAATCACATGAGCCTGAAGCCCAATTACAACTCCATAATCACATCATGGCCACCATGAGGACCACTCCTGTACCTTGGTGATTAATGTCCCATACCATTAAGACACACATCATCATAGGAATCAATCAACGGATCACAACGAAGATATGAAACCATACTCAATCAAGGAAGGATTACAATCCGACTCCAACGATGATCAACACAAGTTATCATCCACAATAGGAAAGAACAAACCACACACGCTAGCATTTCAACATCAAACTAGCATGCTTATCAAATGGGTAAACCAAACATAGCTCCGAAGAGCATACAAGACTCATCATGGTTCAATGAATCACAAGGTTGAACACTTAGCACGATTCAAGACACCAAATCCTACATGGATTCCTAACATATCGTTCTAGACATAGAAACATCAAGAAGACACTCAAATAGCCCAACAAAAGAACATCGGGAAGTCAAAACATCAATTACCGAGTCAAAAGAATCACGGGGAACAAATCCCCAAACACCAACATTTGTGTACCCCGCGGGTGGGGCTACGGGTGGACCTCCATCGGTGGTTCCGCCCGCAGGAACCATCTCACACCACACCTGTACCCCGCGGGTGGGGCGGCGGGTGGTGCACTACCTACCGTTCCGCCCGCGGGTACATGCCTGTACCAAAAATAATCCCTTCAGGGATTTTCAACACCAAGTCCAAATTCAAGTCCAAAACACCCAAAATCTCACAAAATAAAAAAATATGACTTGAATCAAAGAAATTGCCAAGCAATGGCATACAAGCAACCTAATAACAAGCTCTAGATATGCATTCTCACAAGACAATGCATCAAATCTCACATTTCCTAACAAAAATCACATGTAGAAGTCAAGAAATCATCATATAGGTAAGAAAATAGATTTTGTAAAGCATGGGTTACCTCTTGTAGCCTAAACCTTCACTTATCACACCCTTACAAGCTTCTAACAAGGCTCTCCTTCAACTTCAACTTCACAAACACACCAAAAGACAACAAATATTCTATCTTTAGAAAAACATACCTTAAAAGGTACTAAAAACACTAAAGGACCAAAGATCTTACCCTCCTATATGCTCAAGAGTAAGAAAGGTTGAATCTTGGAGACCAACTTGAAGAATCTTGGAATGCCCAAACTTGGCTTGAAGAAGAAGCTAGCTAAATTCTAGAGAGAAGGATGAGCTTTTCTTTTTAGGGTGTTAGGGAAAAGAATGAAAGGTGACTCTACGTTAGCTTGGAATACAATCATGAAGTGAAAAGTCTTCTTTACCCTTACTAAAATGAAAAAGTGTAAGGAGACAAGGGAATAATTCACAAAGCTTAAAGTACAACTCCTTGACTTGGGTTGACTAGTCAATTACTAGTCCCCGACTATTGAATTTTCAGGATTTTAGGAATTAAACTATCAATTAAGCTAGAATTAATTACTTAATTAATCCTTAAATGAAATTTGGATTTACGGTGTAACACCCCCGATTTCCATACGAATTTAAACCTTAAACATGCAGATAAACTAACCATAAAACATACACAACGGAAGACTAAATATGAAATATATGGAAAACGTAGAGTGCTATGCCACACCCACCCAACGGTGAACGCACAGGCGTAAACATCTGCAACATAGTCTATTTATCCAAAGACAAAGTCAAAAACATTAAGTATAGAGTCTAACAAAGGCATGCAGGCCCAAACTATCACAAGGTTCAAGGGATCTATACTAACTGTCTCTAGATCGTGCTCTCGTCTACTCAGCACCTGAAACAAACACATAATACATGGGACGACGCCCGGTCAGCGAATGATGCTGGTAACCCACCAATACATGTGAAATATCATATGTAGATAGTTTATATATATACAAAATCATTTGTGAAACGGGATATAGTATATATCAATTTCAAAAGCCAAGATAGAAGTCAAACACAAGACTCTTTGCACTCACAATAAGGATAAGGGAACACATCCCAAGACCGCAAGAAGCAATAACGACTCACAAGAACGGCTCAAGGCATAATCTACCATCACACAGTAGATTAACACCCGACATGCATAACACAAGAGAATAAGGACACAACCATTGGCAACTCATGCCTTGGCAACACATGCCTTTGTGACAACACATGTCACAAATAGAGAAATACACAACAACGGCTACACAAGCCTTCGTGACATCACCCATCACGAATTGAGATGCCTTCCTTATGTCCGGTTCCAACCTTATGGCTACCCCCAACCTTATGTCTAGTTCCAACCTTTACCTCCAGGACCCCTGTACACCAAGTCCAACATTTTCCCTCCGAGGACTGTCGTCCCCATCAGCCAACGACCGCCAATAATTCCACCAATTTCATAGTACACGAGGGTACCGATCACACACATGGCAACACATGCCTACCAAGAAATACGTGAACCCGACACACAGGTCACAAACTCCATAATCACGTCATGGCCACCACGAGGACCACTGCCGTACCTTGGTGACTAATGTCCCATACCATTAATCGTGCAATCCAGGTACAACCACACACACCACATCACAACAGGAATCAATCAACGGATCACAACGAAGATATGAAACCATACTCAATCAAGGAATGGATCACAATCTGACAACAACGATGATTAACACAAGTCATCATCAATCAATAGGAAAGGACAAACCACACACACGCTAGCATTTAAACACCGAACTAGCATGCTTATCAAACGGGTAAACCAAACATAGTTCCGAAGAACTCACAAGACTCATCACGGTTCAACGAATCACAATGTTGAATACTTAGCACGATTCAAGACACCAAAACCTACATCGATTCCTACCATATAGTTCTAGACATACGAAACATCAAGAAGACACTCAAATAGTTCCACAAAAGAACAACGGGAAGTCAAAAGACCAAATACTGAATCAAAAGAATCACGGGGAACAAATCCCCGAACAAGCCAACATTGTTCCCCGCGGGTGGGGCCACGGGTAGACCACCACCCGTGGTACCGCCCGCGGGTACCACACCCACATCACCATGTACCCCGTGGGTAGGGCGGCGGGTGGTGCACTACCTGCCGTTCCGCCCGCGGGTACACTCATGTACCAAAATTAATCCCTTCGGAGATTTTCAACTCCAAGCTCAAATTCAAGTCCAAAACATGCCAAATCTCACCAAATACAACAAAATGACTTGAATCAAAGGAATAGCCAAGCAATAGCATACATGAACCCTAATAACAAGCTCTAGATATGCATTTTCATAAGACAATGCATCAACACTCACATTCATAGCAAAATCACATGTAGAATCCAATAAATCATCATATAGGTAAGAAAAATAGATTTTGTAGAGCATGGGTTACCTCTTGAAGACTTATCCTTCACTTACAACACTCCTCAAGCTCCTAACAAGGTCCCCTTTCCACACCCACTTCAAGAACACACCAAAACATCATAAAGATTTCACCTTTAGGAAAAGATACCTTAGAAAACACTAAAAACACAAAAAGAACTTAGATCTTACCCTTCTAGATGCTCAAAAGTAGGAAAGGTGGAATCTTGAAGACAAACTTGGAAGATCTTGGTAGCCCTAGATTTAGCTTGGAGAGAAAGCTAACTAGCTTTTTTTTTTTAGAGAGAAGGGAGAGCTTATGATTTTGGAGAGTGTTTGAGAGAAATGAAATGTGTCTCTTAGGTTAGCTTGGAAGACTATTACAAGGGAAATGTCTTATTTACCCTTACTAAGATGAAATGTGTAAGGGAACTTGGGAACTATTCACAAAGCTTTAGGTACTACACTTGACTTTGGGTTGACTAGTCAATTACTAGTCCCCGACTATTGAATTTCCGGAATTTAAGGAATTAAATACCAATTGGTTTAGGATTAATTACTTAATTAATCCCTTAATTGAATTTCAGATTACGGGGTGTCACAGATTATGTTATGAATATGAGGTTGAAGTAGAATCTTTTTTACAATTTGCTAAAAAAAATGTCGTTGATCCTAATTCAATATCATGCCCATGTGCAATATGTGGCAACCTAAGGAAGCAACCTCTTGATACTACAAGGGCACACTTGTACCGTAATGGAATGGGTGGAACGTATGTGTCATGGATATGGCACGGGGAGAAGGCTACGTTAAACAACTCAATAGATGATACTAATCATCTTAGGGGATATGAGCATAAGCTTGTTGATGAAAACCCTATAGATATGGTAAATACTGCTTATGATGAATACGTTGAGGATCCCTACAAATTTAGTAAATTACTTGAAGATGCAGAGAAACCGCTATACGCTGGATGTACTACGTTTACAAAACTATCACCGGTAGTGGAGTTATATAACTTGAAGGAAAAATACAGTTAGAGCGACGTAAGTTTTACGGACCTTCTAGATTTGTTTGCAAAAATGCTTCCAACTGACTACGTATTGCCTTCTTCTCTATATGAGGCAAAGAGAAGCTTGGCTGCATTGGGAATGGACTATGAGAAAATACATGCGTGTCCCAATAACTGTATTTTATATCAGAAGGAGAATGCAAATTTTACTAATTGCCCTACTTGCTGGAACTTCAAGGTGGAAGATAGGCAAGAATCCTAAGATATCCATAGGAGTTCATGCAAAGGTGTTATGGTACTTTCCACCTATACCAAGATTTCAAAGAATGTTTCGGAACAAGGATATATCTAAGGAGTTAACTTGGCATATTGATAATAAAGTTTGTGATGGTTACTTGCGTCATCCAGCTGATGCACCTTGTTGGAGAACAGTAGATCATATGTGGCTAGAGTTTGCTCATGATTACATACAATCTGTAACACCCCCGATTTTCATGCCAATTTAAAGCTTAAAAACGTAACTATCATAAATCATAAACAAAAGCAACAGCGAAAGTCTAACATAAAATAGGGAAAACCAAGGAGTGTTATGCCACGTTCACCCCAACGTGAACGCACAGGCAAATACTAAAACCATCCATCTAGTATGTTCAACATATGTGGCACACAGGCCAAAACATTAACTATACTGTTCAGGGGATCTAAACTATCCACGGCTAACGCTCTCGCCATCTACTCAGGACCTGTAAAGCACATAAAGAAATGGGACGACGCTCGGTCAGCGAATATTGCTGGTAACCCATCAATACGCGTTCAATAACATATATATAGATAGTATAATCAAAATCATTTTCGAAACGGAATACAATATATATCAGTTCAAAACCATAAAGAGAGAAGTCAACTGCAAAGACTCTATTTCACTCTCAAAAGATCAAGGGAATCAACATCCCAAGACAACATCAAGACAAGAACAACAACAGAACGACTCAACACCGCTCAAGATGTAATCTACTAATCACAAAGCAGAAAACATCACGGCAAAGACAACAACAACAAACATGTACAACTCGAGGTATATTCTACTGATCACAAAGTAGAATACCACTCGACATACTCAACAGAAAAGGATAAACAATCACACATTGGCAACACAGGCTACCGTGACACTACTTGTCACATGTTCCAAATTCCATGTTCCATCCTTATGCCCGGTTCCAACCTTATGGCTACCACCGACCTTATAACTAGTTCCAACCTTTACCCCCAGGACCCCTGTACTTCTGAGTCCAACCTTATAACTCCGGGAACCGTCGTTCCCCCACCAACAACCACCAACATTTCCACCAACACATAGTACACGAGGGTACCGTTCATTTCAATCACACAACCACCAACAAGTGAGCATGAAGCCCATAATACAACTCCATAAAATCATTTCATGGCCACCACGAGGACCACATCTGTACCTTGGTGATTAATGTCCCATACCATTAATCGTGCAATCCAGGTACAGCCAACACACACATCATCATATGAATCAATCAATGGATGGCAACAAAGATATAAAACCATACTCAATCAAGGAAGGATTACAATCCGACTCCAAACAATGATCAACACAAGTTGTCATTCTCAAAAAGGGAAGAACAAACCGCACACTAGCATTTCAACATCAAACTAGCATGCTTATCAAACGGGTAAACCAAACATAGTTCCGAAGAACGTACAAGACTCATCATGGTTCAACGAATCACAAAGTTGAACACTTAGCATGATTCAAGACACCAAATTCTACATGGATTCCTAACATATCGTTCTAGACATACGAAACATCAAGAAGACACTCAAATAGCCCAACAAAAGAACATCGGGAAGTCAAAACATCAATTTCCGAGTCAAAAGAATCACGGGGAACAAATCCCCAAACATCACTATTGTGTACCCCGCGGGAACCCAACTCCACCAGCTGTGTACCCCACGGGTGGGGCGGCGGGTGGGGCGGCAGGTGGTGCACTACCCGTCGTTCCGCCCGCGGGTACAACTCTGTACCACAACTAATCCCTTCGGGGATTTTCAACACCAAGTCCAAATTCAAGTCCAAAACACCCAAAATCTCACAAAATACAATAATATGACTTGAATCAAAGAAATATTCAAGCAATGGCATACAAGAACCCTAATAACAAGCTCTAGATATGCATTCTCACAAGACAATGCATCAAATCTCACATTTCATAGCAAAAATCACAAGTAGAAGTCAAGAAATCATCATATAGGTAAGAAAATAGATTTTGTAAAGCATGGGTTACCTCTTATAGCCTACAACTTCACTTATCACACCCTTACAAGCTTCTATTAAGGCTCTCCTTCAACTTCAACTTCACAAACACACCAAAAGACACCAAAGATTCTATCTTTAGAAAAGACACCTTAAAAGGTACTAAAAATACTAAAGAACCAAAGATCTTACCTCATATATGCTCAAGATTAAGAAAGGTTGAATCTTGGGGGCCAACTTGAAGAATCTTGGAATGTCCAAACTTGGCTTGAAGAAGAAGCTAGCTATTTTCTAGAAAGAAGGAGGAGCTTTTCATTTTAGGGTGTTAGGGAAAAGAAATGAAAGATGACTCTAGGTTAGCTTGGGATACAATCATAAGGTGAAAAGTCTTCTTTGCCCTTACTAAAATGAGAAGTGTAAGGATACAAGGGAACAATTCTTTAAGCTTAGAGTACAACTCCTTGACTTGGGTTGACTAGTCAATTTCTAGTCCCCGACTATTGAATTTTCAGGATTTTAGGAATAAATTATCAATTAAGCTAGGATTAATTATCTAATTAATCCTTAAATAGAATTTGGATTTACGGGGTGTCACACAATCTTCCTCCTTGGATGTGTATGAAGCGAAAATTCATGATGCTCACTTTGTTGATTTCTGGTCCTAAACAATCCGGGAATGGCATTGATGTTTATTTGGCATCTTTGATTGACGATTTGAAACTCTTGTGGGAAGAAGGTATAGAATCATACGATGCATACCGACAAGAAAGATTCGTCCTTAAAGCTGTTTTACTATGGATGATCAATGATTTTCCAGCATATGGGAACTTATTAGGTTGCACTGTCAAAGGCTATCATGCATGTTCTATCTATGGTGAGAATACATATGCCAAGAGGTTGAGGCATAGTAATAAAATGGCATTCACAGGACATAGAAGATTTTTATGTAAAACTCATCCTTATCGAAGGCAAAAGAAGGCATTTGATGGTAAGGAAGAATTTGACTTAGCATCAAAACCATTCATGATGTTCTCAAAACAGTTGAGGGGATCAATTGTTGTTGGGGAAAAAATAGTGGCAAGCTAAATGCTAAAAGAAAAAATAGTGAATCATGTTGGAAAAAGAAATCAATTTTCTTTGAGCTTGAGTATTGGAACCATTTTCATGTTTGGCATGTTCTTGATGTCATGCACATTGAGAAAAATGTGTGTGAAAGTATTATTGGCACATTACTTGACATCCCAGGAAAAACCAAAGAGGGGGTAGCTGCTCGCCTAGACCTTGTGAAAATGAATGTGAGAATGGAGTTGGCACCAAAATAAGGGGAGAAGAGAACGTTTTTGCCACCCGCTTGCTATACACTAAGCAAAGATGAGTAAACAAAAGTTTGTAACTCTTTGTTACATATGAAAGTCCCAACAGGCTATTCATCTAATGTGAGAAACCTTGTCAATGCGAAGGAGTTGAAACTTGTTGGTCTTAAATCGCATGATTGTCACACTTTCATGCAACAGTTGCTTCCAGTTCTATTTGAGGTGTGTTGCCCAAACATGTAAGGTATGTTATCACTCGGTTGTGTTTATTCTTTAATTTCATATGTAGCAAAGTGATAGATGCCTCAAAGTTAGATGCGCTACAAGATGAGATTGTGACAATGTTGTGTTTGCTGGAAAAGTACTTTCCTCCTTCATTTTTTGATATAATGGTTCACTTCACTGTTCATCTTGTGAGGGATGTCAAATTGTGTGGACCGGTGTGGTATAGATGGATGTACCCATTTGAAAGATATATGAAAATCTTGAAAGGTTATGTGCGAAATCGCAATCGACCTGAAGGTTGTATAGTCGAGTGTTATATTTCTGAAAAAGCTATAGAATTTTGCTCAGAGTATTTGTCTAATGTACAAACAATTGGGATCCCATCAACATTTAATGAAGTGGTGCGTACTCGGCCTTTATCAGGTGCTCAAATGCAATCCATTAGCCAAGAGGAGTGGGAGCAATCACATCGTTATATTTTGGCAAATGATGTAGAAATAGACCAATACGCCAAGTAATTTTTCCAACTCTGTTAAAACTTTCAATATATTGTTTATATTGTAGTGGTTAAGTGACATTGGTCAAATACCGTTTGTTAGGGAACACAAGGCACATTTGAAGGCTACATTGCGTGGTAAAGTACCGACAGAGAAGGGGCTACTTGATGAGCATAACCGCACATTTATTAATTGGTTACGTGATCGTGTAAGTTGTATAACTATGACTAGTACAACAAAATACAAGTCAATGATTTTATTATCATATAATAATTTTAAAGTTTTATCATTTTTAGGTTGGAAGAGCAATAAATGATTCCACCCATGAAATATTTGAAAGACTAAAATGGTTGGCGCATGGTCCTCAGAACCAAGTGTTAAAGTACTATGGTTATTTAATTGAATGAGTTACTTTTCATACCAAAGATTGTGATAATTCGAGAGCTGTCCAAAACTCAGGAGTAAGATTAGTTGCAAATATAATGCAAGTTTCTAGTGCAAAGGATAAGAATCCCGTTGAGTCAGATATGGTATTTTACGGAGTTATTGATGAAATATGGGAGCTTGATTACCATACATTTTGAGTTCTTGTGTTCAAATGCAATTGGGTTGGGAATAACAATGGTATTAAAGTAGATGATCTTGGTTTCAAATTAGTAAACCTCAATAGGATTAGATTCAAATATGATTATTTTATCTTGGGGAGTCAAGCCAAACAAGTATTTTATATTCAAGACCCTCAAGATCCTATATGGTTTGTCGTGCTTGCAACTCCTAATCGGGATTACTTTGAATATCAAGATGGGAATGAGATGGATGAATCAATAATCCATCATCAATGCTTTACGAAAGGGATGTCATCTATGAATGTTGACGATAAAGATGAGAGTGAACCGCCATGCATTTGAGAAGATTGTGATGGGACTTGGGTTGAGAATAAGAACTCCTAGCTAGTTAGTGTATAATTACTTTTCAAACCTTATATTTTAAATTTGACTATGTATGTGTTCTACACGTTGTTACTTTTCTATGACTTGTAATAATTTTGTTTTTAATTTTTGTGCTTATTAGGTTTGCGGGCTTTATGGCTGGTCGTATGAGGAACATCATTATGAGGAACAAAAGGGAAAAGAGGTACATGGTGATGAAGAACAAAAGGGAAAAGAGGTACATGATGATGAGGAACAAAAGGGAAAAGAAGTTGATGATAGTAGTACAATGTCAGATTCTCAAGATACCCAATCAACTAGGAGCACTCGAGGTCGTACCCAAATGCATAAGCTTGCTATGCAAATGGCACAAGGAGTAAAGAAAGAGGTAAAGTTCAATGATTTGGGACAACCAATTGGGCAAAGTGTTGCAGAACTGCAAAGTTACATTAGTGTCCTTGCAAGAGAAAAAGGTCAAGTTGAATTATAAGACATGGAAACATGTGCCACAAGATATTAAAGAAAAGATATGGGAGGCTGTTAATGTAAACAAATTCTCATTCTTTTACTTATATTAATTGTGATATTTAACATATTGCAGTTTTAATTCTCACAATATTTTTTCTATGTAGTTGACCTTCATTGTTTCGCCACAATTCAAGAAATCTTGCTTGAGCTCAGCAAATGACAAATGGCGGCAATATAAAACACAACTCACAAATAACTTTATTTGGAAGAGACTGAATGAAGAAAAAACCTTGCATAAATCACCCGCGGGATATGATATTATGGGAGATGAATGGAGTCAATTTGTGATTACCCACATGTCCGAAGACTTCATGGTAAACTCAAAACTAGAAGTGCTTACGTATTAAATGTGTATTTTGTTTGTGAAGCCTAATGCTAATTATTATCATTTCCTGAATAATTTCAGATTAGGACATTATATTGTTTCACACTGTTTGAGCAAAAAAAAAAAAAAAAAAAAAAAAAAAAAGGGATAATTACTTAGGGTTCAATCTACAAAGTCATATCCCATAGTGAGTAGGGAATGTATTGGAATAGAGTTAGGGTTCAATCTACAAAGTCCTATCCCATAGTGCAACTGTTGCTCTTTTGAAGATGAGATTAATGAGCTTCTTTCTTTAGTACTGAATCTGACTACCTGAGCTACCTAATCCAATTTCCCCATTTTATCTACAATTCCAAATTACCAATTGGCTTCATTCCTCTTTTAATAACAGGAGTAAAAAATTGAACAATATTAATCAATAAGCTACTGCATGTGATGCATTTCTACAGGAAACTGCTGAAATTTACATGCAATGACTGCTATAAACTGCTGAATAGGACTGCTATAAACTGTTGAAATTTACATCATAATTACTTACTTCTAGAGCTTAATGATCACTAATATAAGTGCTGCCTTCTTACATGGAATTAATGAATTGAATTATTAAAATAGAAAATAGGACATTTCACTATATGTATCTTAATGTATGGTGCTATGGCAGAAATATAATGTGAAGTTTTGATCATGTTTGTCTTAGAAACTAAGTGAGCAACAAAAGTTACAAAGAAAGCAAAACCTTTTATCCACATAAGATTGCTTGTAAAGGATATGCGCGTCTTGCTAGTGAACTTGTAAGTAATTATTATTTCACTTTCACTATTATTACTTAAACTCATTTTCACCCTAAGTTTGACATAAAAATTATAAATCTTCTTGCATGTAGTCAACAGAATTGTGTGATGATGAGGAAGTAAATAGAGCTATACTTTGGAAGAAAGGGAGAACTAGTAAGCAAGGATAAATACAAGGAGATGTTTTGTAGACAAAATTTTCAAAGATTGTAAGCAAAACCTTTACTGGTATTATCATCTTTATGTATTTCGAAAGATTGTGGTTATCATATATGGTCATTTGTCATGCATTACAGGATGAATATATTCAGCAAAAGCAAGATGGTTTGTTGCCACTTCAAGGACCAAATGAGGACATCCTGACACAAGCTCTTGAATCTAAGGAGCATGGAGGTCGGGTGAGGGCTATAGGGGGGAGATGTCGATCCCTCAACATATTTTAGAATGGGTAGTGGGATCATGCCTACTCATGAGAAAAATGTTCTTCTAAGCCGACATGCAAAAGTTGAAGACAGAGTAACAAAGTTAGAAAATTTGGTACTTCAAAATGTTGGCGGTAATATTTAGATTGAAGAAAAAGGAAGTTGTACTGCAAAGGATGCAAATGGTGCCAACAAGCTAAGTGAAGAAGAAATTGGATATATTAAAGAAAAATTGGATTTCGATGAGGATGATGATGAGCTGAAATTTATTGACAAACAAAATGTCTTGGAGGTAAGTACTACAATTATTTTTGACATATAGTATTATTCTAGACTTCAATATGTAGAAATGAAAACATAATTTGATTCACTTTATTCAGGTTTTAGTGTTCTTTCTGGTACAAATTCATGCAAGAAAAAAGAAAATCAGAACTGGAAAATTAACAATTTTAATGCCCAAAGCTCAGTCTCAGCACACCATATAAATTGATTATTAGGTTGGATAGAAAATTAGATTATTCTGTTAGTAGCTGAGAAATTTACTAATTTAGAGGATTCTAAGTGCAAAAACAAGAGTTGTATAGTTGAGGATGTTGATTCAAGCTAGTAGTGGGATTGTATATGATCAATCTGTGGCCCAACTCTTTAGTCCTTGCTGTTGTTTATGGTGCTGTGGAGTCATATTTGCTTGTTTGAGTTAATACCATCTGAGGTCCTCCGAGTATAGTGGTCTTGCCACGTTTAGTCCTAAACTTTCAAATTTAACCATGTGTGGTCCAAGTTAACCAACCATGGTCCTTTATGTTTCAAAATTTAACCAGTGGTAGTCCGTTGAAAGGACCATGGTTGGTTAAATTTTAATAGTTGATGGACCATAGATGGTTAATTTGGACCACGAATGGTTAAATTTGAAACTCGAAGGACCACAGATGATCAATTTGAAAGTTTAGGACTAAACGTGACAAAACCACTATACTCGGAGGACCTCAAATGGTATTAACTCTTGCTTGTTTTCATATATCATATTTGCAATTTTCATATATACTATTTGCTTGTTCATTCCATCAATAGAGATATTTGCACACAATCTATTTACATAATCATGATGTTAATTTGTCTATGTATATAATAAACATTCTTTTCTTAGTATATTTATTTATTTAGCTAATATGTGTATATTTTGCAAATTAGAAACAATGTAAGAAGAAAGCTGCCAAGGAAGTCAAAAAGCTTGAGTTGAACTCCTCAAGTATGCCTAAGTCATTATGGCTACTATATTGTTATTACAAGCGTGCGCTTGGGAATGGAGAGAGTTTAAAAATATTGCTAGATCATAATGTATTCGGGGAATATTGTACTCTCTATGTGCACGACGAAGATGTGACTCCTTTTTGTCAATTGATGCCAATATCGTACACATATATTGATGTGTACATATGGTATGATTTAATATATATTTCGTATTTATAGTCAATTTGATATATATATATTTATCACTTCTATGCTTTGTTATTCTAATTCAGTTTTCATTCCAATGTTAGGTATTTGTATAAAAAGATGATGGAAGAGAACAAGCATGACAAATTCAGATTTATGCAGTCATGTCATGTAGGGCATGTGCCAATGACAATAACAGATAAAAAGTTTCTAGAAAAACAGTTGGAAAGCAGGGCACGAGCTTTAGCAGACAGACTGCTTGGCAATCCAAGTAATGCAGCACATTTGGTGCCATGTAATATAGGGTAAGAATGGTTACAATTATACATTCAATTGCATATTATTTTGTCTTGATGTAATATAATTATGTGTTTGTGCATAGTTTTCAGCGGATTCTGACAGTTATCAGCGTCACTAAGGATATTGTTTATTTGTGGGACCCTCTTAGTCATCGCATTCGCGATGATGATTGGAAACATGTTGTAGAAATGTAAGTTTTTTTTTTTTAATTTCTTTTGATTTATATCAGTATGATTATTACATTATCTGAATAATCAACAATATATATGAAGGGCTATTAAAATGTTTCATGCGGCCTCTGGGAATGGAAAGAAATGACGAAGTAAAACTGTTTGGAAAATTGTCAAGGTAATTTAATATTTTTAACTAATTAGATATAAGTGTTTATATATGTATTTATATCTAGATAAATTGTTAATGCACATGCAAATATTATTTAACATATATAGGCTTCTCGTTAACCGGATAGTAACTAATGTGGTTTCTATGTCATGGCTTACTTGAAAACTTTAATTAAGAATATGCCAGACATTGATGATAAAGATTCTGTTCAAGCATCGGTAAGATAATTTTTATCATTACGTCTCGATCAAAATAAATTTTATTCCTTCATTATTTCGAGAAATGGTACATGTCTTGGTGGGGATTCTTGCCCAACAGATGAAGATGTCCCAGAATGGGTAATCCCTTTGGACCAAGATGAAGTCTTTTCTTCTTCTTCTTCATTGCCATTTTTGCAAGTGATGAAAAAATGCCTGTGATGAACACTAGTAGAGCTGTCCAAATCCAAGCCATATATGTACCTGTTGGGCATATATTAGAGCTGTCCAAATCCAAGCCAATGCAAAGGATAATGAATGACCAGTGCATAAGCTACTGCATTATGCCAGTAGTTTTGACTTATTTATGTAGTGTCACTATCTATCTAGCTAGCTATCTCTTATAATGTTATGTTTAGCCAGTAGTTTTGGCTTATTTCTGTAGTCGATCCTAATCTGATTATCTAGGCATGTTTTTTCCAGCTCTGTTGATTCTAAAGGTTCCATCTTTCAGCATTTTATTTTGTTATCTTTAACTGCTATTTGATGCGTTATGAGATTTTTAGCAAACAAAGTTGACAGATAGTTATTGTGTGTATTTTTAGATGGATGATGATATGTATGGTGTCTATTTCATATCATGACTGCTTTAGTTTATTCATATTTGGAATTCTTGCATTTTGGTTTGGTTATTTAAAATATTGCTGTTGGTTTGGTTATTTAAAATATTGTTGTTGGTTATTTAAAATCACTCAAACCGTAGTTAATATGATTGACTTTATTAATTATATTTTTAAAATTTTTTCATGGTATTAATAAAATACTTGGTAAATAAATATATAGCATTATTTTGTATTATAACTTTGATATGTAATTTAAAAAATAGTGCACAAAAATGGTAATAGACAATGTAGTGAATATAATCAATTGATGAATTTGAATGTAAAGAATTTTAAATTGGAGAAAAACAAAGACAATATAACTAATACAATTATTTCTCTTAATTAATTTATTGATAATGAATAATTTTTTTTAATAAAGACATTGTAGAGACAATGTAGCGAATACAACCAATTGATGAATTTGAATGTAAGGAATTTTTATATTGGATAAAAATAAAGACAATATAACTAATGAAATTATTTCTCTTATTTAATTTATTGATAATGAATAATTTTTTTTGATAAAGACATTGTAGACACATAATTCTAAATTAAAGAAATGCATATGTATTATTTTTTGTTGTAGCTACTAAATTATTATTTAATTTAATAAGAGTAAAATAGAGTACTAATTATGCCAACTTTGATTGAGATGTGGTTCGAAGCTAAGACCTTTCTTATTGAAATCAATGAGTAAGTTAACGGTAAACTAATAGAAATTAACGGAAAAGATAATATTTAACGAAAAAGTTAACGGATAATCATATTCATTAAGGATAAATTAGGAAATCTTAAGGAAAAATTAAAATCTGATCAAGTCATTCATTTGATTAAAAAATCCAGCCTCCATTTTTTCTACCCATTATAAACCTAACTCTCTTGGGCTCTTATTAGTATAGTAGATAGTAGATATATAAAAACAAAATCCTCTATTTCAACTTCCCATCCAAAAGGCTCCTATACTATTAAGGGATAGTTATGTTGTGCATCCGTATGCACCATGCATGGTGCATACAGATGCAAAAACGACGTCGTTTTATTAAAAACGCGTGTCTCCCCTTTTTAAAAAAAATTCAGGTTCGATTCCCAGCAACAACATTATGTTGTTCATTCATTCTGGAATTTTAGTTCATAGATTATGGAATTTTAGTTCATTGATTCTGGAATTATAGTTCATCGATTCTGAAATTGTAGTTCATCGATTCTGGAATTATAGTTCATCGATTCTGGAATTGTAGTTCATCGATTCTGAAATTTTAGTTCATAGATTCTGGAATTTTAGTTCATTCATTCTGGAATTTTTAGTTCATAGATTAGATTCTGGAATTATAGTTCATAGATTTTAGAATTGTAGTTCATAGATTCTGGAATTATAGTTCATCGATTCTGAAATTTTAGTTCATATGTTGTTGCTGGGAATCGAACCTGATTTTTTTTTAAAGGAGAGACGCGCGTTTTTAATAAAACGACGTCGTTTTTGCATCCGTATGCATACAGATGCACAACATAATTTGCCACTATTAAGGTTTGCTTAATATTGTAAAAATATGGTAATACAATTACTATTCGTACTACAATTGTACCAAATGGCATGGAAATTAGACCAATTGAAAAAGGAAATGAAAATTAATAATTGACTCAAAATTAATATGATTTCTGGATATAATTTACTGCATATAAAACGATCACGAACTCATTGATTTTCTACCATTATATACTTTTAATTCTTGTTTGATATTTCTCAACTTTCTCTATATTGTTTAGTAATGGAGTCAAATTTTGTCACTGCCTTTAATCTATCTCATAGGACAATGAAAAGTTCTATAAGGTTCCGGTTGATGCGTTGTTATTTGTCTAGGGAATATCAACGCACAACTGTCAACCACCAAACACTAGAGGTCTGGAATGCTTATTTCATGACTCCAGGGTACATATTGCATTTTTGCATTTTTTTTAAATAGCACTGTATTTAGTGATATTATATTAATATCAATTAATATTAATATTTATGTTGTATGTAGTATGTTGGATAGTCATACTTCAATATACATCATAAAAATTTAGAGTTTTTTGCACTTTTGGTCCCACGACTATAGTGGCACTAGCAGAATTGATTCACGACTTTTGAACCTTGCAATTTTAGTCCACGACTATTGATTTTTTTGCAAAAATGGTCCTTCCGGCCACTTTTCCGTCAAAATTCTACCGGAAAATTTTTTTATTCATTTTTAACAGGGCTAAAATTGACATTTTACTTATCTCAAAATATAAAGGAAATACATAAAACGGAAAGGTAAAAGCGATTGCATTTGAGAATCTCCGCCGCTTCTCTCGCCGGAAATCTATACAACGAAGCTTTTCTGATGTCTTCGGATGATCCTGCAGGCGTGCTGGCTCCGCCTCCAATGCTGCTGCCGGATAACCCAACTAGCCCGGGGAACGCCACGGCCGCTCCGCCGCTTACTGACAGCCCTACCTGCTCCAGGAACTCCGCCGCCTGGGGCAGTAGTATGTAGCCCAGTAATATTGTATGTAGTCAAATGTCAATTTTTTCTTTTATTTTTTGAGATAAGTAAAATGTCAATTTTAGCCCTGTTAAAAATGGATAAAAAAAATTTTCCGGTGAAATTTTGACGGAAAAGTGGCCGGAAGGACCATTTTTGCAAAAAAATCAATAGTCGTGGACTAAAATTGCAAGGTTCAAAAGTCGTGGATCAATTCTGCTAGTGTCACTATAGTCGTGGGACCAAAAGTACAAAAAACTCTAAAAATTTATCACAAAATAAATTTGTTCTACACAGAATATAATCACAAAAAAAAAAAAATTGTTACTCACAGAATATATAATTTATATTATTTATTTATTAATATTAGATTAATATTATAGTTTAGACTCATACTATAATTTACATTCATACTCATACTGAATATACTCACACATAATGGATTTGTTAATAAATCTACACAGAATGAATTTGTTAATGTAACACCCCCGATTTTCAAGCCATTTTAAACTTAAATATGCAAGATAATCTAACCACAAACATAAGCAGAACACAGCGGAAGTCTATATAAATAAAACTGGAAAACGGAGAGTGTTATGCCACGTCCACACCAAGTGAACGCACATGCAACAACATCATCAACAACAGTCTAAGAGTCTATCATAAGACAAGGTCAAACCAACAACAATCTATTGTTCATCATAAGAGGCACACATGCCCATAACAAAACTAACAGAGTCTGGGGGAACTACACTAGTCATCTCTATATCGCGCTCGCCACTACTCGGGACCTAAAAATCACATAAATAAATGGGACGACGCCCGGTCAGCGAATAATGCTGGTAACCCATCAATACGCGTCAATAGCATATATAAATAGATAATTATTAACAAAATCATTTCGAAACGGAATACTGTATATATTTCAGTTTAAAACCCAAGATAGAAGTCAACCACAAAGACTCTATACCATTCACAACAAGGATAAGGGAACACATCCCAAGACACATCAAGGAATGACAATAACAGAACACTCAACACGCATGAGATGAAATCTACTGATCACAAAGCAGAAATCATCAAGGCAAAGGCAACAACAACAACAAGTACAACTCGAGGTGTATTCTACTGATCACAAAGTAGAATACCACTCGACATACTCAACGGATAAGGATAACATCCACACATTGGCAACACATGCCACCGTGACAACACATGTCACAATTTCCACAATCCATGTTCCATCCTTATGCCCGGTTCCAACCTTATGGCTACCCCCAACCTTATAGCTAGTTCCAACCATTACCTCCAGGACCCCTGTACATACAAGTCCAACCTTATGCCTCTGGGAATCGTCGTTCCCCACCTATACCCACCAAATCAACAACCACCGATTTCATAGTACACGAGGGTACCGTTCAATTCACACGGCCTGAAGCCCACTTCGCAAATATGAGCCTATAGCCCAGTTCATAACTCCATAATCACGTCATAGCCACCACGAGGACCACTGCCGTACCTTGGTGACTAATGTCCCATTCCATTAATCGTGTAATCCAAGTACAGCCACACACACAACACCATCATAGGAATCAATCAACGGATCACAACGAAGATATGAAACCATACTCAATCAAGGAAAGGATCACAATCCGACAACAACGATGATCAACGCAAGTCATCATCCACAATAGGAAAGAACAAACTACACACGCTAGCATTTCAACACCGAACTAGCATGCTTATCAAACGGTTAAACAAAACATAGTTCCGAAGAACATACAAGACTCATCATGGTTCAACGAATCACAAGGTTGAACACTTAGCACGATTCAAGACACCAAAACCTACATGGAATCCTACCATATAGTTCTAGACATACGAAACATCAAGAAGACACTCAAAAGCCCAACAAAAGAACATCGGGAAGTCAAAACATCGAATACCGAGTCAAAAGAGTCACGGGGAACAAATCCCCGACAATCACCACCATTGTACCCCGCGGGTACGAGGCCAAGAACCACCTGTACCCCGCGGGTGGGGCGGCGGGTGGAGCTCTGCCCGCCGTTCCGCCCGCGGGTACATGCCCTGTACCACAATAATCCCTTCGGGGATTTTCAACACCAAGCTCAAATTCAAGTCCAAAACACCCAAAATCTCACACAATACAACAATATGACTTGAATCAAAGGAATAACCAAGCAATGACATACAAGAACCCTAATAACAAGCTCTAGATATGCATTTTCACAAGACAATGCATCAACACTCACATTTCATAGCAAAATCACAAGTAGAATCCAAGAAATTATCATATAGGTAATGAAAATAGATTTTGTAAAGCATGAGTTACCTCTTGTAGTCTAAACCTTCACTTAATACACCTTTTCAAGCTCCTAACAAGGTTCACCTCCAACCACAACTTCAAGAACACACCAAAAGACCATAAAGATTTCATCTTTAGAAAAAGATACCTTAGAAAGCACTAAAAACACAAAAGGACCATTGATTTTACCCTCCTAGATGCTCAAGAGTAGGAAAGGTGGAATCTTGGAGACAAACTTGGAAGATCTTGGAATGCCCAAACTTAGCTTGAAGGAGAAGCTAGCTAAAATTCTAGAGAGAATGAGGAGCTTTTGTTTTGAGAGTGTAAGAGAAAGAATGAAAGATGTCTTCTAGGTTAGCTTGGAATACAATCATTAGGTGAAATGTCTTCATTACCCTTACTAAGATGAAAAAGTGTAAGGGAACAAGGGAACTATTCACAAAGCTTAGAGTACAATTCATTGACTTGGGTTGACTAGTCAATTACTAGTCCTCGACTATTAAATTTTCAGGAATTAAAGAATAAATTGTCAATTAGATTATGATTAATTACTTAATTAATCCCTAAATAGAATTCGGATTTACGGGGTGTCACATTTAATATATCTACACAGAAAATATATATTTCATACAAATAAATTAGGATAGCAAATGATTTCTATAACTACGTTGCTAGACAACGAGCAAATTTGCCCAATTAATACAAATCCTAAACACTGATATATAAGATATTTAAAGTTTAAGCACCGGATGCTACATCTACACATTGGCTATTAATTGGACAATTATTTTCTCGAATTCAAGCAATGATAACATAAGAAAATACAATCGATCTAACTCAATTCTTCAATTGCATTATATGATATTCGATGTTATAATTTATATAATTGTATATTGATCAAAATATTCTTAAAATATTATAAAAAATCTATTCTGTGCATCGCACGAGAGAAAATACTAGTAAGTTTAAACTTAAAAAATTGATGAACAAATTTAAATGTGTTTTTTAACGTTTTGGGCTATGGGCCGGTTTGAGCCAAAATCTTTATTGTTTTGTCTAGTACGATCAGACTCATATTTTAACTAAACTAGCCAATATAATTTAATTAATAACTAGATATTTATTGTCTCTTCTTCCCCCTAAGTTATATACTTATAGCACTTTCTCCCCCTGAATTATTCAAGTGGCTGTTTTTCCCCCTAAAATGTTAAATGGACATATTTACCCTTAAAATAAATATTTAAAATAAATATTTCATTTATTTTCCTTCTCCAACAAATTATGACAATAATTTGGTTCAAACCAAACAAACACTATAACAACCAAACCGAAATATTCCAATTATAATTTAGAATAATCGAAACTCGATATTTAGAGTTTATTAAAATCGTGAACTGGAACAGACGATTCATGTTCCGAACTGAAAAAATAAAATACATTTATTGTTGAATTTAGACTATTTAAAATAAAAAATAAAATTTTAAAATAAAGACGGTTCAAAATCGCGAACCGGATCCAGAATCGCCGATTCACGGTTCAAGATCCAATTTTTTTATTCATAATTTTAATAAATTGAAATTCAAATATTAGGTTCTAGATCTGAATCATAACCGGAAACTTTTAATTCAATTGCTATAGTGTCCGGTTCAGTTTGATCTGAACCATGGTCATCCCTACGTATACGCGATAATTTGTTGGAGAAGTAAAATAAATAAAATGTTTACTTTAAGGGTAGAAATGTCAATTTAATATATCAGGAGGAAAAACTACCACTTTTAGAATAATTGAGGGGGCTAATGTGCTTACCTAAATAATTGAGGGGGAAAAATGACTATAAGTATATAACTCAGGGGGAAAAAGTGCTATTTTCCCTTGTTTTGTCTAGTACGATCAGACTCATATTTTAACTAAACTAGCCAATATAATTTAATTAATAACTAGATAATTGACAAATCAACCTACTTATCCGACATTACTCAAAGCGAGACAGAAAAATGAATGTGAGGTAAGAATTTAAAAAATGCATAATGAGTAAAAGTCCTAAAAAATAATTTTCACTAAAATACGTCATTTTTCTACTGACCTAAATAAGTACTTTTTTTGGTTAATAGACAAACATTGAAAGCTCTGAAAAAACGACTTCCAAATGTCATTTTATAAAATTTATAAACGGACCCTTAATTACTTTGGAATAGGATGCCATTCGAACAACACCGTTTACTATCAATTCGGAATAGGATGCCATTCGAACAACACTGTTGAGTGTTGACTCTCAATTTTTTATTTCGATCATCCCCTTCAGCTCCACTAATACGAATAAAAATAGAAAAAATGTCACCATCCCACGATTTGAACATCAAATCAGTCCAAACATAGCAGCGATATATTGATAGTTTGATAGTGAAGTTTCATGGAAGCCAGTTTTTCATGTTCCACAGCCATTCGTGATTGCGTGCGTCTCACACTCTCACTGATAGAATCCCCAAGTCAACGACTTGAACTGTAGAATATTGAGCTTGAGCTGCTGCTGAAGTGGAAGAGGAATCTAGCATGACTTCCATGCTGGTGACGACGCCGTTCAGAGTGCTGGAAGAGGGGAGCTCGGCTACCGAATACAATCCAACGGACGCGGTGATCTTTGTGGGTATCAGCTTGGTGTTAGGAATCGCTTGCAGGCATGTGCTGAGGGGTACCAGAGTGCCCTACACCGTCGCTTTGCTCATCCTGGGCATTGGCCTCGGAGCCTTGGGTAGGTTGTTTTTTTTTTTTTTTTTTTTTTTTAATAAATAAAAGAACTAGATGACGTCTTCTGCTCATTTGATTTGTGGTTTTTTTTTTGAGCTAGTAATCAATTGTTTGTAATTGGAGTGAAACTTTAAGTTGTCAAAAGGCGTAGCCTTACAAATTGAGTCTCAAAAAATAAGAAAAGCAAAGCATTTGGAGTTGGATCGTCATTTTTTTTTTTTTTTTTTGCTGTTCAGTTGTATAGGTTTCATACTTGTTTTGAACTAATAATTATTTGGTCATACGTGGAGTAAAATTTGAAATTGTCAAAAGGCATCACCTTGTAGATTGATTTCGGAAACGAGAGAAAAAAAGCAAAGTATTTGGACTTACATGGAGATTTTTTTGCTATTTACTTTATACTTGTTATGAATTCATAATGCAATGGTTTGCATGTGGAGTAAACATTGGAAGTTGTAGAAAGGCACATTTGATCTTGAAAAATGAAAAAAATAAAAATAAAAATAAAAATAAAAGCAATTTGGAGTAGGTCTACACAATTTTGCTGTTTACTTTTTCTTCTTATTATGAACTAATAATGAGTTTGAGGTTGCCAAGAAGTCATCCATAAATTTTATTTAGAGAGGGGAAATTGCTTTATGCAGAGAATGCTAGGCAGATTGAGAGCAATACATTTGACTACATTGGCTATTGAAAATTAGTAGATCTCTTTTTCTTGTCATTAGTATCATAGTATATCTTGGCTGCTTAACTACTATTTTGTGGAAATAGCTTATGCCTAGACCTAAATGGCACCTAAATTCCTAGTGTTCCTCAAATATGGGCTTCACTGCTTCAGGGTTCACAACTGGATGTTACGTAGTTGATTGTCAGTTAGAGGAAATTGGGAATATAGATTGCTGTCACTATTTTTTTTTGGGTTTATATATTTATTTTCTGAATTTCTTTTTCTGTCTGGGTATTTCCAACCTTGAGTAGAAACAAGTTTTTCTATTATTAGTTGAGTCATTTTACTTGATCTGTGGACATAATTTTGATGCACACACATATACATACATACATACATGTGTCTGTGTGTGTGTCCTGCGTGCGTGCGTGTGTATGTATATATTTTCAAGATCGGGTTGAATTGCTATTAACTATTATATTCTACTTAAATGCTGAACTCTTTAGTATTACCAATTGTGCAGATTATGGAAAGCATAGTCAGTTGGGAAAGCTTGGAAATGGCATTCGAATCTGTAAGTGCAATTTATTCTCTGCACCAGTTGAATTCAATTTTCTGCTTGTGCAAATGTGCAATTTATTCTCTTCCCAAATTGAAGTCAGTTTTCTGCTTTTTGTCATCTACTGGCATAATGTTGAACTATTTTGGCTTCACTGTATCACTTCTTTTCCCATAATTATCAATAGCTTCTTGTCTACAGGGGCAAATATTGATCCTGACCTGTTGTTGGCTGTTTTCCTTCCTGCACTTCTTTTTGAGAGTTCATTCTCAATGGAAATGCACCAGATAAAGGTTAGAAACCTATTCATTGAATTGTTTGATTTGTTTCTATTTTTTCCTTCCACACTATCTTCGACGAGAAATGCCAAGACCTGTGGATAATCATATTTTTTTTTTTTGAGCTCATTGTGCATTTGGTCCATCCAAATGTTACTCCTGTTTACCTTTATTGTTGTTGTTATTGTTATTTGGTTTCCGGCACATTGTACATTTGGTCCATCTAAATGTTACTCTTTTTTTTTTTTTTTTTCCCTGTTGTTGTTGCTGTTATTTGTTACTCCATAAGCTAGTAATCTCTTGTACCTTGTATCAAGTCTGTTATGCTATAGAATCATTCTTTCTTGCATTGTTGAGGTGCCCAGATTGGATGTATAAAATGCTTGAACTTCGGATGACATAGAAAAGTACAATTTTTTGACCTATTGCTATGCAATCTGATTATTACCTTTCTGTGGGTCAATAAAGATGTAATTTACTGATTGGTGCTTCATATGCTATTTGACTACTTTGTTAACTTTATTTATTTGTTTCTTTTTAATGTTAGTGCAGAGGTGTATAGTACAAATGATTCTACTTGCTGGGCCTGGAGTGGTCATTTCAACCTTTTTTCTCGGATGTGCTCTAAAGGTTTATTTAGTCTTATTTTTCTGATCGTATAAATAAATCTTTGGGTAAGTATTTGAAATAAAGACAAATTGCAGCTTACTTTCCCATATAACTGGAGCTGGAAAACAAATTTGTTGCTTGGGGGACTCCTCAGCGCTACTGATCCTGTTGCTGTTGTAGCCTTACTGAAAGAACTTGGAGCTAGCAAGAAATTAAGTACCATAATTGAAGGAGAATCCCTGATGAACGATGGGTAATTCATTCCTGTTGTTTCATTATGCATTTTAACTGAAGTAACTTATCAAAGACAGCACCCAGATTTTTCTTTATTTTCAGCCAATGGTTGGCCATTGTAACATTCAGGAATCATTTGTTCCCTTTCTCATCTTTTATTCTTTTTTTTTTTCCCTGACTTTTTCTTTGAGTTTAATTAGTTTTGCCCCTTCAGGACGGCAATTGTTGTATATCAGCTGTTTCTCCGTATGGTTCTTGGATGGAGCTTTAACTGGGGATCTATAATCAGATTTTTGCTACAAGTCTCCCTTGGGGCGTATGTATTTCTGGCTCTAATTATGTATTTTCATAAGTACTCTTGTCTGATAATATCTATTCTTCATTTCAGAGTGGCCATTGGTCTTGCCTTTGGAGTGGCATCTGTTTTATGGCTGGGATTTATTTTCAATGACACAGTGATAGAGATCACACTGACACTTGCTGTGAGCTATGTCGCTTATTTCACTGTATGCCACTCTTCAATCTTGGGAACTCTGAGAAACTTCTTTGTGTGCTTATCTTTGGATGGGAAATAAATCAAATAATCTCATATTACATATGTATTTGCCTTATTTGATTTCTGTGAATTATATTGTATATCATATGCTTCATTTTGGTTTTAGTCTGAACAAGTTTGCATTTGTTATCATTTGAATAGATGTCTTGGGACATTCCTTCATCCGTGATAGAAAATAATCATAACAATTTAGTATCCATTGTGTATGTGAAGCAAAATGATTGAAGTACAACTTACTGATAATAAGAGTTTATTCCACTTTTGGTCTCTCAATTATTGTAGTATTTCCACTATTGGTCCTTGACTTTGATTTGTTTGACTTTTAGTTTTCGATTTTAAAATGTTCCACTTTTAGTTCAAAATACCCAATATTCCCTCACATAGTGAAAACCTCACCCTATTGTATTTAAGGGAATATTGGACTAAAATTGGAATGTTTTTTAAAGTTGAGGATTAAAAGCGGAACAAATAAAAGTTGAAGACTAAAAGTGAAAATGCCACTATAGTTGATGGATTAGAAATAGAATAAACTCTTGATAATAATATGGTGTTCTCTTTACTAAGGAAGTACATGTATGCTGGGGCTTCTTTACTGCAAAATCAGAACACATTTTCTGAAACTGTATTTTTTTTATTTTAAATTTTTGTTATACAAGAGATTGAGAGAAAGAAAGAACCAACCATTTGAGAAAAATAGACAATATTTTTGTGCTGGCCTTAAAAGGAAATCAAAATATTATTCGGTTACTGGGAACATCAGCATAGAGTTTATCATTTCTGTAGTTCTTTACGTCTTTCTAGCCAAGTTACAATGCCTTGTATAAAGCTAATTGCAGCTCCTATGTAACAGGCACAAGAAGTGGCTGATATTTCTGGTGTGTTGACTGTCATGACACTAGGAATGTAAGTATTGTTGATTTATATATCATACAAGTCCTAAAACATCAAAAAACACTCAATGACATGGAATGGAAAAACAGGTTCTACTCTGCTGTTGCTAAAACTGCTTTTAAGGGTGAAGGCCAACAAAGTTTGCATCATTTTTGGTAAATTTCCTACCTTCAGTCTATGGTGTGAAATTTATGCACAATATTTACTACAAAAGTAGCAGAAAATGAGCACATGAAAGTCTCTCTAAGTGGAAGACTTTTGCCAATTCAACCAAGTGGCTACTTCCTATTTTCAATTTTATGCAATTCTAAGCATTGCATAATATAAAATATAAAGATTGCAATACCGAACTTGAAAGAAAAGGAAAGTGTATCTGTGTTTATAGTAGATCAAAACTCCAAAGGCTTAATCTTGCTCCCCTTGGGATTTCAATATTTCACTATCTGTGACCTTCTTCAAATGATGGTGAAGAGCCAAACTATCTATAATGAACATAAATCTTTAATTCTAAGGGAAACTACTCTATCATGATGGCACAATGAAATGGGAACTTTCTTATAAGGAAATAGTTGTTCCAAAACAGCAGAGTGAACGCCAAGTCTTTCTTGTTAGGGTCACTACTATATCAGAGTAGCATGATAAACAAAAACCCTTTGTTGTAATGGTCAAACATATGGGTACTCTTGGGTATTGGGATTTCTCAATCTTCATGCACAATCCACATGGTTTACAATAGAAGTAAACAATTTGCATACACTTCAAAAATACTCTATAGATTTGTGACGATCAAAAGTAGTAGAATATATGGGTATTTCAAGTTTTTCTCAAGCTAAGATGATATACCAAGAAAACAATAAGGTTTTGTGATAATGAATTTGCTTTTGGGGTTCATGAGTTATATGGGCTTGAAATGCGTCCCTTATAAAATAAACGCCCTTGAAGAAGTTGAAAAGGAGGGTGGCTGGTCGGGTCGTTGCGAAGCTATTGCATGATAGGGCTTAATTTGGAGTCATTGGAAATTTATGTATCTAATTCAGCCCAATCTATCCACATTGCTCAGGGGGAGCCTAGTCTGGTATGTAAACTTCGTCGTTCTTTATACGGTTTGAAGCAATCTCCACGGGCTTGGTTTGGAAGATTTAGTTCTGTGGTGTGTGAGTTTGATATGACCAGAAGTGCAGTTGATCATTCTGTTTTCTATCGTCATTCTAATGGGAAATGCATATACCTTGTAGTATATGTGGATGACATTGTTATTACAAGGAGTGATCAAGAGGGCATATCTCAGTTGAAAGAGTATCTCTTCAGTCGGTTCCAGACCAAGGATTTGGGCAAGCTGAAATACTTTCTCGGAATTGAAGTGGCTCAATCTAGTAGTGGTGTTGTTATTTCTCAAAGGAAGTATGCCTTGGATATTTTAGAAGAAACTGGAATGTTGGATTGTAGACCGGTGGATAATCCAATGGATCCGAATGTTAAACTCCTACCAGGACAGGGGGAGCCATTGCCTGACCGAGAACGATATAGGAGATTAATTGGAAAGTTGAATTATCTCACGATCACACGACTGGATATCTCTTTTGCAGTTAGTGTGTTGAGTCAGTTTCTTGGGAATCCTTGTGATTCTCATTGGGATGCTACTGTTTGTGTTCTAAGGTATATCAAGAGAGCACCAAGACAAGGTTTATTATATGAAGATAGAGAACATTCACAAGTTGTTGGGTATTGTGATGCAGATTGGGCTGGTTGCCCTTTTGACATACGCTCTACTTCAGGTTATTGTGTTCTCATTGGTGGTAATCTCATATCTTGGAAAAGTAAGAAGCAGGATGTTGTTGCTAGGTCTAGTGCTGAAGCGGAATATCCTTGCCACGTGTGAGTTTATGTGGCTTAAAACTACTACAAGAGTTGCAATGTGGCAATGTTGCTCAAATGACATTGATATGTGACAACCAAGTAGCTCTACGCATCGCATCAAATCCTGTTTATCATGAGAGGACTAAATACATCGAGGTTGACTGCCACTTCATCAAAGAGAAGATTGTGTCAGGGTGCATCAAAACCAGCTTTGTCAATTCTGCAGATCAGTTAGCTGATATCTTGACAAAATCCCTTAGAGCTCCTTGAGTTGGGTATATTTGTAACAAGCTTGGAGCATATGATCTATACTCTCCAGCTTGAGGGGGAGTGTTGAAACCCTAGGCCTGTTAGGAGTGGGCCCATTAGGTTATAGCTTTCTCTGTATAAATTATTGTAATCCGTACATCACTAGTAATGAGAAATAGATGAAACCTTTCATTCTTTCACAATGTCAAATCCCATGATTTAAGCTTCTTCACTGATCTGTGCATTTACTGTCTGATTAGCTTGATTTGCTGTCCAAATTTCTTGATTTCCATTCTTGTGTTGAATCCCCCTTCTGCATGAGTAAACCACCCATTTCTTGGGGTGTGTATTACAAACCAAGCCTACTTTTACTAGGAAGGTCTAGACTCACTAGAGTTTCCTATTATTCAACGAATCCTTTTACAGGCACATATTAACTAGAGTTTATGCCCAACCTGATCCATTAAGTCTTTGCCAAGTTGCAGACTTGGATCAAGCAATTAATGGGGAATCTAGAACCAAAAAATGCAAAACTATAGACCATGCCTCCAGGAATGCAGCAAGTGATCAAACAAAGTCTTCCTTTAGTTTGTTGAAGTCCTAAAGTGCTAGTGTTCTCAATCATTGAGAGCACTTTAGAAAATTGAAGTAATTGGATGGGGCCTCAATGGGATCAATTTCCCCTAATATCATATTCTGAAACTCAACCTTAGTCACTTTAATCTTTGCTTTTATAAAATTTTTGGGTCATAACGTAAAGTAGGAGTCATCCTAATTTATCTTTTCTTTTGCGCTGCACATGGTGAGCCTTTTCACCTATCTTAGTTAAGGAGACAAGGCTGTTATGTACCCCGCTTCTTGCACTTATGTTTTTGTAATCAACAAAATAAGTGTGGGGTGCCATGCCCCCTCACTTCATGGTGTTGATTTTATTGGACTATAAAATAGCCAGTTATACTAATAATATATTATAGTGCATAATGATAAAGCTATGCCCATAAGCCATCAGTTTTCGAACAGTATTTGCTTGATCAACTTTAGAGCGATTTTTTATTAATATTTTGCTTTTCTTTCAGGGAAATGGTTGCGTATATTGCTAACACATTAATTTTTATCTTAAGGTAAGAATACTTATTGGCATTCTTTCTTATTTCTATTGTGATTATTATCATCATACATACTACTTACTACTTAGCTTCATCACTGTTATGTTGAATTTTGTATTATTATTACTATTATTTATTATTTATTTATTTATAGATTCTTTGGTACATCAAAGTGGATGTGGGATTTGATGTATAGTGTTATAAGGAGTTCCATATGGCTCTGTTGCTAATATATCAATGGTCATCTTAAGGGGTCAACTTCATTTTTAGTGGGATTTTCTGTTTCGTAATCTTCTCATGAATGTTATGTAACCCTAAAATAGTCTTCGTTACATAATCCCTTTCTCTTGAGGTGTGGCTGACACCTCCTTTCTTTCATTCTTCTATACCCTTGCAATGACTGGTAATATTCCTCTAAAGTTATGAACTTTACTGGATTTTTAGCAATTTAACGGGCTTTAAGTGTAACTATATCCAACCTTTTTCTCCTTGTATGGAATTCATTAAGGCATGTTGTGTATATTTGATGTTTTGTTGAATAAAGTAAAAAATCGTGTTTATTTGTTAAATTTAATGCATTAATTTATTGCTATGTTGTTTGATTCAGTAATTGTCCTATCTTTCCTGCCTCTTTGTAGTTATATATTGTTTTAAGTAACAAATTGGAAGCCCCCTTTGAGTGGAAAATCACAACCACCGTTGGGAAGGCAGAAGATTTGTTCATTAAGCAAGAGATGAGTTGAAAGAGAATTGATAGATTGATTACCTGATTACTAGGTTGGTAAAGACATTATGGAAAGATTATATTAGCCCAGTGTTTTTATATGGCTTGAGAGTTAGGTAAGGAAATCTCTTGATATTCAACATGTGCTAATTATGAAACTAACACTCTCCAATAAAACCCATGACCATTGAGTTTTTAGCATGTGATAAATAACAAAATTTGCAAAACCTTAATTTGCCAATTATTTAAGAAGATGTGGTACTTTGTGGGTTTGTGTGCCCCTTTGTCTGCCTGAAACTTCTATTTCATTTCATTTTCAGGATTTGTTTCTTTGATGATGTCTTGGCAAAGAAACCTATAACTAAGTTTGTAATAACACATAACAACTGCAGCTTTGACCAATTTTCAGATTCCATTCGTATGATATATCTTGTACATTTTTGTGAGACACAGATAATGAAAAGTTTTTGTATGCTAGGGAATTGTTGGCTTTTAAGATAGACCCAACTATGTCATATTTATGCTTTTAGAAATTAGTGTACATCTGTTATGTTCTCCTGTCACGGGCATGAAAACATAAGGAAAATTGAACAAAGAATAAGGGGGTATTTGGTTGGATGGAAAACATTTTTCATGGAAAATGTTTTCCTAAAAGTGAAGGAAAATGATGTTTTATGTTGTTTGGTTGGAAGGAAAACTTTTTCCAATGGAAAAAGTTTTCCTTAAGAACAAGGAAAACAAATTCCTAGCTTATGCTAGGTATTTTGTTTTCCATGGAAAACTAATATGACAATTTTACGCTCACCATTCTTTATTAATTACTCTTATTATTATTATTATTGTGTAGGGTTATATTTGTCATTATACTCATTATTCCTTACCCTTCCAAACTCAACCAAACAATGGAATTCATATTCTCAGTAATTTCTTTTCCACCAACCAAGCAATGGAATCTGTTTTCTTGGAATTTATTTTCCATGGAATTTCAATTCCATTTCCCTTCAAATATTTTCCAGCGAACCAAACGAGCTGTAACAGTTGAAAAGGAAAAGAAGAAAACACTGGGTTTGCTTGACTACTTGAGACCCAAAACTCCCTTTGACCCTTTTTGGGAATAAATTGCTCCTTTTCATTATTCTGAATACTACTCCCTTTTTATAGGGTAAAATACAACTCATAGAATGGCTAAATAAGCTAAGTAATCTGCTGAAATCTTTTAATTTACTTTTAAATAATTAAACTATCTAAATTAATTCGAAGACTAAGAATAATAAGTTAAATAACTATTTAGTAATTTCTAAATAACTATTTATTAGTTTCTAAATAACTATTTAGTAATTTATTAATATCTAAACTATGTGATATAATAAAATAAGACTTCCTAAAAATCATGGTCCCAAGCATGTATGCAACTTAAGTGAACATGGAGGCTCTCTTACAATGAAAGAAGTAAAATATCCGAAGAGAGGGAATAAGAATCAGTAAAGAAGTACGTCTGTTCACTCTGAGAATACTTAAAAGTAATACTACTTTGGTGGATCCTTGTTAATATATACACCCCTGCCAAAGTGTTTCAATTATCTCATTTCACAGCAGGTTTATTTTACATTTTGTAAGTTGTCTTTTCAACTATTTGGGTTTAAATGATATTTTATTGCCTTAACTATACCACATATTTTGATCATTTATTTGTTTTCACAGTGGGGTAGTCATAGCCGATGGCATTCTCAGAAGTGAAAACTTTTTCAAAACTCATGGTATGCTACTAGAATGTTTTGTTTTCCTGGATAGCATTAGTGATCACTAGCTCTTTAGCATCACTGCAGTGAATTGTAGTTTGTTAGTTTTCTTGGCTTTCCTACTTTGGGTGTGCATTTATTTCTTTACATGCTATTGCTTTAGTTTTGCTCCCACAATTAATCTCTTTTGCATGAAATGAATGCCAGATCTCCTTTGCTTTTATTATGCTTCTTTTTCTTAGTGCCCCTTGTTGCTAGAAAGAAAGGATTTCAAAGAATGTGTTTCTCCTATTTTCTGTGTGTTCTTCACTGCTGCAACATAGATCTATATATACACAAGTGGGGGCAGTTTTACAGTCTCTTCACCTCCTATGTCTATTTATGTCTATGCCTATCCATCTCCCATGACTATTCATTTCTAACACTCCCCCTCAAGTTGGAGCATAGATATTAATCATGCCCAACTTGTTACAAATATATTCAACCCTGCCCCTGCTGAGCCCTTTGGTGAACAAATCAGCTAGTTGATCGCCACTACGAACATGAGCCATAGAAATTAAGGCTTGTTAAACTTTTTCACGCACAAAATGACAATCTACCTCAATATGCTTGGTACGTTCATGGAACACTGGATTATTTGAAATGTGTATAGCTGCTTGATTATCACACCATAAACGTATGGGTTTCATCACTTCCACACCAACCTCCTTCAATACATTGTGTACCCAAGTTATCTCACACGTCACATGAGCCATCGCCCTATACTCAGATTCTGCACTGGACCGAGCCACAACAGTTTGTTTCTTACTTTTCCAAGAAACCAAATTACCTCCTATGAACACACAATACCCTGTTGTAGACCTCCTGTCGCTCAATGAACCTGCCCAATCAGCATCTGAAAATGCCTCAACTCTCATATGTCCATGATCAGCATATAGAATGCCTTTACCGGGCGCATTCTTGAGATACTTTACAATTCCAACTGCTCCCTCCCAATGAGTTCGCATAGGTGCTTGCATGAACTGACTTACCACACTAACTGGAAAAGCAATATCCGGACGCGTAATGGTGAGATAGTTCAACTTTCCCACCAACTTCCTATATCTCTCTGGAGAGTCAAAGGCCTCCCCTTCACCAGCCACAAGTCTAACACCCTGTTCCATAGGGGTCTCGCATGGTTTTGATCCCAACATCCCAGTATCATCAAGCAAATCTAGCACATATTTCCTTTGAGAAAGAAATATTCCTTTCCGAGAGTGAGCAACTTCAATCCCTAGAAAATACTTCAACACTTCCAAATCTTTCGTGTGAAACTTTTCTTTGAGGAAAGATTTAAGAGCTTCAATCCCTGCTGCATCACTACCTGTGATTATTATATCATCAACATAAACAACCAAGAGAATGCACCCATCATTAGTATGCTTGAAAAAGACAGTATGATCACACATACTCCTCTGCATACCAAACCCAATAATCACACTACTAAACCTCCCAAACCAAGCTCGTGGAGATTGCTTCAGGCCATATAGAGACTTCTTCAATTTACACACTCTCCCAGACTCTCCCTGAGCAACAAACCCAGGAGGTTGCTCCATGTAGACTTCCTCAACCAAATCACCATGCATAAAGGCATTTTTGACATCTAGCTAATATAGAGGCCAATGATTAGACGCAACTAAGGAAATAAAGATACGAATTGAAGCTATCTTAGCTACAGGGGAGAAAGTTTCTATATAATCAGCACCATAAGTCTGTGTATACCTCTTTGCCACTAGACGAGCTTTAAGTCTAGCCACAGACCCATCAGGGTTCATTTTCACAACATAAACCCACTTGCAATCAACTGCAGTCTTACCGGCCGGGAGTATGATTGTCCTCAAGAGCAGCCATCTCTTCCTCCATTGCTTGTCTCCACCCATCATGAGCTATGGCTTGACTCAAAGTGTTTGGAACTGACACAGAATCTAAACGTGATACGAAGGTGCAAGATGACAATGGCAAATGATCATAAGGCACAAAAGAGGAAATAGGGTTTTGACAACGGCGTTTACCTTTACGAAGGGCAATGGGAAGATCCAGATCATTTGACGAAGATTCTGGTAAGGAAGAAGTATTCACTTGTGGTTCGAGCGGTGCCACTTCATTTCTCGACCGCCGAGTATAAACCTGTGTAATGGAAGGTCTAGAAACAGACTCGACAGGTATGGTAATGGTATATGTAAGAAATTCATTATCTAGAGTAGACCCATACCCAGACGACCCAACATCCCTCGAGAACACCATGTTTTCAAAGAAGGTAACATCAGCTGACACTAAATACCGCCCCAAGTCAGGTGAATAACATCTATAACCCTTCTGAGTATGCGAGTACCCCAGGAATATACATTTAAGTGATTTTGGATCAAGTTTTCTGCGTTGAGGACGAATATCCTGGACAAAACAAGTACATCCAAATATTTTTGGTGGGAGATGAAAAAGGGGTTCAGTCGGATACACCAAAGAATAAGGAATTTGACCTTTAAGGACTGACGAAGGCATCCGATTGATTAGGAAACACGCAGTATGAACAGAATCAGACCAAAAGACCTTAGACACTTTCATTTGAAACAAAATTGCCCGAGCTACTTCTAACAAATGACGGTTTTTTCTTTCTGCCACTCCATTCTGCTGAGGGGTATAGGCACACAAGGACTGATGAACTATCCCATGTTGGCCCATATAATTGACAAAGGTTTAGAGAAATACTCTTGTGCATTGTCACTCCGCACACACTTAATAGTTGTATTAAACTGGGTTTTGATCTCAGCACAAAAATTACAAAAAATTGTAAACAACTCATCTCTAGATTTCATAAGATATAACCATGTACATCTAGAGAAATCGTCCACAAATGTTACGAAATATCTAAACCCATTCTTCCCTGTGACATGACAAGGACCCCAGACATCGGAATGAACAAGTTCAAATATAGATCGTACTCTTTCATTGACACGAGGAGGATAGGAAACCTGACAATGTTTAGCAAACTCACATGACTCACACTGCAAAGTAGATAGCGATTCTAAACTAGGAAAGAGTTTCTTTAGGACTGACAATGATGGGTGACCATACCGACAATGTAGTTGGAAAGGAGAGATATCACTCAACATGGCCTTAGACAGAGATATGGACTGTTCCAATACATATAGTCCTCCGACTTCCTTCCCCTTACCAATAATCTTCTTCGTCAAAAGATCCTGAAATAAACAATAACCCGGGAAAAAGGTGACAGAATAATTCAAAGACCGTGTGATTTGGCTAACAGAAAGCAAATTAAAGGGAAACTTTGGAAGATATAATATAGATGACGGGTAATGATGAGGTTGCAACAGCACTACCTCTACCCAAAACTGGAACAGATGACCCATCTGCTAGAGTAACCATAGCCCTCGGGTTAGATGGGGAATATGTGGAGAAAACCTTAGAATTACCTGTCATATGGTCACTAGCTCCGGAGTCAATGACCCACTGTGTAGACGAAGAAGACACACATGCAACATGATTACCTATTTGGACAAAGGTTGCACGACCTCTTCCACCACATCCTCGATGATGACCACCTCCACCTCGACTATTATACCCTTCGTTAGTATAATTTCCTTGTGATACAACAGTAATATTCCCGTTACTTTCTTCTGCCATGGCTGCCATTCTTACGTTCAACCCAGGAGATAATTGCAAACCCTAAGTGCAGAACATCAACAACCCAAAACTCCACAAAACATACCTGGGCAGAACCTACTCCTCACGGCGAGCCCCCCTGGAGTAGTCGCCGTCGAAGAAGGTGGCCGGAAAACCACTCACACGCCGGTGCGTGGCGTTGGAGCAGCTGCACGGTGGTGGCGCGTGGAGTCTCCGATGGCGGCGCGGCTCGAGCTCCGGCGTCGCCTCCCTGTTCCGAGCACAGCCCACTACCTCACTCTCACCGGCTTTGATACCATGTTGCTAGAAAGAAAGGATTTCAAAGAATGTGTTTCTCTTATTTTCTGTGTGTGCTTCACTGCTGCAACATAGATCTATATATACACAAGTGGGGGCAGTTTTACAGCCTCTTCACCTCCTATGTCTATTTATGTCTATGCCTATCCATCTCCCATGACTATTCATTTCTAACACCCCTTTTAGTGCAAGAGTAGCAGTAGTTTTCAGGTGTAGAACTAAGAGATCTCCAATGATCTTGGTAATCTATAATGTAGCCCCCCCTTATGTCATTATTTCATCTTGGATAGCTTTTTACAGCTAAAATTAAATTCCTAAGTATGATATTATAATGTGGCTTAATTGATTAGATTCTTTTTCGGAAACCATTAGCTTCTTCTGTTGTTCATTTATGACTTATCCTAGTATTACCCCTCTTGTATGTATATATGCAAGTGACATGCGTATACCTTTTTCATTGAGTACATACACATTCTTTCTCAGTAAACAACACTAAAAATCAATGGATACTGTTTACAGTTTAATGTCTTTTTGATGCATGGCATTGTATTTGATTATTCTTCACTTAATGTCGTATGCTAATGTATATTTATTTGCAGTTAGTGTTATCCAAAATATCTTCGTATCCATATAATGATTCTTTTCTCATGTTCTTCTGATTCGATTGAGATGTTTTTCAGAATATTCATGGGGTTACCTCATTCTCCTCTATGTTCTTGTTCAAGTATCCCGTATTGTTGTTGTTGGAGCATTATTTCCACTTTTACGGTGCTTTGGCTATGGTCTAGATTGGAAGGAAGCTACTATTCTTGTATGGTCTGGTCTACGAGGGGCTGTAGCGTTATCTCTTTCACTCTCTGTCAAGGCAAGTTAGGCGTTTTGTCTCTATTTTGAACTTTCTTACAAACTATGCTCTTTGTTTGATCTTATCCATACTTTGCTTTTTATTTAACTTTTATAACATGGCTTCTCTAAAGAGTTTTCTTTTTAGCTGATCTGGTTATTGCCACTTTCTGTTGTAATTTTTCCCAAGCCAGAGATACCTGTGTGACTTTGTTGTCTTAGTTTGAGAGTTGCATGATAGCCACTAACAAAGAAACAGTGGTATGGGCACAAGCATTATGTGATTCAATGTTAATTAGCCTAATTTGGTGAACACATTACTCATCCATCCCTAGTACTTAGTATCGCATTCTATTCAGTAGAAAAATGATGTGCTTGTCTCTCTGAACGTTTGTACATAATGAAGGTTCCTACAGATTGGAATACAGTTTTACATCGGCATACTGAAAGAAGAGTACTTTTCATATAGCACCCTATACAGAACCCATGTTCAATTTATGAGCCCATACTTTCATATTTAACAAAGTGCAAGTCATACTATAATTTGTAGTACCAAGCTGCAACTTCTGATGCCTTTTCTTTTTAAAAATTATATTGCTTGACAGCTGGAGAAATCACTTAATAGAAGAGGAGGCCTTTTTTTTTTTTTTTAGGCTGGTCGGTTGGATAGGTTGAAAATTAATTGAGTAAAGACACAAAAGAAGTGGTGGAAGTGGAAGTTTTCTGTTGGAAGGAGACAGCTATACAGAGTAAAACTCTAGGTGGAAGAGTAGGTCTTACATTTCCTTTTGGGAGCTTGTCTGCTGGAAAAACTGGCAAAGTGATACCTAGGTGGAGAAGAATGATAAACTACCATCTATTTATAAGGGAAAAGTGTCAAATTGGCCAAGTCAAGTGGATAGTGCAATTAGGTCTCCTAAGTAAAAAAAGCTCAATTCAAGTCCCCTAAACCGGTAAAATTGTTCAATTAAGTCTAAATTAACTTGTTTATCAGGTTAAATCTATGCGGTATTGACACGTGTCATTTTTATTTTATTTTTTAAAACAATTGTTTTTTATTGATTAAAAATTAAAATATTATTTATTATAAATAAATAAATAAATAAATAAATAAAAACAGCCGGTGTTTTTTTATAATAAATAATATTTTTAATTTTTAATAAATAAAAAACATTTATTTTAAAAAATAAAATAAAAAGGACACGTGTCAACACCGCATAGATTTAACGTGATAAACAAGTCAATTTGGGTTTAATTGAATAATTTTACCGGTTTAGGGGACTTGAATGGAGCTTTTTTTACTTAAGGGACCCAATTGCACTATCCACTTGATTTAGGGGCCAATTTAACACTTTTCCCTATTTATAATAATAGTAACATGACCACAAGGGAGTACAGCTGTACAGATGAGTAGATGACTATGCCTTATGTATCACCATGATGGGTGTCCCATATGCATCTACCACCAGTCTTTCTTTTTTTTTTGATTCTACTTTCTCTAGAGGTCTAGGAATTTTGATATGGCAATTTACATATAAGAAATAATTTATTTGCTATATATTTTCATCTGACATTATAACCTGATTCTCTATGTTTACTTATTTTCTTATATTATGTCCTTTGTGTTATTTCAGCGTTCTAGTGATGACTCATCTTATATTAATCCAGAGACAGGAATTCTGGTATGTAAAGCAAAACTCATCATGAATTAATAGAAAATGAAATCAGTTAGATTTTTTCTTTTCAGTACGTCAAGTGGGGATGCACACAATGGAATTAAACCCAAGTTGTAATCCATGATGGACTTAACTTAAAACCAAGCTATGTCCTGAACCCCAAATTAGTTATATAGAGAAAATGTTACTTGCACTTAATTCTGTTTACTGGTTGCTAGTTTGCTACTTATACTAAAACAGACTCAACATGCAGTTTGTTTTCTTCACTGGTGGAATTGTATTCTTGACATTGATTATCAATGGATCAACAACACAGTTCATTTTACGCATTTTAAGCATGGATAGGCTATCTACAGCAAAGGTAGGTTTGCAGTTATTTTTATTATTACTTGAGTTTGTGGATGATCATCTATTCATCTGTGTTATAAGGTTTTTGGGAATGGAAAAACATCTGAGTACCTTGGCAAGAGATGCTTTGGTTAGCAAGGGCATTGGCCAAGGAATACTTACCTATATAATATATATGTGATTAATGGTGCTCAAGAGCAAGTCTCGGACAACACAATGTCAGAGATATCAACAATATGCCTAGGTGCTATTGGTGTCAACAAACATTTTCATTCCATTTTGATTTCACATGTGTGACAACTAAATTGCTAAATGGTCTTTATTGCTATATTTTTGCCTCTTATTAAAAGTATTAGGAAAATATTTTAAGTTGTTTATTGACTTTTAATTTACTTCGATTCATTTTGGATTACGTATGGAACTTGATATGCCATAATATCTATTTTATGTTGTAGAAAGACAACATTTGGATGCATTAATTAGTTTAGTTGTCTGCAGTGCATCATGGTTGTCATATATTTATCGTGTACTTTTTTATGTTTTATTGGTAAAGAGGCGCATATTAAATTACACAAAGTATGAGATGCTGAATAAAGCTTTGGAGGCATTTGGTGATCTTGGAGATGATGAGGAACTAGGACCTGCTGACTGGCCTACTGTTAAAAGATATATTACATGCCTAAATGATTTAGAGGGTGAAAGAGTGCATCCTCATTCTTCATCTGGAAATGATGATACCCTGCATCATATGAATTTGAAAGACATTCGGATTCGCTTCTTGAATGGTAAGAACTTGTCTTCATTTTCATTTAAAATTTTGAATATTCGAAATAAAATTTAGATTTCACCAACCTGACCTATTATTGTCATTTATCATTAACATTTGTATGTTAAAATGAAAAACAATTGGATTTCAAATAGCTTTGTATTTTCTTGGAAAATAAATGTTGATGAATTGCTATCTCCCTTGTGGTTTGATGGCACCCGGGTTGGATTTTCAAATGAAAGGTCTCAGGATCGATTCTCATCCCATGCATGGGTCGGAATAATTTGTTGAAAAAAGGTCCAGGAAGGACTAAGTGAACTTGGAACCAGGTAGGAACCAAGTGGGGTCTGTAACTGGGGAACCAGGATCTAGGTGCAGCAAGGTGGAACCAGGAACCCAAAAAAAAAAATGTTGATGAACTGATGAATAAGTTTTTTGTTTTTTAATGGAAACTGAAAACTTAGAAAACCGTGGGAAAAGTAATCAGAAAGATAGAAAATTGAACTAAATGGATCTAAATTGTTTCTTTTGTTTCTTGTTATTTTTAATTGTATTGATGTACTGTTATATAAGTTGGATTAAACAGTTCAAATATCCAAAAAGGAAAGTACACCACATAAATTGTGGTACCAAAAAAACTTTATTGATGTATCAAAATATATCTATAATACCTTACGCGTGCACACACACACAAACTCATAAAGGTATTGGTGGTACTGGCCAATAACTGAATTCTACTGGAGTTAGGATACATTCAACACTTCTCATGTCGTATATATATTGGTCATGCTAACTTGTTACAAATATAGTCAGTCCTATTTCTGTTAGTCTCCAGTTGGTATTTATAATGTAGAAATCAATTCCAACTGAATCGTTTCTCGTATGAAATGACAATTCACCCCAGCACTTTGGAGCTAAGTGTCCACATACACACAATATCCTATAATAGATCTTTTATCACTTAGTGAACTGGCTCAATTTATATAAATAACACTTAAACACCTTTATGTCCATGATTAGCATACATGGTCCCTTTTCCTGATGTATTCTTTACAAATTTGACAATCCAAATTGCTGCTTCCCATGCAACCACCATAAGAGCCTCCATAAATTGACTTACCTCACATGAAAAGCAATGTCAGCCAAGTGATAGTGAGGTAGTTGAGCTTCCTGATCAGTTTTTTGTATCATTTTGGATCCTCAAATGGCTCTGTTTCACCGATGTATAGGAGTTTCATAATGTTTTGAGTCAAGCAATCCAATATCCTTAACCAAATCTAGCACATTCTGTTTTTTGTGAGAGAAATATACCCCTCCAATAAATACTTTATGTTAATATTTGAGGGAGAAGCTTACTGTTTAACTTACTGATTTCTGATGATTTACTGAAGTCTGAGACTGTACAATATATAGGTACAAGGAAGGCTAGATAGCCACAAACTAATGCACTAGAACCTCTAACAAACCCCAATAGTCTAACTAACTCCAAATTATTCTAACACTATCCCTCAAGCTGGAGCATAGATATTGATCATGCCCAGCGTGTTACAAATATATTCAACTCTGTCCCTGCTAAGCCCTTTAGTAAACAAATCAGCTAGTTGATCGCCAGGGTCGGTTTTTAGATTTTTGTGGCCCTGTTCAAGTAAATAAATGGGTCCCTACCAAAATAACAATCTTTAAAACCAATATCGTTATTTTTCTAATAATAATAATAATAATAATAATAATAATAATAATAATGATAATGTGGTAAAATGTTATTGTGCGCAAAGAAAAAGCCAAAAGACATTATGAAATAAAGTACAATTATAACAACAACAACAATAATATAATAATAATAATAGTGTGCACAAACTCTAACCTCCAAGTTTCAAACCTCTGACCTCCAAGTTGAAATATAATAAACACACATTCTTACCATTCCTTCATAAAGCCTTTTAGGTTTAATTGAAAATTTTAGTTTTTATTTCTAAACTAACTAGGTAAAAATTAAATATTGGGCCTCTAAAATATGGGGCCTTCTAAAATTTGGGACCCTGTGCTGTAGCCCAGCTTGCATAGCCCAAAATCCGGCCTTGTTGATTGCCACTGCGAACATGAGCCATAGAAAGTAATCCTTGTTGAACCTTTTCACGCATAAAATGACAATCTGCCTCAATATGCTTAGTCCGCTCATGAAACACCGGATTATTCGAAATGTGTATAGCCGCTTGATTATCACACCATAGACGTATGGGCTTCACCACCTCCACACCAACCTCCTTCAAAATATTGTGCACCCAAGTTATCTCACATGCCACATGAGCCATCACCCTATACTCGGATTCTACACTGGACTAAGCCACAACAGTTTGTTTCTTGCTTCTCCAAGAAACCAAATTACCTCCTACGAACACACAATACCTCGTCGTAGACCTCCTGTCACTCAACGAGCCTGCCCAGTCAACATCAGAAAATGCCTCAACACTAATATGTCCAGGATCAGCATATAAAATACCTTTCCCGGGCTCATTCTTGAGATACTTAACAATTCGAACTGTCGCCTCTGTTAGATATGAAGAGTCATAGGTATATGAAGAGTCATAGGTATATGAAGAGTCATGGGGATATGAAGAGTCATAGGGATATGAAGAGGCATGATAACAGTAGCCTAGCATGTATATATATGGCAATGTGGTTGTGTAGTTAAAATAGAGAAGTAAGAAATATATAGAGAGTTTTATTATTAACATGGTATCAGAGCCCGGTGGGCATTGGTCGGCGCAAGGAGGCGACGCCACCGGAGGAAGCAGAGCAGTCAACAGAGCCTCCACGCGCCGCCGCTGACCGGAGCTCCGGTGACCACGCGCCGGCGCGTGGAGGCGCGTGAGGCCTTTCCCGGTAACCTTTCTGGCAGAAATTTGTCTCCCTCGTCTCGTCTTGATGAGCCCGTTCCATCATGGTGTCATTGGTGCTTGTCTTCATCAACTTTCACGACTTCGTCTCTCTCTCTTTCACTTTAGACGCAGCAGAACAGCTCCAGCAGCAGAAGCTGTGGTTGGCGATGCTGCAGTACCACCAGCAGCGGCAACCAGCGGTGACCAACAGCAAAGATAGCGGCGACGAGCAAAGGTGGCCAGCGAGGCTTCCCGGCAGTGGTTGGTGATGGCCGGCGGCGGCTGGGGTTGTGGATGGTGAAGTGACGGTGTTGTTGATGTTGAAATGTTGAGGATGAAGGATGAAGCTGATAAGAGAATAATTGGCCAGTATGCTTTTAGGTTATTTGCCTCGTTTGCTTTATTTTGTGGGCTTATTATTAAGTTTAGTTTATATGTTCTTTGGGCTATGGGTCATAGGATTAGTCTCATACTTTGGTATGAGTTGAGTCATTGTAGCTTGTTCAATGTGTATCAGTCCGGGGTGTTGCAGTGATGGGCAGCACGGATGTCAGGAGGGATGCGGACCTGGCATATGCCACGGCAGTTATGGGAGGCCGATGGTTGAAGAAGAATTGGTTCGGGATGAACCAATTTGTGTGCACCAGAAAACAGGAAAACACTGATGTTGGGCAGCGCTAATATTGGTTTGTGGTGCGAGAGGCAGGAGCACTGTGCTGTTAGGCAGTGTTGATAACGGTGTGGGGTGTGAGTGGCAGGTGCGCTGTGGTGTTTGGCCTGATTTTGGCTTCGTGGAAGCTTTGTTGGTGTAACAAGTTGAGTTGTGGACTAATTTGGCACAGCGTGGTTTGAAGATTGTTCAAGTGGTTCCAGACATGAGTGTTGGTCTCGAAGGTTATGACTTTAGATGTGAAGTCCTATGGCTCATGTAATATGTATGTAACAAGTTGGGCATGATTCTACGCTCCAACTTGAGGGGGAGTGTTAGATATGAAGAGTCATAGGTATATGAAGAGTCATGGGGATATGAAGAGTCATAGGGATATGAAGAGGCATGATAACAGTAGCCTAGCATGTATATATATGGCAGTGTGGTTGTGTAGTTAAAATAGAGAAGTAAGAAATATATAGAGAGTTTTATTATTAACAGCCTCCCAGTGGGATAGCGTAGGTGCTTGCATGAATTGACTCACCACACTTACCGTAAAAGCAATATCCGGACGTGTAATGGTGAGATAGTTCAATTTCCGCACTAACCTCCTATATCTCTCGAGAGAATCAAGGGCCTCCCCCTCACCAGTAACAAGTCTAACACCTTGATCCATAGGTGTTTCACATGGTTTTGATCCCAACAACCCAGTATCATCAAGCAAATCTTGCACATACTTCATCTGGGAAAGAAATATTCCTTTCCGTGAACGAGCAGCTTCGATCCCCAGAAAATACTTCAACACTCCCAAATCTTTCGTGTGAAACTTTTCCTTGAGAAAAGATTTGAGCACTTCAATCCCTCCTGCATCACTACCTGTGATCACTATCATCAACATAAAAAGACAGTATGATCACACACACTCATTTGCATACCAAACTCAATAATCACACTACTAAACCTCCCAAACCAAGCCCTTGGAGATTGTTTTAAGCCATATAACGGCTTCTCCAGTCACACACCTTTTCAGACTCCCCCTGAGCAACAAACCCAGGGGGTTGCTCCATGTAAACCTCCTCAACCAATCACCATGCAAAAACGCATTTTTGACATCTAAAGGCCAATGATTAGAAATAGCTAAGGAAATAAAGATACGAACTGAAGCTAACTTAGCTACAGGGGAGAAAGTTTCTGTATAATCGACACTATACGCTTGTGCATATCCCTTTTGCTACTAGACAAGCTTTAAGTCTAGCCACCGACCCATCAGGGTTCATTTTCACAACATAAACCCACTTGCAACCAATTGCAGGAGGGGTACCAAATCCCAAGTCTGATTGTCCTCAAGAGCAGTCATCTCCTCCCTCATTGCATGTCTCCCCCCATCATGAGGCTATAGCCTGACTCAAAGTGTTTGGAACTGACACAGAATCGAAACGAGATATAAAGGTGCGAGATGACACTGACAAATGATTATAAGACACAAAAGAGGAAATTGGGTGTCGACAATAACGTATACCTTTACGAAGGGCAATGCGGTGGTGCATGGAGGCGCGTGAGGTGGCAGGTGGTGGTGGTGGAAATTTCGGTGACGGGTCGCGACGTTGTTCCGAGTAAGGCTGTTGTGGTAGTTTTTTCAAACAACAGCCAGAAGTGCGTCGAACCGAGATGGGCAGTCGCGTATAGACCGGCAAAAAGTGGAGTTTTATTTTAGGGTATAAAAACAAAGGAACCTAGTCTGATACCATGTAAACAAATATACTTGAGAAATGTATTTTTGATTGATGATAACAATAATGTACAGAAGAATATATATATATATATATATATATATATATATATATATATATATATATATATATATATATATATATATATATATATATATATATATATATATATATATATATATATATATATATATATACAATCTAAGGAACCTATTTGAGAAGACATGACTCTTTATAGAAGAGACATGTTGTTTTCCAACATATTCAAATAAACCTAAGTCAAGATTGGGTTCCTTTTCCTTCATTGCACAGTACTATTGCAGAATCAAAGTAATAATTCATAGAAGCACTCCCACTGCCCCTATGATCCGACAACTTCCATTTCAATCTCACAACCACTACTCTTACCACTCCAATTGGAGTGCTCGCCTAAATGAACCCTGAAGGAATTCGTTGGCCCACCATCATTTGTTTTCTATTAGTGGGCAATAATTTTTGTGTTAGCGGGTGTCGGGTGAGTTTGTTTTACAATTTGAAGTCTTAATATGTATAGTTCATGGGGTAGAAGATTACTCATTATTTTCTATTATAAATACCTCATTTAATTTGAAATCTTTGTGCATGCAAGAATAAAATTATTGTGAGTTATCTTTTGAATTCCTTTTTATTTAGAGTAATACTTTATAGTTTATACTTTGTATTCCAACAAAAGCTATGCCGAATAATATAGTTATATTATCTACATTTCAGTTACTATAACTGGGAGAGACTTTCTTTGCTAGGTGTTCAAGCTGCTTACTGGGGAATGCTCAATGAGGGAAGGATAACACAAAACACTGCAAACATTCTAATGCAATCTGTTGAGGAAGCAATTGACTTGGTACCTCATGTGGCTTTGTGTGATTGGAAAGGCCTAAGAGCTTATGTGAATATTCCAAATTATTACAAGTTTCTTCAAACAAGCATTGTCCCTCAAAAGCTTATCATGTACTTCACTGTTGAGAGATTAGAATCTGCGTGCTACATTTGTGCCGCCTTTCTCCGGGCCCATAGGATTGCACGCCAACAGCTAAATGACTTTATTGGTGAGTTTTTTTATATTGAGTACACAAAAATATTTATTATCTTTACTTTCCCTGCAAAATACTGATTGTTTCATTGAAGTCAACAATAGACCCAACTATTTTATTTTATTTTTGCTAGGGTGGAAGCTAGTTCCCCTGGTTGAAAATGACATGGTTCTTGATAATGTTGATGAAAGTTGGATGACGAAACTAATATGGCCTTTCTTTAGATTGGGCTTTATTTAATTTATCCTTCTTTAACTCTATTAAGAATGTGGAAATTATCTACACTGTTTGAAGGCTTGTGTGTGCATTGATTGCACATCACATGTTCAGATATAAACATACACACTACATATAGATTGATAAAAAAAAATGGACAACCATATCTGGAAACATACTTTTGGTGCAGAAATTTTGAAATTCAAGCGAAATTAGTTTTAATTAATCTGCTGGTTATATATAATTTGTTTTGGTCATTCTTTCGATACATGGCAATAGATGCTAGAAAGCTGATGATGTTTCCCTGCATCTGTCTGTTCATCACTAACAAAAAGATTGTTCTAAGCAGTTTGCTTATTCTGATAACCTTTCCATTTTATGGAGCTATGGCTCAAGCAACCTAGTTAAGTAAAGAAGATGAAAGGTTCTCCACAAATGCAAGTAAGACAGGAGCTTTTCTCTTTTCTATTAGGAGTAGAACATTTAGAAACCATTCTTTTTGTAACATTACTATTTTAACTAGTTATACTTAGTCTATATTGAAGTATGCATTTCATAAGTTCATCTCAAATAAAAGTTTAAATTGTTAGCTATGATACATATTTATTTACTTTTAATTTTTTGGTGTAAACCATGAGGTGGTCCGGGTCTTTCTCTGTCCGTTTAACAGTCCAGGTCTACCCAACTAATTCCCGTTTGCTTTGGGAGGCTATGGAGGAATCGTCACTTGTGGGAATCCAACCCGGGTTATCCCAGAATTCTCCCCTACAAAGAGAGCTTATTTGCCACTTGAGCTACCACCCCGGGTTATTTATTTACATTTATATTTATCCTTAACATGCTCCTAGCATGATGCATACCTCTAGGGTGGAACTAGAAGAAACTAACAAAGGTGTGAGAACTTGTCCCAATGACACCAGTAGTAGGTTTCCAATAATCCACCTAGAAAACACACGAACAAGAATCTAGCAAGCGTATTAGTTTCCATGGGGTTCTAATTTATGTGTTAGAGGATATTGAGGGAGGTTGAGAGAATAGCTCTCACTCCTCTCAGCTACTCATTTTGAATTTGAAATGACTGTTTGAGAGCTTGGTTAATCCTACTACTAGCTTGTATAAATAGGTGCCCATGATCTTTCTTTCATTTAAGATAAAAAGGTGGATTCCAACAACAAAATTGCTTCTACAACTATGAAAGGAAATTTTATAGACCTCAACTAATGAAATGTGAATTGTAGGGCTATGAGAATCTCTTTTGTTAAACGACTTTTGTATTGAATGGACCCTTATGAGTCTCTAAAATTTCTTTTAGTCAATGACCAATGCTCCAGTTGGTCCTATATAGGAAAAGAATTGCAATAGCTAAATGATGGTGTGCAATATTGGTCAACCACATACCCCCAGTTACGAGATCTAACCCCCCACAAAATGTTAGAACTTCGGCATGAAACTTTATCATCATTTTTCCACTCTTGAGCCTCATTAGGTTCTGTTGGACATGTTGTTGATAGGAAGATGATATTATCTATACAACATTGTAAGACTGTTAAAGATGTATGAGAGTTAGTGGATAAGTGGTTTAGAGTGGCAAACAATATGAGAAAGTTGTATCAATTTTCTCAAGATGTTTATTGTCCCTCTAAAAAAGGACAAGACATCAACAACTATTATTATGACTTAAAAAATGTGAGAGAAGTGTCGTGTGTTGCTATGCCGATTGCGAATCATGTGGAAATGGTGAAAAAACAGTGTGACCAATTGCTTGTGTTTAGTTGGATTCAGGTTTAGATAAAGAATATGATATTCTTAGATCTCAGTTACTTGGGAAATGTTAGATCAAGTCTTTTCCATGGTCCAAAGGCCAAAATGCATCAAGGAACACAAATGGTGATGATATGTCAGAGAGACATGTTTTTCTGTCGCAGGGGAATAGTGTTGAGGAAAAAGCCCTCTAGTCACAAGAAAATAATGGTGGTGAGAGTATTAGTAGTAGAGGTGGTCTAGAAACTCATGATAACTCTCAAAGAGAGAAATACAAGAGTCTTAAATATTATTAATCATCAAAAGGTTCCCATTAAATACAATGGTTAAGGGTATTTATAGGTTAAGGACATACATGAGTTAGGAAATCTAGAACTAGCTAATTATTAAAATTCTAATATTCATAAATTTGAAAATATAATAAGAGAACTCTAAATATAAAATATAATTTTGTGCAAGACTCCTCTTGTTAAGGAAACTCCTAATTTGAGTAGAGGAAACATCATTTTCCTTCTTGGAGGCTCTGTTAGACTAAAGGGCCGAGAACAGCAAGGTAAGGAGAGAAAAAGTGAATCTGGAATTTCAGAATTCAAATAAGGGAGAAAACAGAAAAACAAGGGACCATAAGGTTCCCTCCTGCAAGATGATATCTTGCCCAGCTGCTAGAGCTATTATTTCAGAGCTTATTCAATGCCTTACTGCCTAGGAGGAGGTCTGAATTTATACTCTATTACAAGGTCTAATTGTAGAAATTAAGCAATAATCATGTTAAACAATAATTGCAGATTTTCCTAGAAATATGCCTCGATTGTAACTGCTGCATGAATTGGGGTTGATTGATTATTGTTACCATCCTTGTTCTGACTTTCCTTCTTCTTTCGTGTGTACACTATCCACTTATTACGGTCTTTATCAATGCTGCCCGCTAACGGAACAACCTTGTCCACAAGGTTGGAGTCTGGAAATTGGCCACGAAAATCAGCAACATCAATCCAAGTAGCATCATCCTTTGGCTGGCCCTCCCATTGCACCAGAACCTGGGTGTTCCCACTGTGCTCGCGGGTAGCCAGAATATCTTGGGGAGTGTAACCTTGTTCACCCACTGACATATCCTCGGGAAGCTTGGCAATAGCTGGATGTTTGCCTGTGACACGACGAAGTTGGGACACATGAAAAATAGGGTGTACCTTAGCTGAAGCAGGCAGTGCAAGCTTGTATGATACTGCACTTAACTTTCGCACAATAGTGAAGGGACCAAAATATCGCGGGGCTAACTTTTGATTGACACGCCGCTGGACTGTTGATTGGCGATGTGGACGAAGCTTAAGTAAGACCTTATCACCTTCAACAAACTGAAAATTCCATCGTTTGGCATTGGCTACCTTGGCCATCTGTTGTTGTGCTCGGTCCAAATTGTAGCGGAGTTGGCGGAGTATTTCATTTCGATTACAATGTTCCTCGGCCACTGCTGCCACTTTGAATTCCCCAGGCAAATATTGCGCCAAGGTGGGAGGAGGTCGACCATACACATTGAAAAAGGGTGACACCTGCAGCTCCATGAAAGGAGGTGTTATACCAATATTCAGCCCAGTGTAGATATCGGCCCCATTGTGTGGGTTGTTCTGATGTAAAACATCGCAAATACTGCTCAAGACATTTGTTGAGTACTTCGATCTGCCCGTCCGTCTGAGGATGGTACGAGTTACTCATTCGAAGCTTGGTATCCCACTTTGCAAATAATTCTTTCCAAAAATTGCTCAAAAATATCGGGTCACGGTCAGACACAATTGACCTCGGAACTCCATGTAGACGAACGATCTCCTTTGCGAATATTGCAGCAAGAGATTTTGCGGTGTATGGGTGTCGGAGTCCCACAAAATGGGCATATTTAGTGAAGCGGTCTATGACCACCCATATGCAATCGAATCCGCTGGAACGAGGGAGCCCCGTGATGAAATCCATGGCAGTATCTTCCCAAACAGCTGCTAGAATTGGCAATGGATGGAGAAATCCTGCTGGGGCCAGAGTGTCATACTTATTTTTTTGACAGATAAGGCACTCGGATACAAATTGTTGGACCCGTTTCATCATCCCTTTCCAATACACACTATCTGCTATGCGGCGGTAAGTGCGATACGCACCAGAGTGACCTCCCATGGGTGTGGAATGGAATTCTTCTAAAAGTTTTGGGATCCACGGAGACGTGGCAGGAATAACGATGCGCCCTTTGTAAAAAAGACGCCCATTGACTAGCTGATAGTCGGGGTAACTAACCGGGTCTCTTCGAAGGCGGTCACAAATAACTTGCAAGCTGATGTCACGGGATACTGCAGTCTCTAACTCAGCCCAATCCATCCAAAATGGTAGGGTAATAGCTGATAGTTTCACGGCTTCACCTTTCCTTGACAAAGCATCAACGACATTATTGGTCCTTCCAGGCTTATAAGCGATTTCAAAATTGTATCCCATTAACTTGGCCATCCAATTCTGTTGTGAAGGGGTGGTTATACGTTGCTGTAGTAGGTGTCGAAGACTTCGATGGTCAGTGCGAACAATGAATTTTCTGCCCATTAGGTACGGCCTCCAATGTTGTATTGCTAAAACCAGTGCCATTAGCTCTTTCTCATATGCAGATTTAGCCATACTTCTCTCAGCTAAAGCCTTGCTAAAATACGCGATAGGACGGGATTCTTGCATTAGAACCGCTCCCACCCCTGTCCCGGAAGCATCACACTCGATGATAAAAGGCTGTGAGAAATTCGGTGGCACCAAAACTGGGGCTGTTGTCACTGCTGATTTCAGTGCATCAAATGCAAGTTGTGCTGCATCCGTCCATTGAAACTTGGTGACAGAATCCTTCTTTAAAAGAGCAGTGAGAGGCTGGGCTATCTTACCATAGTCTTTAATAAATCTACGATAATAGCCTGTGAGACCCAAGAAACCACGAACTGCTTTGGTAGATTGTGGTTGGGGCCAACGAAGCACGCTTGATACCTTTGAGGGGTCCATAGCTACCCCGAATTGCGAGACGATATGGCCCAAGTATTCTACTGTAGTTCGACCAAATTGGCATTTCTTGACATTTGCTTTGAGCTGGTGATCATGTAATAGTCTCATCACTATTGCCAAGTGTTTTAAGTGGTCATCCCAAGTTAAGCTATAAACCAGTATATCGTCGAAGAAGACCAAAACAAACTGGCGTAGATAAGGCCGGAATATGTCGTTCATGATGGCTTGAAAGGTAGCTGGTGCGTTCGTCAAGCCAAAAGGCATGACCAAAAATTCATAGTGGCCTGAGTGCGTGCGAAAAGTTGTTTTAGCAACATCTTGCGGTGCAACTTGGATTTGGTGATAGCCTGAATGGAGGTCAATTTTTGAGAAGTACCGAGCACCATGGAGTTCATCTAACATCTAATGAATGACAGGGATGGGATACTTATCAGCCACAGTGACTTTATTAAGCTCCCGGTAGTCAACACAGAATCTCCAGCTTCTGTCTTTATTCTTAACCAACAACACCGGACTGGAAAATGGGCTGGAGCTAGGCTGTATGATACCAGCAACCAACATTTCTCCTACCAGCCGTTCAATCTCATCTTTTAGATGATGACTATAACGGTAAGGCTTGACGCTTACAGGAGAAGACCCTGCTGTCAAAATAATTCTGTGGTCATTTGGTCGCGAGGGAGGGAGTCCCTGCGGTTCCTCAAAGATTTGGTAGTGGTGATCCAGAAACTTGCGTAATTGAGAATTTTGGCTAACAGTAAGATCCAGAACTTGGTTGTCCGTTGAAGGCGAAACAGTAAGTTCCCATAGTAGGCAACTCAATTCCACCTCGTTCAGTTTTCCCAAAGAGCTAAAAAGAATTTGCAACCGAGTCAAAGATGGGTTTCCCACCAGGTGCACACCCTGGTTGTCTACCTTAAAATCCATAGTCATCCTAGCCCAGTTTGCTTTGATGTCTCCCAGCTTTTCTAGCCATGCAACTCCCAGAATGACATCCACACCACCCAAGGGAAAAACAAAGCAGTCCACTGGCATTGTTATCGGCCCCAAATTGATAGGTAATTGAGAAAACTTTCCTTCCGATTCTGCTCGGCGACCATCACCCAAACGAACGCCAAACTTTGGTGTAGATTCCAATGGATGTTTGAACATGCCAGTCAAATGGCTAGAAATAAAATTGTGGCTGGCACCACTATCAATCATGACGACCACATCGACGTCTGCAACCCGACCGCTGAATTTCATCGTCCTAGGCCTGTTGATACCTCCTAAAGCTGATAATGGTAGGTCAAGCATTTCAAACTGGGCAGCATCAGGTTCGTCACTAATATTAGCAATTGCATCTTCGGCGCCCGTTCCACCTTCATCCTCATCCTCTGCCACAATCAAAGCTCGAAGTGATTTGTTAGGACAGACATGCAGTGGGCTATAAGGCTGTTTACAGCGAAAACAGAGCCCCTTAGCGCGCATGTCTAAGTACTCCTGATGGGAGTATTGCCGAGCACCTCTGGTTGATAAAGCTGCGGAGTTGCGATTTGTCGGGGCCAACGTTCCTGGTCTCTGCGAAGAAGCAGAATAATGCGTGCTTTTGTTTATAAATTGTGTGTTGTTGGGTTGTGAACCTACTGCAAAGTAATTTGGAGATGTGGACATAAGAGGATGACGTGTTGGACCAGGAATATAGCCCAACCCATACCAGTACTTCGTCGTTGAATAACGGAGTTCCCTGTCGTTGATCGTTCTTCACGATAAATGTACCCCAACTCTCGTTTGACTGAACGAGCAACCTTCATGGCAGTCCGCAAGTCTAGAACATCATTCGGTCGGAGACGCACCCGGATCTCTTCCTTTAAACCATTAAGGAACAAACCTAGCTGTATATGTGGTGCAAGATTTGGGATTTGGGCTGCCCGAGCCATGAATTCAGTCACGAATTCGTCCACCATTCCAACTTGATGTAAGGCAGCCAGTTGCTCAATAGGAGGAGCCGCTAGGTCACCGCCAAATTGGTCCATGAGTTCTACCTTAAATTGGGCCCAAGATAATGTCGGTGTTTGCTGTTGTAACCATCTCAACCAATGGAGTGCTGCCCCTTCCATACTCACAAAGGCTGTAGCAACCTTTACGTTGTATTGCAAAGTACTGCTCCGCATGAGCCAGCCAGCCAATAGGATCAGCACCCTCAAAGTTAGGTATGTCGATCCTTTTGGGAGGAAATTGGTCTGCATCAGTAGTAATCGGGTTGAGAGGTTGTGTGGTGGTACCTGATTGTTGCATCGGTGTGTCGCTTTGTCTGCTAGCCTTGGAAATAGAATTGGATTCAGTATGGCCTTTATTTTGGAGAGAGAGAGTAACCAACTCAGTTAACGTGGCAATGGAGTTTTCCAGATTGGTGATGGAGCTTCAAACCTCAGTGAATTGTTCAGCCATGTTTGCCCGTAAATCGTCTTGACCCTTCTCCAACGTGTCTACTCTCGAATCCATTCGTGTCATGGCAGGTTGGACCAACTTGTTAGAGTAAAGGGCCGAGAACAGAAAGGTAAGGAGAGAAAAAGTGAATCTGGAATTTCAGAATTCAAATAAGGGAGAAAACAGAAAAACAAGGGACCATAAGGTTCCCTCCTGCAAGAATATATCTTGCCCAGCTGCTAGAACTATTATTTCAGAGCTTATTCGATGCCTTACTGCCTAGGAGGAGGTCTGAATTTATACTCTATTACAAGGTCTAATTGTAGAAATTAAGCAATAATCATGTTAAACAATAATTGCAGATTTTCCTAGAAATATGCCTTGATTGTAACTGCTGCATGAATTGGGGTTGATTGATTAATTGTTACCATCCTTGTTCTGACTTTCCTTCTTCTTTCGTGTGTACGCTATCCACTTATTACGGTCTTTATCAGGCTCACTGTGCATGACCAATAACTTTGCCCATTTTAGACCATAATGCAGACTAAATCTGATGATTCTCAAAATACAGAAGTGGTCTCTTAGAGTAGTTTATGCAAGGGTATATAGTCTGATGATGCTTAACTGTGCAAAGGGAAGCATTTGAGTGGTCTCTTAGAGTATATTGCCTTAAAAGTGCATGCTCATTTTATTGGCTTTTAACTTCAGGAGAAAGTGAAATTGCATCTGTGGTGATAAATGAAAGTGAGGAAGAAGGAGAGGAAGCAAGGAAATTTCTTGAAGAAGTGCGTGTCACGTTTCCTCAGGTTAGTGAAACTTGCAGCATATGTTTTTTGTTGGATTATGGGTACTTATTCTCATGACAAAGAAAATTTTAAAATATCTAATGAGCCTTGAATCTTGCTATAAATTTAATTCCATTTGACTGTCTGAATTCTTGGACTACCGAGTCATTTTCTAAACTTAGCAATCGGTATTAGTTTTAAATGCTATGTAGCACAATTTTATGTTGTCAACGTAACATTTGTATTTATTTATTTTTATTTATCATTTTTTTTTAGCTTTTCAAGCTTTTTAGAAGGTTTGCCTGTTCAGATTCTCTGTACATGTGCTTTGTGATTTTTTTTCTTAGTCTTAAAGCATTTTAAATGTGCTCAGGTTCTCCGTGTTGTCAAAACCAGACAAGCAACTTATGCTGTTTTGAATCAATTGAGTCATTATGTGCATAATCTTGAAGAGATTGGTCTATTAGAAGAAAAGGAGATGATTCATCTTCATGATGCTGTACAGGTAATTTCTCTTTTATGATATTTCATTCTGTATGTTTTTTTCCCTAATTGCTATCTTTGAAATTCATGCAGACTGACCTGAAGAAGCTCTTAAGGAATCCCCCTGTAGTAAAAATTCCAAAAGTTCGTGATTTGATAAGTACAAATCCTTTCCTAGGAGCTCTTCCTTCCACAGTGCGGGAGACACTAGTTGGCTCTACTAAAGAAATTATGAAGTTACGTGGTACTACACTTTATAGAGAAGGAGACAAGCCAACTTGTGTTTGGCTTATTTCAAATGGAGTAGTGAAGGTAATGAGATGTTTTGTAAGATGAACAGTTTTGACAGTCAACACATCTAATAACTTACAATATCTGTTTTTGATAGTGGACAAGTCAGCTTACAAGCAATAAGCAACTGCTGCATCCCACATTTACACATGGAAGTACATTGGGATTGTATGAAGTTCTTGTTGGAAAGCCATACATCTGCGATATTATCACTGATTCAGTGGTTCTCTGTTTTTCTGTTGAAACTGAAAAGTTACTTTCTGTGCTTAGATCAGATCCTGCAATAGAAGATTTCTTTTGGCAGGTACAGTATTGATTGTTGTTTTTAGCTATTTCAGCAACAATAGTGTGTTAGCTTCAATTTATATGGTGAAGGACATACATAATTTCCTGTTTTCTTAGGTTTGTACAAGAGATTAACTGATTAATTAGGAAACTAGTAAAAGGAATTAGACAATTATACTTGGAACATATGTTCACAACTAACTACCAAATATGCATAAACTTATTTTAACTGCTTTGGGTTTCCTATTGTTTTATCATGGATGGTGATAAATCTCATTAAATAGGTCCTGGAAGATTCACGTAGAAAAGGGGATTCGGGACAGTAACAACAAAACGATTAACATAATAGAGGCATGAAAAGAATGTATGTAGGAACCTCAGTATTGCACAGTTTCTGTAGGACTTATTATCGTGTAGCCAATTTGCACACTATCCCCTATTTAGCCTCTGTAGGTTGTGTTAACTCTACAAGGTGGGAACATCTATATGTTCAAACATGAGGCCATGAGGTAGAGCATTGTAATATAGAAAACTTAGTGTAACCCTATCATAGCCCTAAGTTCAGGCCATGGTGTTCCTACATAAGCATGTGTATCCGTATCAAATGTATACATTACAATATTTCTAATATAATCAATATACACTAATTTCACTGGTTTTCGAATTTTGTATATTAGCTCTTGCCTTACTATTCACCATCTATTAGACCGTATTAAACCCTAATATAATAATAAAAAATCTCTAAATTTCTCTTTTTTAATCGGTGTTACTGTTTCGGTGATTTGGCCTTCTTTCACTTCTGGCTAGCTTGCAAAAACTGGCCTCATGCCAAGGAAGCACCCCCAAGTGCTGCTTGGCCAAGGTGTCCCTTTGGGTTTTCACTCAAATCTCATTTTTCAATAATTCAATAGTGTCACAGTTAGCACTGTTAGATTCCTCTCTTCCAAAGACCTATGCCTAAAAATTTGGCCAGTGTGTGCCCCACACACCACCATGCTGACATGCTCCAATGAGTCTCCCTCGTGCAGGTGCGTGAACCACCTGATGACCTCTGGTGAAAATCTTCAGATCTCATTTTCAGTCTTTTTCAGTTATTTGAAGGTTTTGCAACTACAATAACTTCTGCATGTACCTCACATGCCACTGTCCTTAAACAGAAGCTTTGCTTTGGCATTCTTGTGTTTATACTTTATATCTTGAGATTATTTGAGTCCAGCATGCCATGCTTACTTCACAAGAATGCTCAGTTTTGACAGTGCCATGTTTATTTTCGGAGGCTGTTTGATTCCGACCATGTTCTGACTATTTCCCAATTGGGCTTCCCTACTCCAACTATGTTGTGACTATTTCCCAATTTTGACACTGCCATGTTTACTTTCAGAGGCCATTTGATTCTGACTATGCTGTAACTATTTCTCAACTTTCAAGTGAGGGTGGAGTGTTGTTTGCAGTTACAAGCCTATAATATATATTTGTTCCAGCTGGAGTGTTGAATATAGAAACTTTAGTGTAATTGTATCATGGCCCTAGGCTTTTGGGCTGGCTTAAACCTCCTGGCTTGGTTTTGTTTCTCTTCTTCGTTTAGTCCATCTATTTCACTTTGGCCAGATAGTCATTTTGGTTTGATCTATATCAGATGGAAACTCAATTCAAGGGCTATTAAACTCAAAATTAGTGTCATAGTATATAATAATCTCATTCTGAATTAATGGATCACTAAAGTAGTCTCCTTTTTGCAGGAAAGTGTGATTGTTCTTGCCAAAGTCTTGCTTCCTCAAGTCTTTGAGAACATGGGAATGCCGGACTTAAGAGCTCTCGTTGCAGAAAGATCCACCATGAGTACATACATAAGAGGGGAAAGTTTTGAATTGCCTCATCATTCTATTGGTTTCCTATTAGAAGGGTTTGTGAAAGGTCAGGATGCAGGGGAGTTTGTTACCTCTCCTGCAGCATTATTGCCTTCACGCATGGATCAAAGTTCCAGGAATTCGGAAATGTCAGGTACGGATTATTTTCCTTCATAAAAATCTCCATGCCAGACTTTCCTGCTGTCATGGTTTTTTTCCCCATTTATACTTGTTAACTATTTCCACCTTCTTGTTGCCATATCCTCTTTTTGGTGCCCTTTTCTGTAAGCTACATGAGTAGATGGGTTGCTGTGATGAACTAGGGGCTCAAACAGAATTATTAATTATAGGTGAGAATTGGACTGAGATTTGCTGAAAGAAAGAAAGGGAAGAACAGAATTGCAGAGAAGAGTGAAGAAGATAATTGAGGGTGTTTGGTAAATAGATATTAGCTAATAACTGTTAGCCGATTGGGTTAGAGTTTGACTAGTTGATAACATTAGCTGATTGTAGAAAAGTGTTTTGGTAAATTAGTTGTTAGCTGATTACATGCAAAATGACTTTCTCAAAAAGCTGATCAAAAAAGCTGTTTTGAACAGCTTTTTGAATTTTAGCATTTTGGAGCAATAAACTGTTACAAAAAGCTAATTAATCAAATACTCATATTGATTGTTTAACTAAGTCAAATAGCTAATAGTGGTCAAATAAGTCAAAATTGGCTGATAAGATAACTATGTTACCAAACAGGGCCAATATAATTTCATTCATTCCATAATGCCCTTCCTATCCATACAACTCAATTTTATAGACTGGCCCTAACAAACTCCTACAAATAAGGATGGAATATAACAGCTGTAATCAGACAAAAGAAGCAACCAAAAGGAATAACAGTAAATATCTGCAATGCCAAAACTCTGAAATCCATCAACTTCGAACTTTTAGGAAATTGCACACTGATCCCAACCTGCAATATTATTCCAGCTCCTTGGTTCATAACAGTTGCAAAGAAATCCATGCTTTGGATTCTAGGTTCTATGTGCCTATATACCTGCATTGCAAGTCAAATTGGAGAAGGTTCCCTTGTAAATAATAAAAGAGCTGCCAACTACCAGATCATATCTGTCCTATTAAAGTTGCAGTCAAAATTAGCAATATTCTCTCCCCATTAACCCTCAGCACTCTCCCCTCTGGATCTACAATGGCAGCTTGAAATCCTCTTCAATGTTTGTGATGGATTATTTTAAGATCCTAGATTGCTAGATGGTGATGAATTTTACAAACTATTTTATTAAAATAAGCAACTTGAGATAAAAGACAAATTGAAGTTCATTTTAAATAGCTTAAAAGTAATCATCAAAGAAAAATTTACAGTTTTCACAATTTCTGTAAAACTTACAAAGAAATACCAAATATATTATGAACTATCATTTCAAGATCAATAAAAGATTTCTTTTAGGCTCTCTTTCTACACTTTTACTCTCAGAGTCTTTGATTTGGTTGAGGAAAGTTTGATTTAAGTTAGCATTTTTTTTACTAATTCATACTCAAAAGTTATGGCTTTGAAGCAATCTCAACCCAACTATTCTTCCTTATTCTGCTACAAATTAAAATAGGTTCCAGAGCCGGCAGTTTTTCTCATCAAGCACGGTGGTATCAAGTTGAGACAAGAGCTAGGGTGATCATGTTTGATATTGGAGCATTTGAAGCAGACAGAAACCTCCGTAGAAGGTCATCTTCATTTATGTTATATCCAACCGAGCACCACTCAAGATCGCTTAGTAGAGAGCATGGGAGCCTAATGAGTTGGCCTGAACATTCTTCTATGTTCAGAGGACATCACAATCTAGAAGGCACTAATCAACAGGAAAACAGCTTGTCCACACGGGCAATGCAACTAAGCATTTTTGGTAGCAAGGTCAGTTATAATCACTATGTTTTTGTTTTGACTATAAAGGAGTTTCAATGAATTGAACTATTCTAGCTATTATAATTTATTTTTTTAAACTTAGGATCCGCCCTATGTTCCGCATCCAATCTTCCATTGCGAGTCGGATTAGATTGGATTCGCACTCCAAGCAGATGCGAGATTCTAAATCTGCCTTCGGTAGATTGGATGCAAATTCACCCCAAATCTGCTCCTATCTGTTCATTGAACACCCCTATTGCTCAAGAGTTGGGATATTACTTATCATATATTTGGTTCCTTGTATGACTTTCAAATAAGTTGGGATGTAGTACTAAGCAAAAACTAACTTTTAAATATCCTTCAGCTTTGATGAATAAAAAGTTTACTTACAAAAGAGCTTATACTTCCGAAGAAAGGTAGTATTGGGAATGGAGAAAAAAAAAGGTTCAACAACTAATGTGTTAAGATTGCATTATTCCTATCCTCCACCCCATTGTGAGCTAGTTATGTGTTAACATTGCTGTATCTTGTTAATTTGATTTGCAGGTGAACAACACCAAAGGGCGTGTTCCAAGTTTTACAAGAAATAACAAAATCAAACCTTCTCTAAGTCGGTCATATCCAAGTATTCCATCAAATTATGCTCGACATCTTGTTTCTGCAAGATCAGAGGGATCTTGCACCATGTCCAAGCATGCTGAAGCTCCAGGATACAAGAAAGAACACAGTGTAACCGAACGTCCAGTGCATGAGGGTAGAGGTGAATCAAGTGACGAATCGGGTTGTGAGGATGAGCACATTGTGAGAATTGACTCACCAAGCACACTGTCTTTTCGCTAGGCTACTTGAAGCTTTGTAGTCCTTTGAAATTGGTTGTATTTGTCTATTCACTTGCATAGAAAATATATATATATATATATATATATATATATATATATATATATATATATATATATATATATATATATATATATATATATATATATATATATATATATATATATATATATATATATATATAGAATAATGCTGTAAAATTCATAAATTATGTCATGTTAGGAGAGTGAGAGTCGTGGGTGAACACTACAATAATTACCTCAGAATAAAACGCTCAGTTGGAAAACAACACTTGTTCAATTGGGTGGGTATTAGTGGAATGTGGTTAATTCTCATTTTGGCCTTTCAATTAATTTTCATCTGAGCTAGAAATCAACTAAAGTTTTTAGATCTTGATTAGTAAAACTGTGTTAAATTTAATCATAGGATTTACCATATTACTATATCAGTCTTAAATTTTGCTATAAATGCCAATTTCGATATGGTTGGAGATGAGTCTAATTGAAAAACACAATAGCTGATTCACTAAAATTGATATTTTGCAATAATTAACTCATCTGTTTTTAAGACATTATTTTCGTAATTATATGTAATGAGCTAAGAAATTGCTAATGGAATCGGGTAGCAGTAAAATGGTGTCGTAGGAAGAGATGTTAAAGTCGCTGCATAAAGAGGCTTTAGATGTCATAGTTTAAGGAGTCGGTTGCTCAGCGGTTACGAGCTAGTCCAACGGCGTCGTTTGTGTTCGAAGTCATTACAATCCGAAAGTTAGTTGCCTAAGACTCTTCTAGATTGTAAATAGAGAATAATCAGAATGTAACTTCTTTGTTCTGGAATTTAAATGAAATCACTTTTCTCTCTAAATTCTCTCTTCTCTCTCGTCTATCTTCTTCCTTCTTCTCTCTCTTTCTCTGTAACCTTAGGTCTGTTACATCTAGTATTAGAGCCCAAATGGAGGCGCGAATGAGTCAATTGGAGATTGTGGTGGCTGATTTAAGTAATCGGATGGAGGCGTAGAAAAAATCAACACAAGAATTCATGGAAAAGCTAATTGCTCATATGGATAGTAGAATGAACAGTTGGAAAGATGAAATTGTAGAAACAATCCAGCTCAATCAACCACCGCCACTGGTACTGGATTTAGTTCTTGGAGCTTTCTCTGTGAACAGTGCAAGGCAAGAGCCTCTGGTTAACTTCCAGTCAGGGAGGAGGCTAGGAAAGGCTCCTACCGTAGGAGTGTTCATCCAAACAGCTAGAGCGGGAGAAGGTGCAATTGATGGCAAAGAATCCGGCAGTGAGGTGGAACCGAAGGGAATCAACACCGAATGGATACCGAGAAGGGACGATTTGCAGCAACACCGCTAAGGTAGAATGTGAATTCTCCTATGATGAGGTATAGGTATGATTTCCCCCCTTTCGATTACAATCAACCTAGACTGTGGATTAATCGGTGTGAGAGATTCTTCTTGATGTCTCACATCCCTAAGATTGAGGTGATGCATGTATTGTATATAAATATTACTGGAAGGGTGGCCTGTGGTTTGAGAGTTATCTGACTGGGTTGGAAAGGCCTTTTCATTGGGTACATTTTGCAGAAGCTGTATGTAGAAGGTTTGGGGTTTAACAAAAACACCCCACCCTCACCGATTCCTACTTCCTGGAGGCCTTCATAGCCAAACTCAAGCCTAACCTAAGATGTTTTGTGAGAACCACACAACCTACAACCTTGGCAGATGCCATATGGTTTGCCAAACAATTTGAGAGAAGATTAAAAACCAATGAGTAGCCTAAACCAACCTTCCACTATATAGCCAAACCTTCCCAACCTATAACCACCTCCCAAACCACTAAACCATACAATCAGACATACAATCCTAAGCCTACCAACTCCCAAGGATCCACAACTTCCAATAATCTGAGCAGCACCACTAAAGGCCCTGAGGGAATAGAATAAGTGCTTTAAATGTCTTGAGCCTTGGCAACCCGGGGATAAGTGCAAGGGACCTTCAATGTTATTGAAGAAGGTGAGTTCCATGATGCATATGAGGAGATGAGTACTGAGGAACATGAACAGGAAGAGGTGGATGGAAATGAGCAAGCTGAGGTTTCATTATATGCCATGATGGGTAGGGAAGGATTGAATATCATCAAACTCTTAGGATCTGTCCATAAACAACAAGTGATGATCCTAGTGGATAGTGGGAGCACCCACTATAACAACCCAAAATTTTATTTTATAAATCCAATTTTAAGAAATTCTGAAAATAGCTATTTTCACTCCATTAAAAATTTTTGTGATCAATTGGTGTTTGAATAAATTATTTTTGTCACATTTTAAATTAATTCGACACCAAAACCTATTTAATTCGAAATTCCTAATTTTCTGGTACTTCGCGTACCAAGTTTTAAATCGATAAATTTATCTGAGTGAGACCGGGAGAATTCAAAAAGACTTTAAACAAGGGTTCATCTAAATAGCTTTTTGAGAAAATTCATTTTCAACCCCACGCAACATAGCTACACATCTTTTCCTTCTTTCAGTATGAGTTATTAAACGCAATTGAGCCATAACTGCAAATTTAATTTAGAACTTAACTTATACAGATTACAATAACACTACTATAAAAAATAATAATAATAATAACACTATTGTGATAAAAAAAAACAATATAAACAATAACACTTTTGCAGAAAAATAAAATAAAATATAAAAATAATAAACAATAAATTAAAAAAAAAAAACAATACTGCTGCGGCTGCGGAACCCTCCGCGCCGCAGCAGTATATATATATATATATATATATATATATATATATATATATATATATATATATATATATATATATATATATATATATATATATATATATATATATATATATATATATATATATATATATATATATATAGGGATGCACTCAAGTGCGAATAAGTGCTCAGGAGGGAAATGCAAATGAATCAGCGCGCGACACGTGTTCAGATCTAATAACTTAAAAAAACGCGGTGGCGTTTTCGTAAATAATTGAACATCGAAGTGCAAGTAAAATCACTCACAAGTGCACCTACTTTCACCTATAAGTGCATGTAATTTTGCTTTGTTAACATCACTTTCCGCAAACATTCATGCACCTGGGTGTGCTTATAACTATATGTGCAACTATTTATAACTATAGGTGCAACTACTTATAACTATAGGTGCACCTACTTTCACCTATAAGTGCATGTAATTTTTCCTTGTTAACATTCATTGATCTGAGTTCAGCAGGTAGTAATACCCCTGAAAACCACTCGCAAGCATTCATACACCTAGGTGCAACTACTTATAACTATGTGTGCACCTACTTAGAACGATATGTGCAACTACTTAGAACTATAGGTGCAACTAAGTATTGATGCTCAGTGTAAATTTTTACTTGCACCTATAATACATTTTACATGCACTTGTAATACATTTTACTTGCACTTCGATGTTCAATTATTTACGAAAATGCCACCGTGTTTTTTTAAAAAATCAGTGTTTCTCATCCATTAGATCTGGACACGTGGACGAACAGAATTCATTCCTATTTCGCGCCTGGGCGAAGCATTCGCACCTGAGTGCGATTATATATATATATATATATATATATATATATATATATATATATATATATATATATGCAGTATATATATGTATATATTTATATAATTAAATATTAATAATAATTAATTTGTAAAAATTAAAATTCAGAAACTTACCTTTGTTTGAAGCATTAATTTGATGTTGATGTAGATGATAGAAAGAATTGCAGATTGATGCAGAATGACGGATGAAATTGTTTGATTGATGCAGAATGGCGGATGAAATTGTTTGAGTGATGCTGATAATGAAAAGAATCGGGGAAGGAATCGTAGATGGGGGAGAGAACGCAGAGAACGATAAAGGTTAAAATTGAAAAAAAAATTCTATTCCTGAGGGCTCAGGAATAAGTTAATACCAGGGGGGGGGGGGGGGGGGCCCTGGTAATAGCTATTACCTTATTTGAGGTAATAGGCTATTACTAGGAATACTAAGCTTGGTAATAGACATGGTTACCAAACAAAAGAATAGGCCTATTACTGGGAATGCTATGCCATTCCCAGCCTATTCCGTGAACCAAACGGGCCGTTAAAGTTTGATACCTGATTCTACAGCGCGAGAACCACGAGATTGGTTCCGTAGACGGTAGGAAATATTGGGTCGGACTTACGCTGTTCCCGATGGGGCAATTCACGCTTCGGTGGAACCCTGAGCCGTCTACGAGCGAGAAGAAAAGAAAGCGAGTCAATAGAGACTCAAAAGAAAGAAAGTGAGTCAAGGGAGACTCGAAAGAAAGAAAGTAAGTCAAGAGAGACTCAAGAGAAAGAAAACGAGTCAAGAGAGACTCAAAAGTAAGAAAGAAAGAAAGAAAGAGACCTCCACAGAAAGTACTCTATTTTTTTTATAAAGAGTGTATGAGTATATATATATATATATATATATATATATATATATATATATATATATATATATATATATATATATATATATATATATATATATATATATATATATGGTATTGCACGAGATTGCATATGAATATAGAACTGCACATGATTATAGTATTGCACGAGATTGCATATGAGTATGATTAAAGTATTGCACAAGATTGCATATGAGTATGATTATAGTATTGCACGAGATTGCATATGAGTATGATTATAGTATTGCACGAGATTGCATATGAGTATGATTATAGTATTGCACGAGATTGCATATGAGTATGATTATAGTATCGCACGAGATTGCATATGAGTATGATTATAGTATCGTACGAGATTGCATATGAGTATGATTATAGTATCGCACGAGATTGCATATGAGTATGATTATAGTATCGCACGAGATTGCATATGAGTATGATTATAGTATTGCACGAGATTGCATATGAGTATGATTATAGTATTGCACGAGATTGCATATGAGTATGATGTATATCATTGCACAAGATTGCATATTTGTATGATGAATAGTGTTGCACAAGATTGCATTTGAGTATAATATCGCATGAGATTACATAATGAGAATGTTGATTTAAGATTGTTCATCGAGCATGATTATTTTGTTATATTTGAAGCCTTGTATATCAAGTTTATGTGATGAGAATGTGAGATCATAAGAATACCTGTTATATGGTTTATTAGTATGATCCTACCTGTAAGCATGAGTTGCTTGTTAATGTAATTGAAGTGTTTATATGTTAAAGTATCTAAGTGTTCAGTCTTAAAGGTATATAAGCATGCCAGTTGATGTTATAGGTTGTAAGCATTTATAAAGTATGTGATAGATCTAAAGATGATTAGAGATAAGTTTGTTGTTTCCAAGAGAAATCAAATGTTTTCAAAGTATATCTATAATACTTTACAGGGTTGAGTGTGGTTATACTTAGCTTCGTGCTAACGGGTGTTTTCCTATTTGTCCGTGTGTTGCTTGCAAAACCCCTTTCAGGTGGGCCCAGCAGTGAGAAGAGATCGAGTTAGATTAGTCTCGTAGTTGAGAGGTCTAAACTCTAGATATGTTGATGACTTTGTTTTTGGATTTTAGACTCATGGTTGTTATTATGGTTTTGATGATGATGTAGACTTTTGGGGTGACTTTTCCCCCTTATGTTTTTAGTATTTGTTATGGATGCCAGATATTTATGTTATTTCTAGTATTACCCCTTAGCCTGTGCAAACACCACGGAGTGGTGGTGACATTCCTCTAGTTATATTTTTAGTTATTATTTCCGCTGCTTAGTTTATGTTAATGTTTGGATTAGGGTTGCGATTAAGAGATAGAAAAGGTGGGGTGTTACACCCACAGCTTCCTTGACCCCAAGTTGCTAACCCAATTGAGGATTGAATCAGAAAAAGCCTAACCCCTCAGTGTGACTATGGCCAATGGAGAACAGATAAGGTGTGATTCTGTCTGCAGAGGTTTAAGATGGCAAATCCAAGGGGAAGTGTTTGAAAAAGACTTTAGGCTATTAAGACTAGGGGGCTGTGATATGGTTCTTGGTATGGATTGGATAGATCAGTTTTCTCATATCCAACTCCACACCAGACCCCTAGGTATCTCATTCCATAAAGAAGGAAGGAAGGTTCTATTGAAAGGGCTGACTAGGAGGATATGCAAGTTACAAGCAGTGACTAAGTGGGATCTAAGGAAGTGGCAGAAGTGTGGCATTCAAGGATTCTTACTGCAATGTGATGGGCTGACCAGTAAAAGTAGGGAACATATGTGTTTCACAGTTTCTGTCTAGACAGAATTTAAAGAACTGTTTGAATTAATTCAAGAGTTCCAGGAGCTATTTTAGGAGCCTAAAACCCTACCTCCAAGGAGAATATATGACCACTCAATTCCTTTAATACCAGGAGCTCAGCCAGTAAACATAAAGCCCTATAGGTATTCTTTTGACCAAAAGAATACTATTGAAGAGATGTGATAGACATATTTTATACTCTTATTTTATATACAACTTGTGTTATTTAGTTTGGCGGTTTTCCTAGTTCCTATTGCTGTTATTAAATTAAATCTATAGTGCTTGTCTTAGATTATTTAGTAGTTAGGGGAATTAGCCGCGTGTGCTTTAGTTATCTACAACTAAGGGAAAACAGAAATGAAACAATTTCACAACTAAATATTCAATTGCATATTGATTACCTTTTGAATCAATGATCATTGCAAAATTCCGGTGGTGGATCTTTACTAACCAATGTTTTCTATTCTGAGTGTTTTCAATATCTTGTTCTTCATCGATTCCTTGTTTATTTAAATTACTCTTTTATTTAATCTTCTATTATTGTTATTCCAAATCCCCATCATTTCCTTAACCACAAAAGTTAAACTAGTTACTCCTCGTGGGATCGACCCTTACTCTCGCTACTACGTTTGTAAGGTTCTAATTTGGGAGCCTACGACAGCTCGCCAAGATGGTAGAAAAAATGATGAAAACAGGTGTGATCACATAGTCTCTCCCTTTGCCTCTCCTGTCTTGCTAGTGCCCAAAAAGGACAACACTTTGAGATTTTGTATTGACCACAGAGCTTTGAATAACATTACTATGAAAAATAAGTTCCCTATCCCATTGGTGGAAGACCTATTCTCTTAACTAGTAGGCTTTAAGTACTTCACTAAATTGGACTTGAGAGCAGGCTACCACCAGGTAAGAATGAAAGAAGGGGAGGAATATAAAACTGCATTTAGAACTCACCAAGGCCTTTATGAGTTTAGAGTTATGCTATTTGGCCTCACCAATGCACCAACCTTCTAGGCTTTGATAAATCATGAGTTTAAGCCTTTGTTGGGGAAGTTTGTTCTGGTTTTCTTTGATGATATATTAGGGTGTGTTTGGTTCGCACATAGGAATCGGAATCGGAATGGGTATCAAATACTTGGTAATGGTAATGGGTTTTGGTGAAAATATTGAACATGTTTGGTAGTAGGGTGGAATGGGAATGGTTACTAATAGTAGTGCTTAAGAATGAATAAGAGAGTGAAACCCATATTGTATTTGGGTATGGGTTTTTCAATTGATGGGGTATTCGAAACCCATAGTAGTATTCTAAAAACCTATCAACCAAACAACAACAATCACTTTCATACCCATTCCTATGGGCAAAACCCACCAACCAAACACACCCTTAGTTTACAGCCCTGACTTGGGAATGCATTGGGAACACCTTAGAGAAGTCTTGAGTCTCATGAAAGAACATAAACTGTTGGCTAAACTGAGTAAGTGCTTCTTTTCAAGAAGGGAAGTAGAGTACCTAGGCCATATCATTTCTGAGGATGGATTGCATACTGACCCTTCTAAGTTGCAAGTTGTGGCTGAGTGGCCTAAACCTGTGTCCATCAAAGGGTTGAGAGGATTCCTTGGCCTGACAGGCTATTACAGAAGGTTTATCAAGGCATATGGAGTGATCAATATGCCCTTAACAAGCATGCTGAAGAAGAATTCCTTCTCTTGGAGTGAGGATGCTGAGTCTGCCTTTGAAAAACTGAAGCAGACCTTATGCTCAGCACCATTTTTAGCCTTGCCAGACTTCAAGAAATCCTTTATAGTAGAGGTTGATGCTTGCTATAAGGGAATGGGGGCAGTACTGATCCAAGAAGGAAAGTCAATTGCTTATTATAGCAAGGCATTTGGGGATAAGAACCTAGGACTATCAATATATGAGAAAGAGTACATGTCCATTATTAATGCTGTGGAAAGATAGAGATCTTACTTGTTAGGGAGGCACTTCATCATTAGGACTGATCATCACAGTCTTAAGTTCCTCTTTTAACAAAAGATAACTATTGCTACACAACAAAGGGGGTTATCCAAACTGTTGCATTATACAATTTAGAATAAGAAAGACATTGAAAATTGTGTTGCTGATGCCTTGTCAAGGAGAGGTATAGACAAGGAACCTGAGCTCAGTTCCATTGTTAGTATCAAACCTTAGTGGATTGAAGAAGTAATTGGCAGTTATGAAGGGGATGAGTTGGCTCAAGATAAGCTTACAGCTACTCTCAACAGCCCAGGCAGTGAACCTAATATAATAGTGGTTGAAGGATTGATAAGGCACAAACAGAAGATCTACATTGTAAGTAAAGGAGAATTGAGAAGTAAACTACTGAAACAGATGCATGATTCACCTCTGGGGGGTCATTCTGGGCAGCAAGGAACATATCAAAGACTGAGATCACTGTTTTACTGGAAAGGCGTGAAACAAGAAATAGAGGATTTGGTTAAAAAGTGTGATACATGTCAGAGATGTAAAGCTGAAAACATAGCTCCACCAGGTCTCCTCCAACCACTAGCTATACCTGACCAAGCTTGGAAGGGCATTTCCATGGACTTTATAGAAGGGCTGCCAAAGTCCCAAGGAAATGAAGTGATCTTGGTTGTAGTGGATAGGCTAACCAAGTACAGCCATTTCATTGCATTATCTCACCCCTATTCTACTGAAAGTGTGGCCTTGGCATTCATGGAAAACGTATACAAGTTACATGGGTTGCCTAAAGATATTGTCACTAACAGAGACAAGGTGTTTCTCAGCAAATTTTGGCAGTCAATCTTTAAACAGCTACAGGTTTACCTTAGCATGTCCATTGCCTATCACCCCCAATCAGATGGACAGACTGAGAGGGTTAACAGGTGCTTAGAAACCTATCTAAGGTGCATGTTATTCAATAAACCAAAAGCTTGGGTCAAGTGGCTGCACATGGCTGAGTATTGGTACAACACCAACTTCCATTCTTCCTACAGTGAACCCCATTCCAAGCCCTTTATCGCTATCAAAACCCCATGTTAGCCTTAGGATCTGGGCAGAGAATTGGAGAAGAAGCATTGGTAGCTGAAAGGGAAGCATTGTTGGCAATACTTAAGGATTTGTCTCTTGATTTCCTTCTCAAAATCGTGTATCAGAAATATAATCACACTCAAACATCTCGTTAGTAGCAAAAATTACTCCACAAATAATTAATCACACATACCAATTATATTAAAACATCCACACGGTAATTCCCAATTAAAACACACAAATTTTGGAAATTAACACAATTAACACATATATTCCAAAATTATATTTAGAAACAACTTTATATAAAATAGCATGCTAAATCAGATTCTAAAAATTTTAGAAACTAACAAAAAGCATTTTAACAAATTAGTTTTCAGTTTTCTAAAACATTTTATTGCAAATTATAACACATATACACATATGCACGAAACACATATAATAAGCACATTAAATCACATTATGCACATATATAATTAAGTAAACACGGTAAATCACATTTTTAGACAAATTGTTCATGCAAATAAATTAATTAATTTTAAAAACATGAACACATACTCATACACTGATTAACACATTAAAACATGCACTTTTAAACAAATTATCAAATAAAGCACGAATTTCACATTTTATCAAATTAATTTGCATGCCATATGATTTCACGTTAAATAACACATGCAAATACACAAATAAGTTCATAACACATATTGCAATTTAATCACATAAAAATTTCGAATAAAAACTTCGAATAAAAACATGCATATAAACACACAAAACAATTTATTCACGTAAAATAATTTATTTTGAGCACAAGTATCAATTTAAATTGAGAGATTAAGTCCAGTGATACTTAGCTCATTTCGATCATTCCCAACTCATGCCTTAAGGTAGAAAATCTCGTTTCACATAAAGGCTTCGTGAGAATATCAGCAACTTGGTTTTCCGTAGGGATATATTCGATCTTCAGATTTTTCTTTTCAACGTGATCCCTTATGAAGTGATGTCGAATGTCGATATGTTTGGTTCTTGAGTGAAGCACCGGATTGTGAGTGATAGCGATTGCACTAGTATTATCACAATAAATACTAACATCATCACAATTAACTCCATAATCCTTCAATTGTTGCTTCATCCACAAGATTTGTGCACAACAACTTCCTGCAGCAATATATTCGGCCTCGGCTGTACTAGTTGCGATGGAATTTTGCTTTTTGCTGAACCAAGAAACAAGCCTTCCCCCCAAGAACTGGCATGTCCCGGAAGTGCTTTTTCTGTCTATTTTGAAACCTGCAAAATCCGCATCTGAAAAACCTGTTAGAGTAAAATCTGTACCTTTTGGATACCACAATCCAACATTGATTGTGCCTTTCAGATATCGTATGATCTTCTTTGTTGCGGCGAGATGGCTTTCTTTTGGATTTGCTTGGAATCTTGCACACACTCCCACAGCATAAGAAATGTCCAGCCTGCTTGCAGTAAGATATAGAAGAGAACCAATCATTCCTCTATATTTTGTTTGATCAACATCCTTTCCATCTTCATCTTTGTCTAGCCTTATTGAAGTGCTCATTGGAATTTTGATCGATGATTTTCCATCAAGGCCAAACTTCTTTATCAAGTCGCGGGTGTACTTTGCTTGATTGATGAATACTCATTCTTTCAGTTGTTTGACTTGTAAGCCCAAGAAGTAATTTAATTCACCCATCATGCTCATTTCGAATTTATTCTGCATAAGCTTCGAAAATTTTTCACACAAAGAATTGTTAGTGCTTCCAAAAATAATATCATCAACATATATTTGCACTAATAAAATATGATCACCATCTTGAATTCTAAATAGAGTTTTGTCAACAAGGCCTTTGGTGAATCCACAACTTATCAAGAACATTGACAAAGTATCATACCAAGCTCTAGGTGCTTGTTTCAACCCATACAATGCCTTTTTAAGTTTGTAGACTTTATCACCTTCGCCTTTTACCTCAAAACCTGGGGTTGTTCGACATAAACTTCTTCTTCGAGTAGACCATTCAAGAATGCGCTTTTCACGTCCATTTGATAAACGGTGAAATCTTTGTGTGCAGCGTAGGCTAGGAAAATTCTGATTGCTTCGAGTCGAGCCACCAGTGCAAAAGTTTCATCAAAATCTATTCCTTCTTCTTGAGAGTATCCTTTTGCAACGAGCCTTGCTTTATTCCTAACAATCACGCCTTCTTCATTTGCTTTGTTCCGGAAGACCCATTTGGTTCCTACAACATTGTGGTTCGCCGGTCTTGGAACAAGTTCCCAAACATCATTTCTTTTGAATTGATCGAGCTCCTCTTGCATAGAATTTATCCAATCCGGATCATTTAGAGCTTCGTCAACTTCTTTTGGTTCAATTTGAGATAGATAACACGTGAACAATGCTTCCATGGTAGATGATCTTGTTTTCACGCCTTCATGAATATTCCCAATAATTAATTTTGGAGGGTGATTTTTGAGCCATATTAAATCTGGTTCAAATGGGTGCATGGTACTGGGTGGATCCATTTGTTGTGAACTGCCAGTGTTGGTTCGAATTTCATTATTTAATTCTTCTTGAAATTGATTACCAACTTCACATGCAACTTGATCACTAATTGGATCTCCAACCCGTACTGCATCCTCATTCTCACGTGAGGCATCACCACCAAAATTATTATTAAAAGAATTTCCTACTTCTTCTGGATGAGAGATGGGATTTTCTAGAGAATTAATTTCCAACTCATCCATTCCCTGCAAAACATCATCTTCACACGTATCATTAGTATCACAAAAATCAATATGACACTTGTTACCATTGTGTTCGAATTCTTCGCCCAGAGCATCATTTTTGATTTGTGATTTTTCATCAAATACCACGTGTATGGATTCTTCAACCACCATTGTTCTTTTATTCAATACTCTGAACGCCTTGCTGGTAGTCGAATATCCTAGAAAAATTCCTTCATCTGCACGCTCATCAAAAGCTTTTAAATGCAATTTATCATTAATATGAATAAAACATTTGCATCCAAAAATATGAAAATAACCAATATTTGGTTTTCTCCCTTTATATAGCTCGTATGGCGTCTTCTTGTACTGCTTATGGATCATGCTTCGATTTTGCGTGTAGCAAGCAGTGTTGATAGCTTCCGCCCAATATCGTTTCGGGAGACCGGCAGCAATAATCATCACTCGTGCGGCTTCTTTGAGCGTCCGGTTTCTTCTTTCGGCAACACCGTTTTGTTGCAGTGTTCTTGCAGCAGATAATTGATGAGAAATTCCATGTGAATTGCAAAAAGCTTGTATTACTCCATTCACGAACTCGGTTCCGCGATCCGTTCGTATTTTTGATATTTGCAATTCTTTCTCTTTTTGTAGTTGCTTCAACAGCTTCGGTAGAACTTGAGCAACTTCATTTTTATTCTTGAGAAACACGGTCCAAGTGTACCTAGAAAAATCATCAACAACAACGAGAGTATATTTCTTACCACTTACACTTATTGGATCAACCGGCCCAAATAAGTCCATATGTAGTAAGCTTAGCGGTCTTGACGTTGACTCGTGTGTCTTTGACTTGAATGATGATTTGATTTGCTTTCCGCGTTGGCATGCATCACACACTTGGTCCTTCGTGAAAATAATATCTGGTAAGCCTTCTACTAGATTCTTCTTTGCAAGCTGATTGATAGTCTTGAAGTTTAAGTGGTTGAGCTTTCTATGCCATTCCCAATTAACTTCATTCGAATTTCTGGCCATTAAGCACACTGAATCTTTGCTTGTACTCCAGTCAACAACATACATATTCTTTCGTCTTTTTCCAAAGAGAACAATCTCATTTGTGAGCTCATTTTTTATTAGGCAATTATCTTTAGAAAATTCTACAAGATAGCCTTTATCACAAAATTGACTAGTGCTCAACAAATTAAATTTTAAGCCTTCAACGAAAGAAACATCTTCAATCTTCAATCCATTTTTCTTGATCGTGCCAACTCCTTTTGTAATTCCATAATTTTATTTCCCCTGAATATAACTTTTGGTCCATCGTTTTCTTTGAAATTCACTAGATATGATCTATTTCTAGTCATGTGGCGTGAGCAACCACTATCGATGTACCAAACATCCTGCAAAAAAGATTAATTAACTTTAGGTACCCATACTTTCTTGGGTCCTTTACTGTTAGTGATTTTAGGTAACCAAACCCACCTAGATCTTATTGAATTAAGATGAGGCGATTTGTAACCATTTGAGACACGATAATCATAACTCACTTTCGAAAACATTTTTGGCGCCGGGTTTTGAAAAACATTTTTATATTTTGGCACCTGGGAAGAGGATTGTTGCTTTGGTCTATAAAAATCATTACATCTATTGCACAACCAATCTTTTTGAGTGAGATAAAATCTCCCAACTTTATCTCTAGAAAAACTTCCCTCTTTTCTATAAAATCTTTTTGCACTTGACTCTTTGGCATATCTTTGCTTGATGAATTTTTGTTGCTTTGCTGTGTAATCAAATTGTTTCGGCCTTTCAACATTCAACTTTGCTTTTGTTTGATAGTCAAGTCCTTGTCTCATTGTGTTATTCTGACTTTTAACAAATTTTACCACTTGAACTTTATTATTTAAAGTAGTAGTAGAATTAGTCAGATTTTGAGGAGTTTGAGAACATGTGGAGTCATAACCGATTCCGGTTCTATCTCCTGATGGCTTTTGCATGCTCACCATTATATCTTTTATTTTAGACGAATTAGTGAATGTAGCAATAGTAGCTCTAAGATTATGTTCTCTAACCTCTCTTGCTTTACACTCTTCTTGAAGATGAATATTTTCATTCTTCAATTTACTCACTTCAAGTAAAGCATCTTGCAATTTTTTATTCATTTCTTCTTTTTCAAGAATTAGAATATTATTGCGCTCCTTGAGTTGAGGATGAGTGAGCATAATCTGTTGACATTCTTGCATTAAATTGTCAATAGATTCACGAGAAAAAGAAGAATTAACAGAATTGAAAGAATTAGATGTTACCTCTTCTTCCTCTGCTTCAAGAGCCATAAGACAGTCTACACTTGTACTCAACTCAATTGACTTGCATATTAGCGCCGTATCATCATCCGAACATGAACTTTCATCGCTTGATGATGAATCCTCCGAATCATCATTTTCGTTTGGTTCGTTGCTAACGAGAGCTTTTCTTTTGTCGCACTTGAACCTTTTGCTTTCGGATTTGTTCGGCGTAGATTCAACATTTTTTCCTTGATACTTGCTAACGATCGGATACCGACAATTTATTTTAAAATGTCCGGGTTTGCGGCAATTGTAGCACAGATTGTTGTTTTCTTCGACTTTTTCTTCTTGTGGGGTGCGAGAGACGAATTTTCCACAAGCAGAATTTTTGTTGTCTCCTTTTCGCATAAACCTTCTAAACTTTTTGACAAAAAGAGCAAATTGTTCGTCAATCATAAAATCAACATTATTTTCTACTGACCTGGAGGTTGACAGTTGTTCGGCCATTAGAGCAGTATTTCGAGCTTCATGAACATCATCATCTTTGGCCTTCATTTCGAACTCATATGCTTTTAGATCACTAAATAATTTGTCTGTTGACAACATTCTTAGATCTCGGTGATCGCGCGTAGCCGTAACCTTCATATCCCATGCAGATGGTAAGCCTCGTAGGATTTTGAGATTAATTTCTTTTTGGCTAATATTTTTGCCAAGATCCCTAATCTCTCCAAGAACTTTGATCATTCGAGCTTCCATGTCTGCAACACTTTCATTTGAGAGCATTTTGAAATCTTCGAACTTCTTCATGGCGATTGTGAGCTTATTGTCTTTTTCTTGTTCATCTCCTTCGCCAATCTTGATGAGAGTTTCCCATATTTCTTTGGCAGTGGCACACTTTCGGATCTTAGGAAATATTGTATCATCAACGACTTTGAATAGAATATCCTTGGCAATATTGTCAAGATTATTCCGCGTTCTATCGTCCAATGTCCATTTCGGTTTTGGCTTTTGTACGTACTGTGGAGCATCCGGGGATATAACAAATGCCGTATTGATTTTTAATATTTCTATAGGGCCAGTGGAAATAACTTCCCACATTTCATCGTGTAAAGCCGATAAGTGTACCTGCATACGAACTTTTCAATCATCAAATTTATCAAGTGAGAATAATAGATTTTGAGCTAAATCTTTCTTCATCATCATCACGAGAGATATGAAAGATTAATCCAATTCACACACTTTGTATAATGGATCAGCCTAGGAGTTAAAAACAGTTAACCCAGTTGGGTAACGTGTTTTAATACCAAAGATTGGTATAAACTGACTCAAATAGGCTACAGGCTCTGATACCAATTGTTGGTATCAGTTAAAGACAAAATCTGACTCGAATAGGCACCTGCTCTGATACCAATTGTTGGTCCCAAAAGAGGTAAGGTGAAAGTCTAGAGAGGGGGGGGGGGGGGGGGGTGAATAGACTTTCAAACTTTTTTTGCACAGCACAACAATTGCTAAGCCAAAGATAAACCAAAACTCTTAACTAGATTGTTAGACTATGGTGCACAGCAGAAATAAATAAACATAAAGTGTGTGTGAGATTGTGTGAGCAGTATATCTCGTGTAGAGCGAATATCTAAAGAGCAGTAAGTAAAGAAAGCAGTAAAGAACACAAGACAATTATAGTGGTTCGCGAGGTGGTGTAATCCTCCTACTCCACTTGCTCTTATCTCCAAGAGAAATTCACTATATCTACCACTCCTTAGTTCTAAGATACAATGAATTTCCGTGATCTAGTGCTTTGATCACAAAGCCCGCACTAATCACGCCTAGTGACACCACACTGCTGCTTCGGGTTTCACGTCGCTGCGCTACTATCCCAGGATTTCACGACTCCGCGTTACTTTCCCCCCGTCTTCCACACTCCGGTAGAAACGTATCCCGTGATCTAGTGCTTTGATAACAAAGCCCGCACTAATCACGCCCAGTGCCTCCGACACTGCTGCTTCGGATCTCACAGCTCCGTGTGACAATCCAGGATTTCACAGCTCCGCGCTACTTTCCTCCCTTCTCTTGTTTTGCTCCAAAACAAGTGTTGTCTTGCTTCCAACTTCTGAGACTCTGTAGATGATCTTCAATGATGCGCAAGTTTCTTTGATGAAGATAAACACTCTGGAATGATTTCTCTTGAATGCTCTGAGTGTTTTCTCTCTTTGAGTGTATCAAGTAAAGCACTTGATTTTTATGCTCTGCTTTGCTCTGTTTTAAGAACTCTCAGAATATTTTTCTCTTGAAGCTCTCTGAGTTCTTTTTCTTTTCTCACTTCTCACTTGAAGATTTTTTGTATGCTCTGTACCAAATTGGGATTTTTGCTCTATGCTCTTTTGAGCTTTATTGCTCTATTCGTTCCTTGATGAGTTCGTATTTGCTGCTCTCTAGTTCGTTGTCTACTCTGTCTTCAAGTCTTCATATCTTCATCATTTTATAGCTGGTAATGAGAATCTGTCCGTTGGAAAGAGACGATCTCATTTTTGAAATCTTGTATCTTTTTGTCAGAGATCTTATCTTATCTTCTGCAAGGATGTCAAAAAGGATAAGCTAGCCGTTTGAGAGCTTGAACTTCATGCGAATGGTTTCTCAAACTTCATATGATATTCCTCTGGTTTTACGTTGAGTGGAAATATCTGGGTGTAGAACGGCTTCTCTGATTAGCTCTGAAGTGGTCTTTGTATCTTTGGGATTTAAAAATATTCTTCAATTTAATCCCATACTAGTAAAACTAGTATTTTTCCTTGTGAGAATATTTTTACTGTAAGTTCATCTTCATCTTCTTCATTCTCACGTCTGGGTGTTCTCAGACTTCAAACTGGCTTTGAACTTCCTCCCAATTTGAATTTCTCCTTTGTAATTGACACCCAATTGCAATTCCTTTGTAATTGACACCCAATTGCAATTGACTTGTAATTGGCACCCAATTTGAATTTCTCCATTGTAATTGGCTCCCAATTGACTTTGACTTGCAATTGGCTCCCAAACTTCTCCTGTATCGAATTTCATCTCAATTCAATCTGATCTCCATGTCTTCTTTTAATTGGTCCCCATTTTGAATTGGCTCCCAATCCCTTTTGGTTTGGCTCCCAATCCCATCTTGAATTGATTCCCAATCCCATCTTGAATTGATTCCTTGGCTCCCAATCCCTTTTGGTTTGGCTCCCAATCCCATCTTGAATTGATTCCCAATCCCATCTTGAATTGATTCCCAATCCCATCTTGAATTGATTCCTATGTGAAACTGGCTCCCAATTTCAATTGCTTCGAACTAGCTCCCAATTTCAATTCCCACCCAAGTGAAATTGCTTCTTCTCAATTGCCACCCCCAAGTGAAATTGCTTCCCAAATTCCACTTGTAATTGGCGCGCAAAGCCAAACTAGCGCCCATCTCCATCAGATTTAATTAGATTTGGCTTCTCAAATTTTACCTTGTAAAATTATTGATGGTGAGATTCAAACTTGAGCCATTTCGAATAACATATCAAGCATATTCCACTTCGTCCGTACAGCTTATTGGTTAAATCTCCAATCATATTTGATGTACTCTTTTCTTTCCATAGATGCTTGATCTCCAAGTCAAATTCATGCAATCTTCCAATCTTAATTTTCTTCACGAAAATTCTTCTGGGATATTTCTTTGAGTAGCATTGACGTGAATATTGTATCATTCATCTTCTTCTTCAATTTGTCATTTTCTCTAGACAAATTCTTGATTTTAGGCTTTATATCTTCTTCTTCTATTTTCATGCATCTTCCTCTGTTTTTCTCTTTTCAAAGTTAAATAATTTCCCGATCATGGTCTTAGACTCTACTAGAAAAATAAAATTGGGGAATCTACAAATACATATTTGGCATATCAAAACCATTACACTTTATTCCTAACAGTTGGGCATCAGTCGTGTCGGCCAAGTTCAGCCCCTGCTCGATTCGAAATGTTGCATTCTGGCTTACCATGAAGGGATGTGGTTAAATGGTTTATATCCACTTACTTATCACCAATTGGTTTTAAGTAGGATATGACAACTACTGAGATGTAAGCATTAAGCGTGCTTGACTTACAGCAGTTACAGGATGGGTGACCCACTGAGAAGTAAGCATAGTCCAGCGCTGAGATTGATGGCGAGGCAAAACCGGAGTCCAGCCCCATATGGGATGTGGGCGTAGGTTAGGCTAAGTCCAATCCCGGAAGGGAGATTAGTGGGCACGGAGGCTAAGGACCGAGTAAGGCATGTTGTTGGGCTTTGTGATCAAAGGGCGTCGACCAGGTCAACCGAGTTCAGCCCTTGCTTGATTCGAGACGTGGCGTTGTGGCTTACCATTGAGGGATGTGGTTAAACGGTTAATGTCCACCTACTTATCACCAATTCGTTTTAAGTGGGATATGACAACCAGATAGCCAAAGAACTCGGTGGTTAAGCATGTTTGACTTGCAATAGTTACATGATGGGTAACCCACTGAGAAGTAAGCATAGTGCAACGCTATTTCCGCCCAAAGCGTGAATGTTGTACTAGGTGTTTTGAAATGTCAATTGCACTTTTATTATCACAGTGTATTGTCATGGTCGTTTGATGTATTCCATAGTACTCGAGCATTTGTTTCATCCACACTAGTTGGGTACAACGACTTACGCCTGTCGTATACTTGGCTTCAGTTGTTGATAGGGATATTGAGATTTGCTTTTTGCTTAGGCATGATAGTAGATTTGTCCCTAGAAGGAAGCATCCACTAGAAATGTTTTTTTTTTCTATCATCCATGTCTCCAGCCCAATCTACATCGCAATAGGCTTATATGTGTTTGTTTGTGTCTAAAGAGTACCATAGTCCTAGTTCTGTCCTCCCTTTTATGTATTTTATGATTCTTTTTACCGCCTTTAGATGTGTTTATTTTGGATTTGCTTGATATCTTGCACATATTTCTATTCCATAGTTTAAGTCTAGTCTGTTTGTTGTTATGTATAGCAGGCTTCCTATCATACTTTGGTACATGGTTTGTTCCACGTTTTTTTCCTTATGAATCTTTAGCCTTTCTGTTGTTGGAACTGGTGTTCTAACAATTTTGCTTTCACTTAGACTAAATCTTTTGACAAGGTTTTTTTTGTAATTATTTTGGGAGATAAAGATCCCATCTTCTAGTCCTTTACTTGTAATCCAAGAAAATAAGTGAGTTCTCCAACCATGCTTATTTCAAATTCTCCTTCCATCAATGTTGCAAAAATCGCGTCGCGCCTAAGCGCTAGGAGGCCGCCGCGAGGAATGGCCTCGGCGGCCTCCTCCACGGCCGGCTAGGCGGCCACCTAGACCGCCTAATCGACCGGTTCAGCGGTTCGGCGATATTTTTTTTTTTTTTGAAATTGTCGGAAAAGTTTCGAAAAACATAACTTTTGACTCGGTTGTCCGATTTGGACAATTTTTTTTTTCAAATCGCGTATGGTCCACTAATTTCTCAAAAAAATGCTTCTTTAGCTCTTAATTTTAGTTTTTTATGTGTTTAGATGGTTTAAACAATCTTTTGAACAATTTTACAACCACTTTTGTAAATAGTTTCTAAGAAATAACTATGGAAACCTTATGTTTTAGTACTAAATTTTTAATTTTTAATTTTTTTTAATTAAAAAAATATAAAAAAATAAAAAAACGGCGCCTAGGGGGCGCCTGCTAAATTAATTGTGGACGGCTGAATTATTAATCACAATGAGTTTTAAATGTCTTGGGATATTCAAATTATTAATCACATTAAATTTTAAATGTCTTGACATATGAAATGTTGTTTGCATATCAGAATTGTTCTTTAATATCACATTTAAGACATTCAATAACATTGAGAATGCGAAATAAATTAAAATGGAAGACAATTATTGCAATCTTCAAGACTAAACATTAATTTTAAAGTTAATTTGCATATACATATGATTATATTCTACAAACCTACAACACTATAAATACTTCTTGACGATTAAGTAAAAAAAGGTTGAAATGGTGTAGCGAACTAAGCTGTTCAGGGCAGCAGTACCTGTATGTCATTTGTTGAGCTTTCAAAGAAGCTTTGCAGGGCAACATGGAGAAGTTGTATTGGGCATTTTGGGTAAGCGTCCAAGAAGAGGATGAATACACTCTCACTTTCAAAGATTGCACTTCAGAGAGCTGTGTTGCACTAAAAGAATCCACAATCATAAGAAGCAAGAAAAAGGCCATATCACTAATTGAGATGCTTAGTCTACCATCATTTCAATCTTATAATAATATAGTTTATATTCTTAATAATGAACAGTATGTATTTATATAATATTTTAAATTAGTTTTCAAGAATAAATCTAAAATGTATTCAGCTAGAAAAGAAAAAAACATTTACCATACAAAATACAGAGCACAAAATATATAGACATATTATATGGTGTTCTCTGTGGAGTGTGGACAATTTCTAGATACTTTAGATGTGCTTTAAGTATTTGTTACTAACAGAATTTTAATTTTTGTTTGTTTTGTAATTGAAATATTATAAGCTCTCATATGTGTAATATGAGGAAAATCATTGGCTCAAACAATTAGTGGGAAAGAGGAAGCAGATCTCATCAAACAAAGGTATAGTCTCATACGATATAAATATTATTAATTTTTATCTTAGCAGTAAGAATTTGTCCACATTACATGTACAAATAAAAGGTGAGTGGAGAATATGTTTACCAGGGCCACAACCTTTCATGCTTACAAATAAATCTGGCAGGAAATCAAACTATGTTGCGTGAGAGACAGGGAGAGGAAAAAGAGAGTTGGCGTCGGAGGTCGGAGAAGTAAAAATGGAGAGGACTGAGATGCGAGGGTAGGGCCAGAGGTTATTTGGGTGTGACCGATTGAGAGGAGAGATTCCAAGGGTGGAAGCCAAACGACGGAGACGTAGAAGACTGTGGACAAGAGACGATAGAGTCTCGGCTTTAATCGAGAGAGACGACGGTTGAGGAAGATGAAACGTTAGGAATGAGTAGATTAGGGTTTGGGTTTGATATTTATGTCTCGGTCAGATGGGATGATTGTAGTTGGGCCATTGGTTCGGGTTGTCTTTAACTGGACCTAAATGGGCCTTTTATATATATATATATATATATATATATATATATATATATATATATATATATATATATATATATATATACATATAGATTATGTTGCTTTATATTATTTTTGTATTTTATTTAATAAAATTAGGTGTATTTATATTTAGAGTTTTCACAAATGTAATTATACTTATGCATTGATTTCTTTTAGATGCAACACCTATGGTATTAGATGTTTTTGATAATCCAATAGACATGGCCATTGAGAATATTGTTAAATGGTATTGTAGTTTCATTTAACTAATAATATATCTTATTAACAATATTATGTGATATCTAATAACACAATACTTTATAATATATGCTAATAGTATGTTGTGATGTTTCAATATAACAACCAATTTAGTATTACAAAAAAAAAAAAAAAAAGTAACATTTCATAATTAATTTTAATGATTGATGTTTGAATTTTATCAACAATAAAAATACTTAAAATTTTATACCGTGCATCGCACGGGACAAATACCAGTTTTCTTTAAGGTATCCATTTAGGAAGGTTGTCTTTATATCCATTTGGTAGAGTTTGATTTTTAGGATGCATGCTACTGCTAGAAGTAGACGAATAGATTCTATCCTTGTGAAGATTTTCATCAAAGTATATTCATTTACTTGTGTGTAGCCTTGAGCTACCAGTCTTGCTTTGTTTGTTATTATGTTGCCTTCTTCATATGTCTTGTTTTTGTAGACCTAGTTAATTCCAATGATGTTTGTATTGTCTAGTCTTGGCACTAGTTCTCATACCCTATCTCTCTTAAACTATTATAGTTCTTCCTTGGTATTCTTTTGTTCGTTTTGGAGGTGTAGCAAAAGTCTCCTTCATACATTTTGAGTTAATCTCTTTTCTTTCCTCTGGTTTGTATCCCTTCATTTGGGTTCCAAATGATGTTTTCTAGATGATAATTTTTTGGGCTCTTGTGGATAGTTTTTGTTTATCATTTTCTACTTCTTCCCATTTTTTTTCGTTTTTTTTTTTCACCCTTTTTTTCCTCTGTTTTTTTAAGAACATGTGTTTCAACTTTTTCTAGTTCTCCCTCTTCATATGTGATCTTTGTTAGTTATGTGTCATTTACTGTTGCATTGATGGATTCCATGACACTTATACTTCTTAGATTATACACTTGAAAAACTCTGTTATTTGTTGAATATCCCAAAAATATTCCTTTGTTTTCTTTTGTGTCAAACTTTCATAGTTGTTCTCTATCCCTCAAGATGTAGTAGTTGCTTCAAAAAGCATTGATGTACTTGAGGTTGGGTGTTTTTCCTTTTCATATTTGATATGATGTTTTGTTTGTTTCCTTTTGTCGATACACAAAGTTTATTAGATAGCAAGTGGTATTTACGGTCTCTGCCCAAAATTTATGGGGAATGTTTTTGTGGTTCAATAATACTCTTGTTATTTCTTATATGGTCCAGTTTTTTCATTCCACTACTCCATTTTGTTGGGGAGTTTTGGGGGCTGAGAATTTATTATGTATTTCATGTTCTTTGTAGTAGTTTATCAAGTAACCAAGGAAATGTGACATTCCCGAGCTTACATTCCTATGTTTGGTTCATATTCTCTGAGGGAATATAACATTCCCAGGGAATGCAACATTCCCTCCACATAGGATTTTGAAGGGAATGTGATTCCCTTCATTTTGTTAGGTAATGTAAGATAACCTTGGATATTTATATATTTTGTCATTTTAATTCTAATTATTCAAAGATATATATATATATATATATATATATATATATATATATATATATATATATATATATATATATATATATATATATATATTATTGTAGTTATATTATATATTTTTTATTACGTTATGTTAGCATATAAAATAATTTTGTTTCTCAAGTTCAAGATTTTAGTTAATATTTTAAATTCATGTAATTATATATGATACCGTTATCTTATTTATTTAATTAAAATTTTAAATTTATTAAAATATATGAAAATATGTTAAGGGATATATATATATATATATATATATATATATATATATATATATATATATATATATATATATATATATATATATATATATATATATATATATATAAACCAAACATGATTATATTACATACCTCAATGTTAACCAAACACATGAATCTAACATTCCCAGTAATTTAACATTCTCAGCAATATAACATTCCCTAAGGTTATCTAACATTCTGTGAACCAAACGGCCCCTAAATGTTTTTGAATTCCCTTACATTGCCACGTTTTAGTTGAATAATTTTTCCAAATTTTTTTTTATATTTTTCAGTCTTAATTTTATTTATAACATATTTTTAATGTCTTGAAGGTTTCTGATTTTAATCTGAAGAAGTTTACCCAAGTATATCATGAGTAGTCATCTACAATAACATAGACATTCTTTTTTCCTTCTATGCTCTCTATTTGGGCTGGTCCAAAGAGGTCCATGTGAAGTAATTCCATTGTTCTAGAGGTGCGTATTCATAGTATTTTCTTATGGGAGTTCCTTGTGAGTTTGTTTTCAAGACATGCTTCACATTTTATGTTCTCATTTATTTTCAGTTTTGGTATTCCCCGATAGGCTTCTTCTTTTCACCCTCTTTTCATATTGTGATAATTGATGTGTCTCATTTGTTGGTGCATCATTGAGTGTTGATTGATGACAGGTGAGTTGGTTTGTCTAGGTATAATATTTGTAGGTGGATCTTTTTCTCATCATAACACATTTTTTTTTTTTTTTTTTTTTTTTTTATTGTAAACTCTACAGTTGTCTTTGGAGAATTTTAATTAGAGATCATCATCAACTAGCTCATACTGATGAGGTTGGCTTTTAAACCTTGTGCTAAAAAGACTCTAGTCAGTCATGATAGTCCTGGACATTGAGAATTCTTCTTGCAATGATTTCCTATTGATAGTACTAATATCCACGTGGTGCGGTCAAAGTACTAAATGAGAACAAGTAGTAATAGTAAAAGGGGATTTTATTGATCAAAAAGAGGCCTCGTACAATCTAAATGGCTATCCCGAAGGTCGACTGACTGCGGTCGGGCTGCTCTGTAAATAGCCTGTTGATCGTCCAAAGTCCCCCTCACTATAGCCGCTGTGGGTACTTATAGCCTTTGGCCGGAGACCAACTTTCGGCCTACCGGCATGTAACCCACGTAGCGTCCACGTGTCATCACTCGGCGAGCATTTCCTGTCGACATACAACATCACCACGTGCCTCTCTTCAACATCTTTGTCTCTTCACAGGTAAAGGCATGATAACCGGGAAATAACATCGGTCGGGAAGTCCATCGGTCGGGTACCGCCTTGCGTGAACGACTCCCAACCTAAAGATCTTACCCAAACTACGAGAAGAACCAAACTCATGTCAGTCAGGATATATCCTACCAAAATCCCCCCAGCCCGGGGCGTTTTGGACCGCCCGGGAAAAAACTGGACGGGATGGAAAGTCCTTGTCACTCGGGCTTCAATCCCGACCGGCCAGCTGTCATTCCCCATGCCACGTGTCGGTCTGCAGGCGCCTTGGAGTCTATAACAGTCAAATCGCGCAAGTGGGCAATTTCCCACCAAAATTTTTCCTATAAATACGCCCCTCTGATGCTCATTTGAACTTTTACCACACTGTGACAATTGACCGGAGCTTCCCGAGCAATTAATACAACAGATCAATCGAGCAGCCAACTTCTCCTCCCGACAAACTTCTCTAATCGGTAAATCACTTCTTTCTCATCTTTTTATTTCCTCTTTAACTCTTTCTTGCAACGCTCTATTCCGCTGACCCACTAACCCCGACAAAAAGTAATCGACCCCTTCCGCAGATATGTCAGACTCGGACAGCCAGAACGTCTCGGGAGCACACTACGATGACACGATCGAGGAAGCCAGCGAAGATACGGCGGTCGAGGAATCGTCGCCCAAGGTCACCGAGGTCGTCCAACGACCACGGCCAACTCCCGAGCGGAGAAGCTCTTCGAGCTCGGAAAGCTCGACCAGCTCAGGCGGCTCGAGCAACGACAACGATGATGACATCAGCAATACCTCCACGAGTGGCCGTGAATCTCCGACCGAGCATGCTTGAGAGACGCCTACGAGAACCATTGAGGCCGATCATGGAGCTCCTGCTCCTTCACGCGACCGGGAAGCTACGCCCGATCCGATCGATGAAGAGCCGACCACAGCACCAGCCGCTGAGCCGGAATTCGTCTTCCTCAGCTGCGAGAGCGTTGATCAGCAAGAGTGCCTACTAACGACCCGCGAAGCAACGAAAATCTCGGCACTACTCACCGCTCGAGTAAAGTTCAATACCCGGAGGAGCCTTGGGGGGATCAAGGAACGACATCAAGGGAAATGGATCGGGATGCACTATGACTCCCTATTAGCCCCGATCACCTTTCCCTTTTCCCCTTTACTGACCGCCTTCCTAGGTTATTATCGAGTTTTGCCCGGCCAGATCTATCCGAATGCTCACCGAATACTAGCGTGCTTTCCCCAAATTTACTCTCGGCACAACGTTGTGTGCTCGATGGAGCTTTTCAACTACATCTATACGATCAAGCCTCTCGCAGCTAAGTACGGTGGCGGGTTCTTGGTGATCCAGTCGCGGGACCACCTTTGCTCGATCGATGATCTGCCCGGAAATAACCGAGGATGGAAGAACATAATATTCTCGGTCGAGTATGACCCACGGATCCTTCCGGTCGACCGGACATGGGCAACGCACTATAGGAAACATGTGCAATCTCCGGATACCCGGGCCCTCCGCGAAGCGACCTTTCGCATTTCCTACGAGTTCTATGAATACAAGGTATTCCGCTCAAGAAAGGCATACGACAACGCCCGATTGCCGCCACCGCGATAAGACTAAGAGCTAAAGTACAAGCCCCGACCGACGAGCGTATCGATTGCTGTGGCGACGCGTCAAGCCGAGCCGACCGATGAAGGTCTAACACTAGCTGTATTTTCCTTGCCATTTCACGCCAATTGATTATTATTTTTAACCTTTGCATTTTATGTTTGCAGCGATGGGTCTAACGCGTGGTTTCCCGGCTACCATCGCAGCCCGAGCCCCCCGAGCCAAGATGACGCTCGGTAAGTTATCGCCGAGACATCGGGCGGGCAGGAGGTCTGTGAAGCTGCCATCCCGACCGCCCAAGTACTTGGTGCCTCCACTACTCTGCCGACCGACTCGCTGGCCCCCCGGGTCCCCGGTCGGAAGGGCAAAGAAAATGCGTCCGGGAAAGACGCAGAGGAGATGGGCGCTCTTAAGCACCGCCGCAGACAAAGCCCCCCGAGCGGGGTCGGCTCGGGCGTGGAACTATCTCTCCTCACCCGGTTGAATAACCTGCCGCCAGTCGGGGAAGATATGATCAAATGGACGCTGGCGCAGATAGCCGAGAAGGGTGCTCAGGATCTGGTCGAGGTAACCTGTAACACCCCGTGTTATGATCCCTCAACCCGAAATTAATTATGAAATTAATTCCGCCAAGAACAATTAAAAAGGGGTTTAATCCCCATTAATTGATTGATATGGCCCACGGTGGATCATGAACCCTTGTCCAAATCCAAAAGCCAAATATATATACCCTATAGGTCCAATAAGTATAGTGTAGCCCAAGCCCAAACATACTTAACCTTGACCCACCTAAACCAAGAAACCTAATCCTAATAATAATAAAAATAAAAATAATAATAATAATAATAATAATAATAATAATAACAATAATAATAATAATAATAATAATAATATATTATTATTATTATTATTATACATAGATGGACTAGGATACGTATAGATGTATGAGTATATGTGTATATATATATATATATATATATATATATATATATATATATATATATATATATATATATATACGTACGAAGAGAGCAAACCAAACACCTCCCCTCCTCCCCTACTTCTAAAGGCGATGCCATACATACATACGAATACGGCATACGTACGTAGACAACAAATCGGATGCCATGAACCAAGCCTCGCCGATTCTCCGCCCCTTGCTCCCTCTCGTTCTCCCGTCTGGCGACAAGCAGGACAACACGGTAAACAGCCGGACTTTACCCGGCAAGAACGGCGATGAACGCGGCGGCGTTCCTCTCCTCCGTTCCCATTGCAACAAGAACGGACGATACGCTGGAGGCGTTCGGCAACACCGGCGACGACAACGGAGTCACGCAACAATGACGACGACAACCCCTCCCTCCAACGAACGAACTGGCAGGTGGCGGCGGGTTGGCGACAGGAGATGGTATTTCCGGGTGCCACCCGCTGCTTCTCGGCAAGACAGAACGAAGAGGAAGATGAAGGTGAGTTGTCATTCTAGTCATTCTTGACCAGTTAGGGATAAATTGCGTTATTGACAGTAGAATCACCAAAAGGGCGCTTAGCTTAGTTAGTTAGACTCGTGATGGGCTTTAGGGAGTGCTAGGGTTTGAATCTCACGTTAGGCATGCCTATATTACGAATTGATAATCTTTTGGGTTATTGGTAATTAGCATTCGCCAAAGGGAGTATTAGCTTAGTTGGGTAGGACACAGTTAGTGTTGGGAGAAAATCTAGGGTTTGAATCCTTTAGGGTTTAATTATTCTATTAGCTCGAATATTCAGTGAAAGTTCGATTCTATTCACAGGTTCCATTGACGGTGTTTTGAATCAATAAGCGAATAACGTAGCCCATGTCTCAACAAAACCTATTTTCTTCGCTATAATCTCCTTTCATGGCCTCCTTCTATATGCTTGTGTCTTGATGAATTCCTCTATGATATTTGTGATATAATCTTGATGATTGATGAGATGGTTTATGTGTGTTATTGATAATCTTGATATTGAAAAGAGATTCTTGATATTGATGTGATGATTCTTGACGAATCTTGATATTTCTTGATGTTAAAGATAAAATATGATCTTGGTAATTTGGGTGGGATTAGAGCCCTAGGTTGGGTTGGGAATTTGTGTTGTAACGTTCTTGATATATATTTGGGTGGGAATTTGCATGTTCGGGTGTTGTTTACGTTTAGAAGTCGTAATAGGATGAGTTATACGTGATTCTTGCTTTTGATCCATTAATTGCCTACGTGGTGTCGTTAATCTATACTATATATAAAAACAAAATCCTGGAATTTTAACTTCCCGCCCAATTCCTAAAAAATCTCTCTTCCTAATAAAATATATTAATTTCTACTTTCCCATTCGTACAATAATTCTGCGTTAAAATTCTATTCTAATATTATAAAATAGTGTAATACAATCTATACTATATATAAAAACAAAATCCTGAAATTTTAACTTTCCGCCCAATTCCTAAAAAATCTCTCTTCCTAATAAAATATATTGATTTATACTTTCCCATTCGTATAATAATTCTGCGTTAAAATTCTATTCTAATTTTATAAAATAGTGTAATACAATCTATACTTCTATACTATATATAAAAACAAAATCCTGGAATTTTAACTTCCCGCCCAATTCCTAAAAAATCTCCGTTCCTAATAAAATATATTGATTTCTACTTTACCATTCGTACAATAATTCTGCGTTAAAATTCTATTCTAATATTATAAAATAAAATAGTGTAATACAATCTATACTATATATAAAAACAAAATCCTGGAATTTTAACTTCCCACCCAATTCCTAAAAAATCTCCCTTCCTAATAAAATATATTGATTTCTACTTTCCCATTCGTACAATAATTCTGCGTTAAAATTCTATTCTAATATTATAAAATAGTGTAATAAAATCTATACTATATATAAAACAAAATCCTGGAATTTTAACTTCCCGCCCAATTCCTAAAAAATCTCTCTTCCTAATAAAATATATTGATTTTTACAATAATTCTGGGTTAAAATTTTATTGTAATATTATAAAATTGTGTAATACTATTCCTATTTTAATCTATATCTATTTTATATATCAGTGTTGCAAAAATCGTGTAGCTGGCCGCGGCGAGGAAGGCCGGAATCGGCCTCCTCAGCGGCCGCCTCGCCGGCTGAACCAGCCTTTAATTTTTATTTTTTGTTTTTTAAGTTGTAAAGTGTCAAAAGTTCGACAAGACATAACTTTTGATTCCGTTGTCCGTTTTGGACAAATGTTTTTTTGAAATTGCGTATTTTTTCTAGATCTATCCACCGCAAACTGCCTTAGGCGGTTTGGCCCACCAATTTCTAAAAAAAATACTTTATTAAAGAGTTTCTAAGAAAAAACTATGAGAACCTTATGTTTTATTAATGAATTTTTAAAATTTTTAATTAAACAATTGTCCCGTGCATTATTTAATAATCTTTCTTTATAATTGGTCAAATTATTTAATTATGGTAAATTTGGGAATAATTAATGATGGTAATAGAAATCCTAGAAGAATATAGAATTGAACAATATTTAATTGTTGTTATATTATTATTGTGACTCACGGAATACAAGAGTTAATGCCATTTTTGGTTCTAGACTTATTGGGGCATTGACACTTTTCATCGTCCATAATAAAAATTGCCACTTAGTAACCACTGTTATTGATCGTTGGACAGTTTTAATCCTCCGTCAATGACGCCGTTTGTTGACCGTGAATTAGCAGGGTTTTTCTGTCTTTTTATGTTCTAATCCTTGTATTTCTCCATTCATTGGTCACTGCTACATCCATTTCTTCAAACTGAGGTTATCCGCTTCAGTCCTTTCTAACATTAAGAAACCATCTTCACCCAACTAACAATCACGAATTTTACATTTGACATCAATCTCAAGATAATGGAAACAAGTGCAGTTGAAATAGAAAGGGCGTTAGTCCATGCTTGTGGAAATTTTTTCGAGCATACAACATAACTAGCAAAGTCAGGAATATCACCCAACCCCTCCCCTAACCTTTCTGCATCAACTATAATAGGTATGCCCCTACTCTTTGCCTCCTGCACTACAATCAAAGCAGTCTCATGCAGCCTTCCATCTAAGTAGACAATATTTACTCCAAGCGCTGAAGACAATTTTGATTTGGGTATGTAGACCCTCAGATATCATGGGTGGATATCTTGGAGCGAAAATGCATGTGCGAGTTTTTTTTTTTTTTTTGTTTGTCAACAATGACATATGTGAATGGTGAGTTTCCTCCTTTGGACACCACCATAAAAGATGTATCAACACCATCCCTTTCAAGCTCATCAAGTATTCTTTCGCCATGCGAGTCATCAGCAACCTTAGATATGATCCTTGGATTAAGACCAAGATGAATTTTATCATCCGGGTTTTATCAAAGCATTGCCAGCGTTACCACCTCCTTGAACCTCAAAGCTGGTGCTCCGAATTTTATCATCCGGGTTGGGGAATGAAGCTACAGCAGCCATGAAGTCAACACCGGCCATTCCAACACCTCAGACAATGCAATTTTTGGGGAGCGGCGGATTCCACATTTTCAGCTTGAAACTTCAATGAATTTCAGGTAGAATAACAGAGTAGAGTTTTAGAGGTTGTGCACCAAGTAGTTGTGGTCAGAGAGAGAGAGAGAGATGGGAAGGATAGTTGTGGTCAATATGGAAGGGAGGACTTATAGGTGCAAATTCTACATCACACCATCTACAACTACAATTGCTATTTACCATAGGAGGGTTCGCCGACCTGCTGCCCTCTCTGCTTCGCCGGAACAAAAAACCACTGGTGAAGGCCCTAACCTCGCCGGATCTGGTGCTGCACCGCCAGATCTGCCTTACTGGTCCGTCGCCGGAAGGAGTTACTGCCTCGTATGCTTGCCGCCGTACCCACAACTCGCCGGAGAAGAACCTCGCTGCTACTCACTACCGACGGTTACTACTTAGCCACCAAGTCTCGCCTCACAGGAGTCACAACAGCGCTGGTCTAAACAAGATTAGAAGAATAAGACATAAAAAGACAGAAAAGCCCTTCTAATTCACAGTCAACAAACGACTTCATTGACGGAGGATCAAAACTGTCCAACGACCAATAATAGTGTCTACTAAGTGGCAATTTTTATTATGGAGGATGAAAAGTGTCAATGCCTCAATAAGTCTAGGACCAAAAATGGCATTAACTCCGGAATACAATACAAGAATATTTAATTATGGTTATATTATTATTGTGCCTCACGACCATTATATACTAACAGTACTTGAAAAGAAACTAATAATAATAATAATATAATAGTAATATAAGTGGTAATAATAATATCTAAAAGTAATTAAGTGTTAATAATAATAGTAAGAATATTAACGTAAGAGTTGTAACATAGAATAAATTGTAATAATTAATAACTATAATCTAGGATTAAATTTGGAATTGTTAGGAAAGATAAACGACCTTTGGTGAAATTAACTCTTAAATAATTATATCTCAATTTAAATATTCTTAATATATTACAACAATTCCATTCCGTGCATCGCACGGGTGAAAATACTAGTTGCGTTTAAAAGTGTCTAAGCATGGTTTCGGGTTCCACAAAGGATCTCGAGACGTAATTGTGGAAAAAGAGTCAGTGGGGGTAGGTACGGTTAGGGGAACCCGCCACCTACCCGCTGCCCGAAGAACACCGCCAGGCAGCGGGCAGCTACCGGGTAGCCGCCTGCCCGCCGGCAACCCGCTGCCTGGACAGTGTTCTCCGGCGGGCAGCCGGCGGGTGACCCCCACCCACCGGCTACCGCTGGTCCGTACCCCACCCCGGGTCTTTGGCTTCCCCGTTTGTTGTTCCCCGCTCCCTCATGGTGTCCCAACGGACCTCGTTTGTCGTGCTTGAGTCTAGTTTGATATTTCAGGTACCACTCGTAGGGTATAAGAGTCTTAGGAAATGCATGCTAGTTGAATTGGTAACCCGTTGACCTAGGTGGAAGTTGTATGAACCCCTTAGGACTATTCTTAGTATGTGAATGATCACACGTAAGTTTATTTATATGTCTTTCCCTCCCAATATGCTACTACGTGTTCCTATGTGTTATGTGATACATGATCCCCCATTTTGGTTAAGATCAAATTGGGTGTTCCCCTGCTAAGGTTCGGAAGTCGGCTAAAGGCCGAATGGATTGTTCCCGGGCTAAGGTTCGGAAGTTGGCTGAAGGCCGAATGGATTGTTCCTGAGCTGAGGTTCAGAAGTTGGTTAAGCAAGGCCGAATTGATTCACTTCTTGGGCTGCGGTCCACATGGGCCTCGGTGCTATGACCCACCGACCTAGACGCGCCAGGCGGTGTGTAGGGCCAATAAGCCGAGGAAGGCTGTAGTCCACCGACCTGAGTAATCAGGCGGTGTGTAGGGCTACGGCTGGCTGCGATCCACCGAGTGATGGGACAGCGGTGTGTAGGGTCGTAGTCTCCGAGGATCTTTGCCCACCGACTGAGTCCCTCAGCGGTGTGTAAGGTTTGATCCGCTACGGTCCACCGACTGTACGCATCAACGGTGTGTAGGGTCGTAAGTCCCCCCTTGTAAAGGGGATCACAGTCCACCGACTGTGCGCGTCAGCGGTGTGTAGGATTGTGGTCCGACGTTGAGTTTGTCAGCGGTTCTAAAAGGGTTGGTTGCGATCAACTCCCCTCATACTGCGGTACTGAGGTAGGGTGCTGTGGGGCCGTGTTAATGCTATAAGCATTAACCCTCATGTTCGGGGCATGCGATTGGTCCTGTGGCGCCATCAGTGTTTATGTGATATGAATGATGTTTGGATAATGATGTGTTTGAATTGAAAAGTGATACGTGACCTTAGATGCGCATTCCTTATGTTAACTCTACTTAACTGTTTATCATGGATTAATGTGCTTGTCCCTATTTGCTGAGTCCATTCCTGGTTTTAAAACTAGAGTCTCTTAAGTATATATCTTCCTGCTTCAAAATGATTTTCATATATCTATATATATATATCTATCTATAATGTATTTCAACGCGTTGGAGTGGGTTACCGGCATCATTCGCTGAACAGATATATTTGGCTTTCAGGCACAGATGATTAGCTCCCAGAGCGCGCTAGAAGAACTTGGAGTAGATAGATAGTTTTCGTTTCGGCCTGCGTGCCATGATGATGTATTGAGGATATTTAGTTAGTTTAGCCTGTGCATCTGAGTTCTCCAGCTCAGATGTGGCATAGCACCCCACACTCGTATATTTTGTATTACTCTGTTTTGGAATTTAATGAGAATTGACCTTTGTTATATAAGTTTTAAAAGTTTCAAAATTTTGGGGTGTTACGTAACCGACTGGTTTCTTAACTTCTTAGTTTTATTTTCAACTCTGACCGCTCGAGCTAACTGATTGTTTTTGTAGGTATCCCGGGCGATCTAAAGCCTTCAATACCGGGCCTTGCTGGCCAATGAGGCCGAGGCCTTAAAGCAGATCGCCGAGCGGCGAGGGAAGGAGAACGCCGAGCTTCAACAAGACCTGAAGACGGCCAAGGACTCCCTAGCAATAGCCAAGAAAGCCGCTCGGGTTGCGCTGAAGGAATCGGCCGAGCTGAAGGCCCGATTGGGTAATCTGGAAGGGTTGGCCAAATTCTTATGCCGCGACGAACCGACGGCCGACAAATTCTTTCGAGCATTGATGAAAAATAAGCTCGGCAAAGAGAAGATGTGGACGTTCGGTCACTGGGTGTACGCGTCCGGCCAGCAAGCGATGCGGGTGGAGACCCGGTCAATAATGGAGGAGGTATTCGAAGGCGAAGACTTGAACGCAGTGATGACCGCCCTCTCGGATAAGATCCCCGATCCCGGGCCGACGCCCTTCACCGAGCTGTCCACTTCTGGAGCTGCTTCCGAGCCTAGCCCTAGCAAGAAGGATGAAGGGAAGGTCATGTAGACCCCGACTGTCCCTGTATTTTATTTTTGTAAATTTATCTTAAGTGAACTCAGTCGGGAGCCTGGTCCCGTTTGTACCGGGCAACTCTTTATTTTGAATGAACAGATCGTTTTGCCTATCTTCCATATTTTTGCATTTTACGTTTTTACGCATGTGCAAACTTTAGTTGTTTTTTCTCAACCTTTTCGTTCGAGTTTACCAATTTGCATTCGACCAATGTTGGCCGTTATTATCCTTAACCCTAGCCCCCACACTGCGACGCACATGAGGCACGAATGAGTGCGGCAGTGGGTGAGAAGGTAGGCTGACCGGGCATATATTTGATGCTCTATTTTCCCGATCGATGGCGTGACCCGACCGTCCGCCGAAGATGAGCTCTGTCTTCCGGGCGTTACAATCCGCCCGGAGGAGATGTAGAGGATTTTAGAATCCGTAAGGCTTTTTGTGACACCCCGTAATCCAAATTCAATTAAGGGATTAATTAAGTAATTAATCCTAATCCAATTTCCAATTTAATTCCTTAAATTCCTGAAAATTCAATAGTCAGGGACTAGTAATTGACTAGTCAACCCAAAGTCAAAAGTTGTACCTAAAGCTTTGTGAGTTGTTCCCTTGTTCCCTTACACATTTCATCTTAGTAAGGGTAAATAAGACATTTCCTTGGCAATAGTCTTTCAAGCTAACCTAGGAAGCCACATTTCATTTCTTCAAACACTCTCCAAGAGAAAAATCATAAGCTCTCTCACTTCTCTCTAAAAGCTAGTTAGCTTTCTCTCCAAGCCACACCTAGGGCTACCAAGATCTTTCAAGTTTGCTTTCAAGATTCTACCTTTCATACTCTTGAGCATCTAAGAGGGTAAGATCTAAGCTCCTCTTGTGTTTTTATATAAAGGTGAAATCTTTATGTTGTTTTAGTGTGTTCTTGAAGTGGGTGTGGAAAGGGAACCTTGTTGGGAGCTGTGGAGTGTTGTAAGTGAGGGATAAGTCTACAAGAGGTAACCCATGCTCTACAAAATCTATTTTTCTTACCTATATGATGATTTCTTGGATTCTACATGTGTTTTGCTATGAAATGTGAGTGTTGATGCATTGTCTTGTGAAAATGCATATCTAGAGCTTGTGTTTAGGGTTCTTGTATGCCATTGCTTGGCTATTCCTTTGATTCAAGTCATTTTGTTGTATTTGGTGAGTTTTGGCATGATTTGGACTTGAATTTGAGCTTGGTGATGAAAATCCCCGATGGGATTATTTGGTGTACAGGTATGTACCCGCGGGCAGAACGGTAGGCAGTGGCCTACCCGCTACCCCACCCGCGGGGAACAAGGCGTGGGAAATGGTGTTCCCGCGGGCGGAACCACGGGTGGGGGTCTACCAGTGGGTCCACCCACGGGGAATAATGTTGGCTTGTTTGGGGATTTGTTCCCCGTGATTCTTTTGACTCGGTATTTGTTCTTTTGACTTCCCGATGTTCTTTTGTGGAACTATTTGAGTGTCTTCTTGATGTCTCGTATGTCTAGAACTATATGGTAGGATTTTCATGTAGGTTTTGGTGTCTTGAATCGTGCTAAGTGTTCAACATTGTGATTCATTAAACCATGATGAGTCTTGTGTGTTCTTCGAAACTATGTTTGGTTTACCCGTTTTATAAGCATGCTAGTTCGGTGTTTTAATGCTAGCGTGCGTGTTGTTTGTACCTTCCTATCGTTGATGATAACTTGTGTTATTCATCATTGTTGTTGGACTGTGATCCATCCCTTGATTGAGTATGGTTTCATATCTTCGTTGTGATCCATTGATTGATTCCTGTTGTGGTGTGGTGTGTGTGGCTGTACCTGGATTGCATGATTAGTAGTATGGGACACTAGTCACTAAGGTACGGCAGTGGTCCTCGTGGTGGCCATGACGCGATTATGGAGTTTGTGACCTGAGTGATGGGTTCACGTATTTCTTGGGTGGCATGTGTTGCCGTGTGTGTGATCGGAACCTTGTGTACAATGAATTGGTGGTTTGTTAGTGGGGGACGACAGTCCCAGGAGGGAAAAGGTTGGACTCAGAAGTACAGGGGTCCTGGAGGTAATGGTTGGAACTAGACATAAGGTTGGGGGTAGCCATAAGGTTGGAACGGGGCATAAGGAAGGCATCTCAATTCGTGATGGGTGATGTCACGAAGGCTTTTGTAGCCGTTGTTGTGTGTTTCTCTATTTTGTGACGTGTGTAGTCGCAAAGGCAATGTGTTGCCAATGGTTGTGTCTTTACTCTCTCTTCTGTTATGCATGTCGGGTGATAATCTACTGTGTGATGGTAGATTACGCCTTGAGCCGTTCTTGAGTGTCGTTGTATTCTTGTTTTCTTGGGATGTGTTCCCTTATCTTTATTGTGAGTGCATAGAGTCGTGTGTTGATCTCTATCTTGGCTTTTGAAACTTATATATACTATATCTCGTTCCGCAAATGATTTTGTATACATATACTATCTATATACATATGATATTTCACATGTATTGGTGGGTTACCAGCATTATTCATTGACTGGGCGTCGTCCCTTATTTTATGTGTTTCTTTCAGGTGATGAGTAGACGAGAGCGCGGTCTAGAACTTGTTAGCTTAGATCCCTTTATTTTGAGATGTTGTGGCCTGTGTGCCAATGTTAGACATTAGTACTCATGTTCCTGTATGGATTTAGATTGTGGTTTATGCAGATGTTTCGCTTGTGCGTTCACCTTTGGGTGAGCATGGCATAGCACCCTTTATTTCCTATTTATATAACCCTTGTTTAGTCTTCCGTTGTGCATAATGTTATGATTAGTTATCTGCATGTCTAAGGCTTAATTTAGCATGGAAATTAGGGGGTGTTACAGTTGGTATCAGAGCCTAGGTTTGAGCCTAGGATGCTAGAGTCTAGACTTCTAAGTGGCTAAGTGTGGTTTGAAACCTTAAGGTGACCGTAAGAATCTAAGTGTTTAGGACTTTAGGATGCGCGGCGAGGTTGTGAATTCTTGAGTTGTTTTCTGTTGTGTTTTATGTGCTTGTTTTCTTTTTAGCTTTGGTTCTCTTTAGTTAAGGCACTAGGTAAGGGTGCGGGCCCTTAGTCCTTCCCGTTATCGTGCTGTTACTGTAGAAGTCAAGGATGGCACCATCGAGACGTCATGCAAGGTCCTCAGAAGTCGCCACCAACGAACAGTTAGCTCAAACTCTTCATCAACTAACGCAGGTCACCCAGATGCTGAGCAACGCCCTCTTCAACAAAAACCACCCACCTCAGAATGGGAACCGGGACATAGTACGCCAAGTTTGCAAGTCTCCGTCCCCCGATCTATGTTGGTGATGAAGATCCCGCATTGCTGGACGAGTGGATCCGGATGCTTGACAAGATCTTCGAAGTTGTGGTTTGCCCGGAGGATCGCCAAGTGGAGTTGGCTACGTTCTATCTTCGGCATGGAGCAGACTCGTGGTGGACGCTTGAAAGGCCAGCTTGTAGGCAAGATCCGGAGTTCAGTTTGGAAAACCTGAAGGTTAAGTTACGTGAGCGGTTCTATGCTGCGCATGTCAAGGAGGCCTACCTTAGTGAAAACGACCCCTACCGAGTACAGCAAGTTCAGAAAGGAATCCGGGAGAACCGTAAGAGGAAGCTTGATGGAAGTGTTTCACCAGTGGTCAGTAGTTTGATGGCTACCGATGCCGAATCAACTGGAAGTCTTCAAAGAGATGGTTCTAAGAGAGGTAAGGTTCCCAGTCAATCCGGAAGATCAAGGCTAAGGGAAGGCACTCCGTTTGCAAGAAGTGTGGAAGCTAGTGATCACCCAGGCGTGGACTGCCTAGGGAAACCGGTAGAGTGTTTTGCTTGTGGCAAGAAGGGTCACCGATCCTTTGAGTGCAGGTTTAAGAGGAAGACTTCAGCGGAGTCAAAACCAGTTGGTAATGTGAGGCCCCGATCGGGAAGTAAGCATCAAAGTGGAAGCAACAATGGACTCAGTGGAAGTAGCAACCAGGAACTGTCTAAGAAGTCCAGACCTCGGCAAGGCAAGATCCGCAGTTGAGAGACAGATGCTAGTGGGAACCGTTGAAGTATGCTCTTGTACCCTCTTGCTGCACCTTCCTTTGTCTTTATGCCCTTCCTTGCGTGTTAGCTTGTTCGAGAGTCACCCTTGACCCTCTGTAATCTTTTCTTGTCCCTAGACAAATCCAATCGCCCTTTTTGCCAAGTGATCCTTTTCTTCCAAACCTTGTTCTTGTTTCTGTCCAAACCATCTTGTGCAAGGCAGCAGTGACTTTAGCTCATGAAGGAATCCGACAAGGTCTAAGAGTAAGCCGCGTGAGAGTCGAGGTAGAGAGCCTTCTGTTCATCAAGCGTAGTGATCATCGTCAAGTTAAAGTTTCGCCGGAAGTCGTGAACCCTTTTTACCTCGTGAAGCCGATCTTCTTCTCTTACCCTCGTCAAATCCCATGCCCCTTTTTGAGAAATCCTTCCTATCTTTTCAGACCTCAATCTTGTTTCCTTCCTGATCGATTCTGTTCAAGGTTGCAACTTCATATTTTCTAAGTTGTGACTTTGAACATCTTGATCCCCGTCTTAATAAACTTTTTCCTTGAGTTTAAACCGGATACCCTCCATGGGGAAATCCTTTTCAACTCCTTTAAACCCCGTTTGATTACTTGCTCCCTAAGTTGTAACCTCGTTTACAATTCTCTTCTTCTTAATCAACATAGTCATCGAATTGTTGAACCTAAACTCTCACCTTGATCTTTCTCTTTGAATCGAACCTCGTTCTTGTATTCCCCGCTTCTAACGGTTCTGTGCAAGGTGGCAACCTTATTTCCTAAGTTGCAACTTTGATGACTTTGATCCTACTCCTAAGTAACGTGGTCCTTGAGTTTCTGAACCCAAATCTTTCGCTCTAATCCTTTCCGTTGAACCGAATCCCTTCTCGTGAACCTTCTTTCCCCTGCGTTACCTTTCTCCTTTGTTACTGTTCCTGTTTCGGACCTTTTTATCCTGACCGGAAGTTTTGAGGTTTCAAGCGTTGCTTTGTAGAGAGTTGGAAGTGGTGTGCTAATGCAAGTGTTAAGTCGGTAGCCTTCATCGAGTTCACCCTAGAGCCAGAGAGAAGGACATCCAAATCGTGTTTTCGATCTAGTAGTTGTAGCCTTGTCGGAAGTGACGGATCAAGTTCAAGCAGATGCCGAGCTCAAGTTAAGTAGTGGGGGTACCTTGTTTCCTTTGGTTGAAGAAGTCAGCAGAGATCGGTTGAAGATGCAACCCTGGTTCTGTGATTCTGAGTGATCTAGTTTAGGGTTCTTGTGGTGTCAGTTTCTGTTTGTGGCTTGTTCCTTAGCTGAGCTGTCTCGTTTTGAGTAGATCGTTGGCTAGTTTTGAGCAGGAGTTAGGCTCGGTGTGAAGTTAGCTTTCCTTTCCGGTAAATCTTTTATCTATCACCTTATCTTCTTTCTTGCCTTCCCTTTGTGAAATCTCAGTTTATTTCTAAGCCTTGTCATTCGTTTTGTTAACCGATGGTTTTGGTGTTGAAATTTGTTGTGTCCAAGCCTATCATTCTTACTACCTTACTTTAAACCCTTGTTTTCTCTAACTTTGGTTGGTGGCGAACACCTTTGTTGCTTAAAACCTCGTTTGCAACCCATCTCTTAAGCTTTGTCATCCGTTTTGCGAGCTGACCGTTTTCATTGTGGAACCTTGTTGCGCCCCTTTCTTGTTTTGTTAGTAGGTTCGTTGGTAGTTGTTTACTCAGTTGTGCGCTTAGTCGTTCTCTTTTGGTTGCTATGGTTGTTAGCTAGTAGTTTGAGTAGTTGGTTTAGTTGCTTCGCTTTTATGAAGACGACGTCCGTCGCAGTTAACCAGAGGTTGGACCAGCTTGAGGCCAGTTCTAGCCGAGGAAGAGCCGACGAAGAGTCTGATGAAGACACCGACGTATCTGAGAGCGAGTCGTTCTAGCTTAGTGTTGTGGTAACCTCGTTCACCCTTTTCTTTAGCTTGTGTTATCTTTTAGTTGTTGTCACCGTTGCTAGTTGTTTGTTGTTGCTTCGTGTGTTCGTTTTTGCTTGCTTGTTTGGTTGGTTAGTTGGTTTAGTGGCTTGTGCTAGGAGCTAGTTGTTTAGATCCTTGGTTGTTGGATAGAAGTTGGTGGTTGTGTTTGGCTTAGAGTTTGTTATGCTCAATATCTCCGTTGATTATTCATTTCCAACTCTTGAATGTCATGACCTCTTGCTTATGTTTGATACCTTTTGAATCCTTTGTGTTTTGACCAAATAAGGATGTTCTTGACACTCTTGTCACGTTGTGGTTTCGTTTCACCGTTTGATCTAATTCGTCGTACCCAAGCTTCGGGGACGAAGCTTCTTTGAAGGGGGAGAGGATGTGACACCCCGTAATACAAATTCAATTAAGGGATTAATTAATTAATTAATTAATCCTAATCCAATTGCTAATTTAATTCCTTAAATTCCTGAAAATTCAATAGTCGGGGACTAGTAATTGACTAGTCAACCCAAAGTCAGAAGTTGTACCTAATGCTTTGTGAGTTGTTCCCTTGTTCCCTTACACATTTCATCTTAGTAAGGGTAAATAAGACATTTCCTTGGCAATAGTCTTTCAAGCTAACTTAGGAAGACACATTTCATTTCTTCAAACACTCTCCAAGAGAAAAATCATAAGCTCTCTCTCTTCTCTCTAAAAGCTAGTTAGCTTTCACTCCAAGCCACACCTAGGGCTACCAAGATCTTTCAAGTTTGCTTTCAAGATTCTACCTTTCATACTTTTGAGCATCTAGGAGGGTAAGATCTAAGCTCCTCTTGTGTTTTTAGTGTTTTCTAAGGTATCTTTTTATAAAGGTGAAATCTTTATGTTGTTTTAGTGTGTTCTTGAAGTGGGTGTGGAAAGGGAACCTTGTTGGGAGCCTTGTGGAGTGTTTTAAGTGAAGAATAAGTCTACAAGAGGTAACCCATGCTCTACAAAATCTATTTTGCTTACCTATATGATGATTTCTTGGATTCTACATGTATTTTTCAATGAAATGTGAGTGTTGATGCATTGTCTAGTGAAAATGCATATCTAGAGCTTGTGTTTAGGGTTCTTGTATTTCATTGCTTGGCTATTCCTTTGATTCAAGTCATTTTGTTGTATTTGGTGAGTTTTGGCATGTTTTGGACTTGAATTTGAGCTTGGTGATGAAAATCCCCGATGGGATTATTTGGTGTACAGGTATGTACCCGCGGGGAACAAGGCGTGCGAAATGGTGTTCCCGCGGGCGGAACCACGGGTGGGGGTCTACCCATGGGTCCACCCGCGGGGAACAATGTTGGCTTGTTTGGGGATTTGTTCCCCGTGATTCTTTTGACTCGGTATTTGTTCTTTTGACTTCCCGATGTTCTTTTGTGGAACTATTTGAGTGTCTTCTTGATGTTTCGCATGTCTAGAACTATATGGTAGGATTTCCATGTAGGTTTTGGTGTCTTGAATTGTGCTAAGTGTTCAACATTGTGATTCGTTGAACCATGATGAGTCTTGTGTGTTCTTCGGAACTACGTTTGGTTTACCCGTTTGATAAGCTTGCTAGTTCGGTGTTTAAATGCTAGCGTGTGCGTTGTTTGTATCTTCCTATCGTTGATGATAACTTGTGTTATTCATCGTTGTTGTTGGACTGTGATCCATCCCTTGATTGAGTATGGTTTCATATCTTCGTTGTGATCCGTTGATTGATTCCTGTTGTGTTGTGGTGTGTGTGGTTGTACCTGGATTGCACCATTAGTGGTATGGGACACTAGTCACCAAGGTACGGCAGTGGTCCTCGTGGTGGCCATGACGCGATTATGGAGTTTGTGATCTGAGTGATGGGTTCACGTATTTCTTGGGTGGCATGTGTTGCCGTGTGTGTGATCGGTACCTTGTGTACTTTGAATTGGTGGTCTTGTTGGTGGTTTGTTGGTGGGGGACGACGGTCCTAGGAGGGAAAAGGTTGGACTTAGAAGTATAGGGGTCCTGGAGGTAATGGTTGGAACTAGACATAAGGTTGGGGGTAGCCATAAGGTTGGAACCGGGCATAAGGAAGGCATCTCAATTCGTGATGGGTGATGTCATGAAGGCTTATGTAGCCGTTGTTGTGTGTTTCTCTATTTTGTGACGTGTGTAGTCGCAAAGGCAATGTGTTGCCAATGGTTGTGTCTTTACTCTCTCTTCTGTTATGCATGTCGGGTGATAATTTACTGTGTGATGGTAGATTACACCTTGAGCCGTTCTTGAGTGTCGTTGTATTCTTGTTCTCTTGGGATGTGTTCCCCTATCTTTATTGTGAGTGCATAGAGTCGTGTGTTGATCTCTATCTTGGCTTTTGAAACTTATATATACTATATCCCGTTCCGCAAATGATTTTGTATACATATACTATCTATATACATATGATATTTCACATGTATTGGTGGGTTACCAGCATTATTCATTGACCGGGAGTCGTCCCTTATTTTATGTGTTTCTTTCAGGTGATGAATAAACGAGAGCGCGGTCTAGAACCTGTTAGCTTAGATCCCTTTGTTTTGAGATGTTGTGGCCTGTGTGCCAATGCTAGACATTAGTACTCCTGTTCCTGTATGGATTTAGATTGTGGTTTATGCAGATGTTTCGCTTGTGCGTTCACCTTTGGGTGAGCATGGCATAGCACCCTTTATTTCCTATTTATATAACCCTTGTTTAGTCTTCCGCTGTGCATAATGTTATGATTAGTTATCTGCATGTCTAAGGCTTAATTTAGCATGGAAATTAGGGGGTGTTTCAGTTGGTATCAGAGCCTAGGTTTGAGCCTAGGATGCTAAAGTCTAGACTTCTAAGTGGCTAAGTGTGGTTTGAGACCTTAAGGTGACCGTAAGAATCTAAGTGTTTAGGACTTAAGACTTTAGGACGCGCGGTGAGGTTGTGGGTTCTTGTGTTGTTTTCTGTTGTGTTTCATGTGCTTGTTTTCTTTTTAGCTTTGGTTCTCTTTAGTTAAGGCACCAGGTAAGGGTGCGGGCCCTTAGTACTTCCCGTTATCGTGCTGTTGCTGTAGAAGTCAAGGATGGAACCATCGAGACGTCATGCAAGGTCCTCAGAAGCCGCCACCAACGAACAGTTAGACGAGAGCGCGGTCTACAACCTGTTAGCTTAGATCCCTTTGTTTTGAGATGTTGTGGCTTGTGTGCCATTGCTAGACATTAGTACTCTTGTTCCTCTATGGATTTAGATTGTGGTTTATGCAGATGTTTCGCTTGTGCGTTCAGCTTTGGGTGAGCGTGGCATAGCACCCTTTATTTCCTATTTAAATAACCCTTGTTTAGTCTTCCGCTTTGCATAATGTTATGATTAGTTATCTGCATGTCTAAGGCTTAATTTAGCATTAAAATTAGGGGGTGTTACACTTTTACCCCTATCGATCGGTCCCAAGTGAGGGGTGAACCTGTATCGGTTATAACCGAATTTTTTTTTATCCCAGTATACTCGGGCAAGTTTTAGCGACATTGTGGTCGTTGGGCTTTCGCCCGACTCGATCGTTGATGCCGAATCTTGAGCAATCAGGTAAGTCACGATCGAAAAACTTCCCGAAATGGATTTAACTGTACTACTTGCTATGTACATATATTGACAGTCGGTCGAGCCGTCGTACACAGACGAGCGAGCAATCATCGATCGACATTACAAAATTTATTCCCGTTCGCAGACGGACATATTGATACATATTTTATATATACAACACAAGATGAGCGTTCCCACTCGCAGGTGAAGCCCCCACTCCATCCGCAATGACATCAATGTCGAAATAAGACCAAATTCTCAGAATTTCAAGTGCCATCGATCACTCTCCCGGTCGTTGTTTCCAATCGGTAAGTGCCCGGGCGAACGACCGATGTGATTACATATGGTCCCTCCCAATTCTTAGCTAGTTTGCATCCTTCCAGGGGTTGACTTGCATCTCGTCGACGCAGCACATAATCTCCAACCTGGAAGTATCGAGGATGAACCCCCACGTCTTTAGTACTCTTCACTCTTTTTTGATATTCGGCCATGCGTCTGGCCGCAATTTCTCTCTTCTCCTCTACACCATCTAGATCCACGGCCATTGAATGTTCATTCTCTTATACATTGAACGACCGTTCTCTGGCGGTCGGGATCCATGCCTTGACCGGTAGTCGCACCTCAGCGCCACAAACTAGAGCGAATGGTGTTTCCATCGTTGCCTCTCTAGGGGTCGTGCGATATGTCCAAAGCACATACGGGAGCTCCTCGGCCCAACAACGACCAGCTGAGTGCAACTTCTTCTTCAATCCTTCCAAGATGGTTCGATTGGCATTTTCCACTTGGTCGTTTCCCTGCGGGTAAGCCACTGATGATCGGATCGAAGTTGTCCCGATCGTTGCCAAGAAGTTCTGAAAGTATTGGCTTACAAATTGTCGACCGTTGTCACTTATCAAGTGAACGGGTACGCCAAACCGAGAGATGACGTTCCGCCATAAGAACCTGTCGCATTGCTGAGAAGTGATCGTGGCCAAGGGCTCGGCCTCGATCCATTTGGAGAAATAATCAATTGCCACTATAACGAAGCGACGCCGCCCGGACAACTGTGGAAAGGGCCCCAAGATATCCACCCCCCATTGGGCGAATGGAATTGCGGTCGTGACCGGCTGGTAGAATGTTGCCGGACGACCAGGCATCCGAGCGTAAAGTTGACATGTTTCACAACTTTTTGCAAGCTTTTCACAATCTAACTGAATTGATGGCCAATAATACCCGATCACCATGATACCTCGAGCCAACAATCGACCTCCTTGGAGCGACAAACATATGCCCGAGTGTAACTCGTTCATAACCAAGTCCGCTTCAAAAGAGTTCAAGCATCTCAGCAAAGGACGACCATATGATCGTCTGTATAATCGCCCATCTTGCACTTGGAATCTTGGCGCCCTCAATTTCGCCTTCTGAGCTCGGTGCGGATCGTCTGGTAAATGGTCATGCTGCAGGTATTCCATCAAGTCGGAGATCCAAGTTTCTTCAGCCGGTTGAATTGGGGCGACCGACAAACGGTCAATGCTATGCCTCGGAATCATCAAAATCCGAGCAATCTTAGACATGTGCTCAGGTGCGTCTTGTGCTAACTTGGATAGGATATCCGCATCAGTATTATCCAACCGGGGGACATGACGGACGGTATACGCCCGGAATAAGCTCATCTTCTCCATCGCCAAGTCACGGTAAGCTTGCAACCGTTCTCCATTGACTTCATAATCGCCAAGGACTTGCCCGACCGGATGTAATCAGCCCCCAAATCCCGAGCGCACTGTAGGCCGTTGACGAAGGCCTCATACTCTGCTTAGTTATTGGTCGGGGTAAACTGATACATTAGAGCATAGTAAACTTTAAAACCTTCCGGGCTCGTGATCACAACTCCTCCGCCCGCTCCCTTTTTACTACTCGACCCATCAGTGGCCAAAGACCACCACGCTGCCTCGGGATCTTCTATGTCTAAAGGCTGGGAATCCCAAGCGGTACACTCGACCAAAAAATCGGCCAAAGCTTGGCCCTTGATAGCTGGTCGCGGTCGGTATTCGATAGCATATTGCGTCAACATTAACGCCCATTTGACTAAGCGTCTGGAAGAAGAAGCGGTGCAGAGAACTACTCCGATTGGCTGGTCGGTTAAAACATGGATAACTCGTCCTTGGAAGTAGGGAGTCAACTTCTTCGCCGTTGTATACAAAGCATAGAAAATCTTTTCTAGTCGGGAATAGCGGAGTTCAGGACCGTGCAACGCATGACTTACGTAATAGACCGGTCGTTGGACACCATCCGGATCCGTCCGACATAACACGGCACTGACCGCCCGATTAGATACGGCGAAGTAGACGTCCAGCTCTTCCCCGGGCTCAGGTTTTGACAACACGATTGGGGACATTAAATATTCCTTAAAATCATCAAAAGCTGATCGGCATTCATCGTCCCACACGAAACCATTGACCTTGGGCAGCACTTTAAAGAACGGTAAAGCACGTTCGGCCAACTTTGAGAGAAACCTGCTCAAGGCTGCCAATCTCCCGGTTAACTGTTGCACCTCCCGAACGGTTGTGGGCGGTTGCATGTCGAGAATTACTTTGACTTTGGCGGGATTTGGCTCAATCTCTCTCTTTGCCATCATATAACCGAGAAAATTTCCAGTTTGCACAGCAAATGTACACTTGCTCGGGTTCAAACGTAACTGGTACGTTCGCATTATCTGGAAGTACTGCCTGAGATCCCGAGTGTGGTCCACTCGGTCCTGACTCTTCACCAGCATGTCATCAATATAAGCTTCCATCGTCCGGTCTAACAGGTCCTCAAAGAGCATGTTAATCATGCGCTGATATGTCGCTCCTGCATTTCGTAGGCCGAACGACATAACTCGGTAGCAATATAAACCATCAGGCGTGACAACCGCCATTTTGCTCTCATCTTCATGGCTCATCATGATCTGATGATAACCCTTGAAGGCGTCCATGAAGCTCATTAACTCAGTTCCGGCCGTTTCATCGACCATCTGATGAATGCACAGCAGGGGGTAAGGGCCTAACGGGCACGCCTTGTTCAGATCGGTGAAGTCAATGCACATTCTCCAGGATGGAGGCTTAGGGACCAGCACTATATTGGCCACCCACTTGGGATAAGTGTATGGGCGAATGTGTCCGATTGCAGCCATCTTCTTCACCTCTTCACGAACAAACTCACGGCGATCGGAAGACAAATTTCTGGTCTTCTGTTTGATCGGTTTAGCGGCGGGATCTACAGCCAACCGGTGACAAATGACGGTCCGGTCAATCCCAGGCATATCTTCGGGCCCCCAAGCAAATATATCAGCAAATTCCTGGAGGATTTCTAACACTTCCAGTCGAAGTTCAGGGGTCAGAGGCCAACCGATCTTTATCATTCTCTCAGGCCGGTCTTCCAACAAAGGAACCTCCTCTATCTCTTCAGATGGCTCTGGTTGTTCTTTTCGGTCCTTGACGGCGTCCTTGACGATTGTATTCACCCGGGAAGAACTTGCGTCACGCCGATTTACCGCCCGGGAATAACATTTTCTCGCCGATTGAGCATCACCACGTAGAACTCCGACCCCAGCCGGGGTAGGGAATTTCATGCACAAGTGAGGCATAGATATGATTCTGCTGACACTCATGATGGCCGGGCGGCCTAGGATAACATTGTGGACACAGTGTAAGTTTACCACAATAAATTCCAACTCCGTTTTGACTGACTTAGGCGGAGTTCCCAGTTCGACCGGGAGGACGATCTTTCCTTCGGGGCGAATGGTATCCTCGGTAAATCCTGACAAGGGTACACCGACTAGAATCAGCTCCCGTCGATCAAGCTTCAATTTTTCAAAAACATCCAAATAAAAGACATTCACACTACTCCTGGTATCCACCATCACCCTTTGTACGTCGACTCCCATGATGCCGATCGTAACAACGAGTGCTTCCATTCCGGTATCTCCATTCTCGGGCTGATCTTCAAGAGAAAAATTAATGGGCTCCATTTTCTACCACTTACCTGTCTGCCGGGAGTCAACAATCGCGACCGGGTAAGGTTCTCGAGCTTGGGAAGCATCTTCCAAACCCCCAAATAATACATGAATAGTGGGCTTTGATGATTGCCGACCGCTTGATGGGGAATCGGGATCTTTGCGGTCTTGATCTCTTCGGTTCTGGTTTGATCGATCAGGGCGATTGGAGCGTCTATAATCTTTTTTCTCAGATGTTCTTTTGCTCTCTTCCCGCTTCCCAACACACTTATCCAATTTTCCCAACTGGAGTAAGTCTTCCAGCAGCTGTTTCAGATGTGTGCACTCTTCTGTATCATGCCCGGCACATCGATGATAAGCACAGTGCTTCGACTTATCCTTCCCATCTGGTCCGGGATGAGGTAAACGAATGAGATTGCAAGATTGGACATATTGCATGGCTTCCGCGGCCGATCGGTTCAACGCCGTAAAATCCACCGGACGGACTCGGGGTCGTTGGTGATCATCGCTCGACCAGTTGTCCGACCGACCGGAGGGCTTTCGGGAAGAACCGGCCTCTTGGGATCGTTTGACGGCATTCGCCTCTCCAGCATTGGCATAATCCGTCACTCTACGGAGCGCTTCATCATAAGTTGCAGGTGGGTGGAGTATAAAATCTTGATACAAATAACCGGCTCTAAGAGAAATGTGTAGCATATGGATAGCCGTTAGGTCGTCCATGGGTTCGACCTCTCCCACCACTGCTTTCCACTTGACTAAGAAGTCGGTAAAGCTCTCTCCCTCCAGCTACATAGCCTTCTCAAGATACATGTAAGGCTTCCGAATGACTTTGGAAGTCACAAACTTCCGGTTGAACTTGGTCGCTAGGTTGGCGAAACAAGAAATGGAACCCGGCTCCAACGTTCTGAACCATTCTGCCGCCCGACTGGACAACGTCGAATAAAAAGCTCGACACATGACGGCGTCACTCACGCCCATCATCAGCATATTCACATAGTAGGTGTTGATATGGACTTCTGGGTCTGTCCGTCCATCGTACTCTTTGTTCCCGGGGATGCGTAGATCGAGCGGGTAAGGTTGAGCCATAATCTCAGCCGTGAAGGGTGTCCGCAATAATGAAGCGGTATGATCGGAAGGAGGCCTTAAGGTGTGCTCGTTTTGCCATCGAGTAAAATCTGTGCGAAGGTCGTTCAAATATTCCTCGGGTCTCGTCTTGCTCGACTGTACGGGCTGGTTCCCGAGCCCGGCGGCGACGATGTGCTTGAGACCCACTATGTCCTGACGACCCTGCATGACAAGCCGCTCTTATGGGAGAATCAACCGAGCGCCTATCTGGATCTTGCGGTCCCAATCGTTGCCGCATTGCTGGTCGGAGACGCTCGAACGCACTCGCCCGGTTGGCTTCTAGCTCGGCCTCTTCTGTCGCCTGGGCATGTGTTTCCTGCCGTGGTTCCTCCATGACCTCGGCCCCCTGTGACCCCGACCTCGAGCGAGTCAAGCGCCTAGCCTGGGGAGCGGGCTGAAGCTCGGGCTCGGTCGGCATGGTCGGGTAATTCGGGGGAGCGGAAGCTGGAGCCGCGTACGCAAGCATGTAAGGCGGATAACTGGCCGGTGGATAATACATAGGTGTCCCTGGCCAAAAACCGAATTGAGGAGGCGGTACCGGATATGGTTACTATCCTGGAAACGGGTACTGAGGACCGGGTGGTGGATATGTCGGCTGAATGTAATTGATCGGGTTGGGAGTTGTTGATAAGGGAGGTGAAAGATTGAGATTGAGATCAACTGTTTGACCCGGCTGCTGTGTATAGTGATGATCGGATGAGCTAGCTTCCTCATCCTCTGGTGCTTGGTACATAAACGGATACATGATGATGATCGGGGCCTGATACGCGTCGACAATAACTTTTCGTACTGTGTCCCCACAGACGGCGCCAAAATGATAGTACTAATATCCACGTGGTGCGGTCAAAGTACTAAATGAGAACAAGTAGTAATAGTAAAAGGGGATTTTATTGATCAAAAAGAGGCCTCGTACAATCTAAATGGCTATCCCGAGGGCCGACTGACTGCGGTCAGGCTACTCTGTAAATAGCCTGTTGATCGTCCAAAAGTCCCCCTCATTGTAGCCGCTGTGTGTACATATAGCCTTTGGTCGGAGACCAACTTCCGGCCTACCGGCATGTAACCCACGTAGCGTCTACGTATCATCACCCGGCGAGCATTTCCTGTCGACATACAACGTCGCCACGTGTCTCTCTTCAACATCTTTGTCTCTTCGCAAGTAAAGGCATGATAACCGGTGGTAGGGAATATCCCGACCAACATAGCTTTACCACGACCGGTGTGCCTTTGTCTTTTTCTTCTTGTCTTTGCAGGTAACAGGTCGGGTTTCTTGTGAAGAACCCGGTCGGGATCCGACCGGGATTTGCCCGAGCGGTAGCCCTTTAGCGAGAGAGCTGACGAGGGACACGTGGTGGCTCCACGTGTTGACAGACAGGGCACCCGGGACGACGACACGTGGTTGCTACGTGGGAAGCATGCCGAACGGCCGGATTTATGTCTCCGGCTCCGCGGCTATAAATACCCGCGATAGCTACAGTGTGGGGGACATTGGGACGATAGATAGGTTGTTGTTAGAGAATCCCGACCGCAGTCAGTCGGTACTCAGAGCAACCAAGTAGATTGTACTTAGGGCCTTCACAGTGATCAATAAGAGTTATTTACTTGCTTTAATTTGTCTCGTATTTATTTTATTACCGTTTACGCGGCAATTAACACTATCATTTTGGCGCCGTCTGTGGGGACCCGTGCAACAAAGCTATCGTCTTGACGAGCACCCGGTCTCCCATCAACCATGTATCCGTGGGCAAAAAACGTCTTCGCCGACGACCAGGCGGATGCAGCGAGTTCATCCGATCACCAGGCGACCCAGCAACAAGGTCAGACGATGGACCTCAACCTCAATCTCTCGCCACCCCATCCATCCAATACATACCCGGCCGCCCAACAGCCGGTGAACTACATCCAACCGGGATACCCAACACCCGGTCAACAATACCAGCAGCAGCCGATGATATATCCCGGCCAGTATCCATACCCGGTCCCACCTCAACCGTACGGGTATTGGCCAGGTCATCCGATGTATTACACGCCCCCGGTTGGCTATCAACCTTACACGCCTGTGTACACGGCTCTAGCCGCCGCCCCTCCATGTCACCCGGCCGCACAAGCAGAGCCGCAGCATCAGCCCGCTTCCCGGGCTCGACGCTAGGCTCGTTCGCGGTTGGGGTCGGGGGGTGCTGATACGATGGAGGCACCATGGCAGGCCCAGCAAGCACCGGAGGTTCCAGCCCGAGCGGAGGACCCCGAAGAAGTTACCCGAGCGGTAGCTTTTAATCGTCTTCGATCGGCGATGCGACAACGTTTGGGGCCCCAAGACCCAAACCAGCAGCCGGAAGATGTACAGATGCAGGAAGCCAGCCAGGAGGCTTCATCCGGGCATAGCGGGTCGAGATCTCACCGTCGACGACGCGCTCGGGACGCAGCCCAAGCTGCCCAGGCGGCCGAGCTCAATGAGACCCGAGGATTGCTCTATAACCTCCAGGCGGAGTTTGCGCAATTCAGGAACGCGCACCCTGCAATACCCCCGGTCGACCAATCGTCCTTGCTCAGGACGCCTTTCACTGCCGAGGTAATGGCTCAGCCCTACCCGCTTGATTTGAAGGTCTCCGGGGAGAAATGCTATGATGGTCGTACGGACCCTGAGGTCCATGTTAATGATTTCTATGGCAACATGATGTTGAAGGGCGTATCAGACGCCGTGATATATAGGGCCTTTTACTCCACGCTCACCGGTCGGGCAGTGGAGTGGTTCCGAACTTTGCAGCCGGGCTCAATTGCTGACTTTAACGCCCTGGCGATCAAGTTCGTGAGGAAATTCATCACCTCCAAGGTGGTGAGGAAGTCCTACATGTACTTGGAGAAGGCCAAGCAGCTTGAAGGGGAAAGCTTGACCGATTTCCTCGTCAAATGGAAAGCAGCGGTCGGGGAGGTCGAGCCCATGGATGATGCGACCGCCACCCACATGCTCCAGATTTCCCTCCGGGCGGGTTATTTGTACCAAGACTTCATTCTACACCCCCCGGCCACGTATGAGGAGGCCCTTCGAAGGGTCACAGATTATGCCAACGCCGGCGAGGCGAATGCCGTAAAGCGCTCGCAGGAAGTCGGGTCTTCGTCCCATAAACCGGCCGGCCGGGCGGAACACCGATCGAGTGATGACCATCCCCGATCCCGCACCAGGCCCGGTGAGTTTACGGCCCTGAACCGATCCGCAGCGGAGGCCATGCAGTACGCTCAGTCCTGCAATCTCATCAAACTCCCCCATCCCGATCAAGACGGCCCTGACAAGAGTAAGCACTGTGCTTACCATCGATGTGCCGGGCATGACACTGAAGAGTATACCCACTTACGCCAGCTGTTGGAGGATTTGCTCAATCTTGGAAAGTTGGACAAGTGTGTGGGGAAGAGAGAAGACACCAAGAAGAACACCGATCGGAGAGATCCCCGACGCTCCCATCACCGTTCCGATCGCTCTTATCGTGATGGACGCTCCGATCGGTCAGGTCAGGACCGGAGAGATAATCGTCGTGATGACCGACGGGACCCTGACCCCCCGTCTAGCAGCCGACCGGCGGGGAAGCCGACTATCCACGTTATTTTTGGTGGATTGGGCGATGCTTTGCGATCGAGGGGCAATTGCCCGGTCGCCATTGTAGATTCCCGGGACACCGGGAAGAGGCAGAAGATGGAGCCCATAACCTTCACCCTCGAAGATCAACCCAGCAGCGGTGACCACGGCATGGAGGCGCTCGTGGTCACGATTGATGTTAAAGGGACGGATGTGCAAAGGGTTATCGTAGACACTGGTAGCAGTGTGAACATCGTTTATTTGGACGTGTTTGAAAAGCTTGGACTTGACAGGAAGGAGCTGACTCCGATCGGTGTACCACTGTCGGGATTTACCGGGGCGCTCATTTACCCCAAAGGGAAAATAATGCTCCCAGTCGAGATCGGCACATCTCCAAAGTCGATCAAGACGGAGTTGGAATTCGTTGTGGTCAACCTCCATTGTGTCCACAACATTATTTTGGGCCGACCCGCAATCATGAAGATTGATGGGATAATTTCAATGCCTCACCTGTGCATGAAATTCCCCACCCCCAATGGGGTCGGTGTGGTCCGCGGCGACGTCCAATCCGCCCGGAAGTGCTACACCCGAGCGTTCAATAGACGTGACTCCGGTCTGTCTTCCCGGGTGAACACCATTGCCAAGGAGGAGGCAAAAGACCGGAAGGAACAACCTGAGCCTTTCGAGGAAATAGAGGAAGTTCCCCTGTCCGAGGACCGACCGGACAGGAAGATTAAGATAGGCCGGGCCCTCACCCCCGAGCTCCGAGCGGAAATTTTGGCCATACTCCGGGAGTATGCCGACATCTTTGCGTGGGGGCCCGAAGACATGCCCGAGATCGACCGATCGGTAATCTGTCACAAATTGGCTGTCAATCCCGCAGCAAAGCCGGTCGTGCAAAAGACCCGGTATCTTTCATCCGATCGCCGTGAATTTGTCAGAGAAGAGGTCAAAAAGATGGCGGCGATCGAGCACATCCGGCCGGTAATCTATCCCGAATGGGTGGCCAATATTGTTCTTGTTCCTAAGCCCCAGCTTGGAGGATGTGCATTGACTTCACCGACCTCAACAAGGCCTGTCCACTCGACCCGTATCCTCTACCGAGTATCCACCAGATGGTCGACGAGACGGCCGGGGCCGAGTTGATGAGCTTCATGGATGCATTTAAAGGGTATCATCAAATAATGATGCACCATGAAGATGAGAGCAAAACAGCCTTCGTGACCCCGGACGGGCTGTATTGCTACCGAGTGATGCTGTTCGGCCTCCGCAACGCGGGAGCGACCTATCAGAGGATGGTCAATATTCTCTTCGCCGATCTGCTAGGCCGAATGATGGAAGCTTACATTGACGACATGCTGGTTAAGAGTCGGGACCGACCACACTCGGGACCTCCGGGAGTGCTTCCAGATCATGAGGAAGTACCAGTTGCGGCTAAACCCGACCAAGTGCACATTTGCGGTTCAGACCGGGAAGTTCCTCGGCTACATGATGACCAAGAGGGGAATCGAGCCCAACCCGGCCAAAGTTAAGGCGATTCTGGACATGCAACTACCTTCTACCATTCGGGAAGTCCAGCAATTGACCGGTCGGTTGGCAGCTCTCAGCCGGTTCCTCTCTAAGTTAGCTGACCGCGCTTTACCTTTCTTCAAGGTATTGCGTAAAGTCAATGGGTTCGTCTGGGATAAAGAATGCCGAGCGACTTTTGATGAGCTAAAGGAGTACCTCATGTCACCCATCGTGCTCTCGAAGCCCAAGCTCGGAGAAGAGCTAGACGTGTACCTCGCCGTCTCCGATCGTGCAGTAAGCGCAGTATTGTGCCGAACCGATCCGGAAGGGGTCCAGCGACCGGTGTACTATGTAAGCCACGCGCTACATGGTCCCGAGCTCCGGTACTCCCGGTTAGAGAAGGTCGTCTACGCCTTATATATCGCTGCGAAGAAGCTGGCTCCCTACTTCCAGTTCCGGGGGTTCACCGTCCGACACATACCCCGATTGGATAATGCCGATGCGGACATTTTGTCCAAGTTAGCCCAAGACGCCCCGGAACACATGTCGAAGATAGCTCGGATTCTGGTGATCCCAAGACACAGCATCCATCGCTTGCCGGTCAATCCAATCCAACCAGTAGAAGACAATTGGATCACCGATCTGAAGGATTTCCTCAAGCACGGTCGACTCCCAGACGACCCCCAGCGTGCTCGGAAGGCCAAGCTTAGAGCCCCGAGGTTCCAAGTCTTGGATGGTCGTCTTTATAGGAGGTCGTATGGAGGCCCTCTTATGCGTTGCTTGACCGCATTTGAGGCCGATTTGGTAATGAAGGAATTGCACTCGGGCATTTGCTCGTCACATCAAGGAGGTCGATCGTTAGCTCGTCGGATCATGCTGATCGGGTACTATTGGCCGTCCCTCCAGCTAGATTGTGAGAAGTTGGCTCGGGAATGTGAGACATGCCAATTGTTTGCCCGGATGCCTGGACGACCGGCAACCTTCTATCAACCGGTCACGACTGCGATTCCCTTCGCTAGGTGGGGGGTAGACATTTTGGGACCCTTCCCTCAACTCTCCGGTCGGAGAAAGTTCGTGATTGTCGCCATTGACTATTTTCCCAAGTGGATTGAAGCCGAGCCGTTAGCCACGATCACCTCTCAGCAGTGTGCTCGGTTCTTATGGCGCAATGTCATTTCCCGCTTTGGTGTGCCCATACATCTCATTAGCGACAACGGCCGCCAATTCGTAAGCCAGTATTTCCAAAATTTTTTAGCCACGATCTAGGCGACCCATGTCCGGTCGTTGGTGGCTTACCCGCAGGGAAATGGACAAGTAGAAAATGCCAACCGAACGATTTTGGAAGGTCTAAAAAAGAAGCTACACTCGGCTGGTCGTAGTTGGGCCGATGAGTTGCCATATGTACTGTGGACTTATCGGACGACCCCGAGAGAGGCAACTTTGGAGACCCCTTTCGCCCTGGTTTACGAAGCAGAAGCCCGACTCCCGATTGAGGCCTGGATCCCGACCGACCGAGAGCGAACTTACAACGCGGAGGAGAACGAACACGCGATGGTCGTGGATCTCGACGGAGTCGAGGAGAAAAGAGAGCTAGCCGCTCGGCGTATGGCCGAGTATCAGAAGAGAGTCAAGAGTTCAAAGGACGTCCGGGTCAACCCTCGCTATTTTCAGGTGGGAGATTACGTTCTACGACGAAGGGAGGCCAGTCAACCTTTGGAAGGCGGGAAGCTAGCTCAGAATTGGGAAGGGCCATACATCATCAGTGCTGTCATACGGCCGGGAACGTACCGACTGGAGACAACAACCAGTCGGGTAATAGAGGGGACTTGGAATTCCGAGCACCTCGTGATGTTTAGGCATTAGCCTATTTTTTGTAATCTTTAGGCGAGGTGGGGGCTCGACCTGCGAGTTAGTCCCGGTCGTCATGTATAATTAAATTTATTGTTGTAAATATTTGTTTAACCGCCTGCGAGCGAGAGGGTTTAATGTATATACGATCGGTGATTGCTTGAACGTTTGCACACGGCGGCCCAGTCGGTTATTTTCTTTACCTTCATTGCACGCACGACAAGTCATCACCAAGTTATATCGACCGAGCGAGTCAATCGACCGGTCAAATGCGCTCCTCTTCGGCGGACAATTGGGTCACGCCACCGATCGGGAAAGCCAGAGCTCCCAGCATAATTCCCCGATCCGTCCAACTCCTTTCCACTATCGCACCCACTCGTGCCTCGAGGGCACAATAGTGTGGGGGCTGGGATGAAGGAAGTGTTGTAGGCCCATTGCTCGGGAACACCCCGGCCGTGGATGCTTACCTATTTTCAAAATATCGACAAGGCCAAGAGATCGGGTAAACTTGATCGGGCAGGCCAGTTTGACGTCGAAACTTCGGATGCACGACCGGGCCATAAGACCACAAGGTCGGGTGTCGAACAAGTCGAGTAATGCATGACCGGGCCAAAAGGCCATGAGGTCGAGCGTTAAGGGTTCGGCGCGTGTTTGATTGAAGATAAAAATGCGAATAAAAAAAAAAAAAACGAACGACACCAGTTGGACAAAAAAATGGATTTCATTTAATTAGGAAAGTGCCCGGTACAAACTCGGGACCGGGCTCCCGATCAACGTTTACAAAAAAAAAGAGAAGTAAAACTACTTCTGCTTCTTCGCTTCCTTGGCCTCCCCTTTCTTGGAAGTCTCCGCCTCGCTCGGGGCAGCCGCCGCAGGCCCGCTCGGGTCGGCCTCTTTGTCCTTTGGGGCGAACGGAGAGGGACCGGGGTCGGCGAGGTCTGGAGGAAGTGCAGACAGAACCAGCTGGAGGTCGTCTCCCTCAAGGGCCTGCTCCATTCGTTTTTGGGCCCTCTCGAGCATTTTTCTTTGCCCGGCTTTGAAGGCCCACCGAGCGAATGATAGTATCAGGTCTTCCCCGATCTTCGTCCTCCGGGCCGCGTGAGGAAGGCCGAGCCCGTTTCGTTGTCCTTAAAACGGACTGGGCCAACTCGTTCGGGTTCTCCAGTCGGGCCTTCAGCTCCGCAGCCTCCCCGATCGCCCGTTGCGCGACCTTCTCGGCCAGGACTCGATCTTCCTCGCTCTTCTTAAGGTCCTTTTGGACCTTCTCCAGCTCGGCCTGGATGTCCTTGACCTCCTGAAGACGTCGGGCACCGGCCTTCTTGTGCCGATCGGCCTCGTCGGCCAGCATGGCTCGACCTTGAAGGAGCTGGGCCGCTCGGGAGATCTGCAATACAAAAGACGGTCAGAGTTAGCCCGGTCAGAGACACTTGCATGAAAAATCAAGTGGAGAAAACGCTTACCTCGGTCAAGTCGTGGCCGATCCTCTCGGCCACCTGAGTCGGGGTCATCTTCCCCAGATCCTCCCTGACTGGCCCGGCGTTGCCAATACGGGCCAGTATGGACGTCTCGTCCTTGTTCCGCCCGACCGAGGGGCTCGGGCTGCGCTGCTCCCTGCGGCGTTTGATGCCGCCGACCTCGGTTACGCCCTTCTCGGGCACCTTTTCCTTTCCCCGGGCGACCTCCACCCGGGTGACCAATACGTCGGTCGGCTCGACCACAAAGCCCTCGGCTATTGTGATGGTCGAGGTCCCGATTGGTCGGGCTAGTGGGACCTCCTTCTGCCCGGTCGGCTTGGCCTTTGGCTTCTTTTTGCCAAGCGAGATCTTGGCGGGCGGGGGAAGAGGAGCGTCATCGTCTCCAAATTCTGCCATTTCTGCAAAATGAAAAAAGTAAAGGCAGTTAGTTTGGGAAAGTAACGCACGTTCGGGATGTTAAGGGTCGGGAAGAGGGTTAGTGTTAGACCTTCACCTTTCCGTTTGCCCCGAGCGGGCATCCTTGCAATTGTTACACCCGCCGGCTCGGGTTTGTATTTCTCGGTCAGATCGTAGACCGGATCGGGCAGCTGGGCCGCTTTGTAGCACTCGGGCATTTTGAAAATCCGGTACTCGTAAATCTCGCCCGAGATCTTGGTAACGGCGTCCTTAAGGGCCTGAGTTTCGGTTGGAATGACTTGCTTTCGGAAGCCTTGACTCCAGACCCTCTCGACCGGGAGGATCCACGGATCGTATTTTACTGAGAAGATTCGGTTCTTCCACCCCCGGTTGTTCCCGGGCAGCACCTCGATCGAGCACATATCTGCTCGGGACTGGGTCATCAAGAATCCGCCCCCATACGCGGCTGCCAGCACCTTCACCTGGTAGACAAAATTGAATAGCTCCATGGTGCAGGCCAAGTTGTGCCGACTGCAAATCTGGGGGAAGCACGCGATCATCCGATGCGCGTTCGGGCAGATCTGTCCGGGCATGACCTGGTAGTACCCCAGGAACACGGTGAGAAGGCTCGAGAAGGGGAAAGTGATCGGGGCCATCAGGGAGTCGTAGTGCATCCCGAGCCACTTTCCCCGATGCCGCTCGATGATGTTCCCGAGCTGGCGGCTGGTGTCGAACTCGACCCGACCAGCAAGTGTTGCAGCGATTTTGCTCACTTCTCCTTTTGTCAGCAAGCTCATCTGGTTTTCGACGCTCTCGCTGTTGAGGAACTCGAACCCGTCCCCGCCTGGCGCCGCCGGCCCAGGCGGATCCTCCTCGACCGCCTCCGCGTCGTCTGCCCGGTTGCCCCCTTCGGGCTCAACCTGAGGGTAATCCCCTATTACCCTCGTAGGCGTTTCCCTAACGCCTTCGACCGGGGAGTTCCGTCCGCTCGTGGACGTTCTCCCGCTCTCCTCGCTCGAGCTCCCCGACCCACTGGAGCTCGACCCCGACGTCCCAGACGAGCTCGATGACTTTTCTGGCTCGGGGACCCGCTCGGGGATTTGTTGTGGTCGTTGCTCGACCTCCGGAGAATAGGACATGATGTCCACCTCCTCGCTAATCTGCTCGACCTCGTCGTCATAGTCTGCAACCGAGATGTTTTGGCTATCCGAGTCCGACATCTTTTCTACCTAAAGGTCGGTCGGGGTTAGTATATGGCTCAGGACGTTGGGCCGGAGTTAGTGTTATCCTACTACTACGCAAGAATAAAAATGAAAGCTAGAAAGTAGAGAGCTTACCGATCAGGGAGGCTTTGAAAAAGTTTGCAGGTGAGTTGCTCGATCGATCTGCTGAAGAGCTCGTTAGGGACTCTCTGAGGGTGCCGATTGGTTCAGAAGATTGAGGAAAGTTCAAATGAGGGCCTCAAGGGCCTATTTATAGGAGAGCATTTGGGCGAGAAACCAATCCACTTGCGCGATGTGACCCGCGCTGATTCCGAGGCGACCGTTGCAGTCGCAGAGGCCGGCAGTCGCCGACACGTGGCGAGAGAAGGAATGACACCTGGCCAGTCGGTTTGGTAGCCGACGGTTGGGCTTCTTCATACCGTCCCGTTTTTTCCCGGACGGTCAAAAAGGCCCGGGCTAGGGGGCTCTTGGTAGGGAATATCCCGACCGATATAGCTTTACCACGACCGTTGTGCCTTTGTCTTTTTCTTCTTGTCTTTGCAGGTAACAGGTCGGGTTTCTTTTGAAGAACCCGGTCGGGATCCGACCGGGATTTGCCCGAGCGGCAGTGTCGACCACCGAGCGGTAGCCCTTTAGCGAGAGAGCTAACGAGGGACACGTGGCGGCTCCACGCGTTGGCAGGCAAGGCACCCGGGACGAAGACACGTGGTTGCTACGTGGGAAGCATGCCGAACGGTCGGATTTATGTCTCTGGCTCCGCGGCTATAAATACCCGTGATAGCTACAGTGTGGGGGACTTTGGGACGATCGATAGGTTGTTGTTAGAGAATCCCGACCGCAGTCAGTCGGTACTCAGAGCAACCAAGTAGATTGTACTTAGGGCCTTCACAATGATCAATAAGAGTTATTTACTTGCTTTAATTGGTCTCGTATTTATTTAATTACAGTTTACGCGGCAATTAACACTATCAACTGGGAAATAACATCGGTCGGGAAGTCCACGGATCGGGTCCGACCGCCTTGCGTGAACGACTCCCGACCTAAAGATCCTGCCCAAACTACAAAAAAAAAAAACCAAACTCATGTCGGTCGGGATATATCCTACCACCCATGTTCCCCTGTCTCTAAAAGGAACATGTCCTTCATTGTTGTAATGAATGTTTTCTAAATTTTTTGGGTTTTCAGTCATGTGTTGTTAACACCCACTATCAAAGTATCATACATTTACATGTTTTTCAATCTTTGAGGTGTAAGCCAGTTGTTGTGTTTGATTTTTTCTAATCAAAACTTTCGATGCTCGCATTTTCTGAAGATCATTGTGTCTTTGGTAGCACTGGGCTTTGATATGTTCTAGTTTGTGACAATAGTAGCATATAATCCTTCATTGATTTCGGTGTTGAAAGTGATGTTGTAACGCTATTCTAAGGTCGGGATCAATTGTATTTCCTGGGTTTTTTATTCTTTCTCCCCCTTTTAGCATTTCTATTTCTTTGGTTAGTTCATCTTCTTTTTCTTGGGATTTCTACAATTTTTTTCTTTGTTTCTTCATGAAGTTGATACATGCTTGGGACCAGGATTTTAGTAAGTCTTATTGTATTATATTACATAGTTTAGATATTAATAAATTACTAAATAGTTATTTAGAAACTAATAAATAGTTATTTAGAAATTACTAAATAGTTACTTAACTTATTATTCTTAGTCTTCGAATTAATTTAGGTAGTTTAATTATTTAGAAATAAACTGGAAGATTTCAGTAGATTACTTAGCTTATTTAGTCATTCTATGAGTTGTATTTTACCCTATAAAAAGGGGTATTAAAAGGGGGTATTATTGAGAATAGTGCAAGCAGAAATTGAATCCCAAAAAGGGTCTAAGGGAGTTTTGGGTCTCAAGCAAACCCAGTGTTTTCTTCTTTTTCTTTTCCAACTGTTATTCTCTATTCATTTTTCCTTATGCTTTCTTGCCCGTGACGTGAGAACACAACAGAAGTTGTGTTCTCTTTCTTTCTCACTTTCTAGGAATCAATTTTTCTGTATGAGGTTGTTGTTTAATTTGATGAGTTCTTGCCATTTTGATTGCAGTTGTGTGCATGCGTCGAGGAGTTCTTATGTGTCATTTTTTGTTTCATTATTTTCTTCATGACTAACAGTAAAGATTACAAAATTTTTGTTTGAATTGTCTTCTTCACTATCTGACTCATCACTTAGGGTTGTGATATAGATTTTGTTTTTCCTTCTTAAATAGGTTGGACATTCTGCTTGGACATGTCCATGTCCTTTGCATTCCTTCTAGATTGGTGTTATTTTTCTTTTTGGAATTTTCAGTGGACTATTTTGCCTATTCGCATTGTTGTTTGAATTGTTGTTTTTGTTCTTGAATTTGTTGAACTTCTTGAAAACTCTGTTAAAGTTCTTTGTTTGTAGGGCAATTGATTCTTCTATGTTCTTGATTTCGTTGTTGAATCTGACTCTTCATTGTTTAAAAGGCTATCCCTTTGGTGTTTGGTTTTCTATGGTGTAGCATTTATAATTTATATGTTTGAAGGTTTCCTATAAGATCACTCAGTTTGTAGGTGTTTAGGTTTGTACTTTCTTGGAAGGCTTTTACTTTTTGCATGAATCTTTTACGCAGTGATTGAAGTATTTTCTTTACTAGTTTTGCCTTAGGAATGGGCTCTCCTAGATTATAGGCTACCCCAGCAATATCTAGTATTCTTGCATTGAACTGAGTGATGTTCTCTTCTATCCTTAGATTTTCAAAATTTGTTTGGACTATTTGTAGTTTTGATTGTTTAACTAGAGGATTTCCTTCATGGTGGTTGCAGAGTATTTCCCAAGCTTTTTTGGCTATGTTAGTTGCAGAGATTAATTTGAATGTTTCATCGTCTACTACTCCAAAGATGGCATTCATTGCCTATATTCCTTTGAGTTGTAACAGCATCTTTGATCTCTACTTCAATCCATTTGTCCTTTTATTTTGTCTCCTTTATCATTTGTTAGTGGCTTCCATACTTTTTTTTACAGCTCTCCATACTCTTTTCTTTGAGATTGTATGTATATCTTCATTCTGGCTTTCCCATAAGTGTAGTTTGCACTGTTTAAGGCCGGAGGCCTACTTTTGATAGCCCTTCCCTGGAAAAATCCATTAGCAATCCCTTCTGAAGATTAAGATTCGGGTAGTAACTTAAGCAATTTGGCTGTTATACCAATTGAAATTTTTGAAGGGACGTTTTGTAGTGATGTTAGAATATTTGTTGTAACACAGAGACTTTTAACGCAGGTCAAGAATTCCCTAGCTTGCAAATCAATTGTTGTATTAGGAAAAAATCTAATTCACTATAAGTACAGTTTAAAGTACACAAGTTGGGAGCGCTTTTAGACAATAGACTTTAAACTTCTTCCTATCTATTATAACCTACCTACAGTACTACTTATGTGAACTGAAATGTATTGTTAGTCTGCACTTGCACTTAGGATAGGATCCCTGCCCTTGCACTTTGGATAGGATCCTTTTATAATGCTTTTTAAGATCTTTGATCCCTGGAGTATTACATTTTTCGATATAAGTATTAAATTTCATAAGAATCCATGATACGAACTAATATGAGTGCCACTCTAAAGGGTTTGAAATCCTTTTTACTCAAAAGTAATAACCAAGTTTCACAATTTCTCCAAACTTGTTATATATTTATGAACATGTAACAGTTGTGTTGACAGACTTTCATTTGCACAAGTCGTAAATCCAACATTATAGATTTAGACGCAATTGGCAAGCAGTGCAATGAGGATATGTTGTGTCTGCAGAAAAAAAGTGGTGCCTGGAGGCCTTTGTGTCGCAGTCATCAACGTTGATAACCATGGTTTCTATTTGCACTCTGGTGAAGAATACCAAAAATAGCCTCTGGGAAAGAAAATGTCAAGTTTTTCTTAATCAATAGTGACATTTCAAATTCACTAATTCAGCCAACAGGTGATCGAAAAACTTGTTTCAAATTTCATAATCATAATACACAACCCATGAGACTGATCTCAACTTATCAAAGCTAAACGTACCGTCAAAAAGAAACAAGCTTAAGGACTAACACTTCATCACTAATACATAAGACCACAATACTACTAGAAATTCCAAATCTATGAGCAAACTAAAAATAAAGCACTTGGTCAACTTGTTGCTTCCACAACTTCACTAGCTTTAACTATGAAGGTGGTGGCATCTGAAGTTCCAGATCTAGTCAACTTTAATATCTTCCCCTGAGATGTGTGAAAATCCATTTTGTTCACCAACTTTAATATCTTCCCCTGAGATGTGTGAAAATCCATTTTGTTCACCATTGGTTTTGGAGCCTTCTCGTAACTGGAACAGAAGAAAAATGACATCATGAAGCAAAAGAATACAAATATCAAATATAGCAATTGTTATCAGTTATTACTTCAACATAATACCGTGGAACCAACCTATCAAGACATTATTAACTGTAATGAAATTTGAATAAGATGATAGCAAAATGGACTGTCTGAAAACCCAAGGGCTCAATGGTGTTTGTCAAGGAAAATAAAAGAAGGCACAAAGATACCTGCTGAAGGACTTTCTTCTGATATCGGTAGCCCTGTGAGATAAAGCCCAAAAAAAGTGTAAGAAAATGTTTGGTCTTAAGGCCTTAATGAATTGATGTTGAGAATTAATCCAATATAATTATTTATATACACACCTTGTCAGTTCCATAGATGTAATCACAATAGGTGAATACTGAAGCAAAATTGCTCTGACTTAGGCCACCAACATAATGATGGTAATCATGGTAATCTGGACCACCATAAAACGGTATATATTTTGTGGGAGTCCAAGGAAGGTCATACCTGAGTTAACATTGGTGATAACAGGTGAGTAAAAACAGACACAAAATGTCATATTGGAATCAGTACAACAATAATCGATGTGAATACAGAAGCACTGATTCAGTAGAATAAATGATACTCCATATGTCAAATTTTCAGTGATGCTATAACAGATGCCAAGATAGGTAATGGAGCAGGTAGCTTCTAGTATATCTTCTACATGGTTTCACTTAGAAACAACACAATTATTTTTAATAAACTGACACGGTTAAATTTAACCATCAGAATAGAATCTTTTAAGTCACTGTACAATATCGCTGTAAGTCAACTCCACCCATCCAATAAGCTAAAGCTTCTAACAAGAATAAACACATGATGCAACTAAATACTTTTGGTTGGGAGGTTCCAATTCAAGAACGGAAATGACTATAGTTGGTGTTTAATTGGGTACTAAATGTACTAGTTAATTGGGGTGGAAAGTGGGTAATTGAAAGATCTCATTCCTGTATTCCACATGGGTTTGTTTCAGTTGAGATTGATACCCTTTTGCTTACCACTCTGGCTCTATCCCTCAATCAGGTACAGTCTACCTACAACAGCCTCCCCTCCCCCAACCCCAACTCCACCACTGGTGGCACCCTCTGTTTGTGCTAACTGCCCACACCATCCACCTTCTTCTCCCTTCCCATGTTTTGCTAGCCTCTTGAAACTGCAGAGCATGGCAACCAACCCAGCACTTAAGCCCCTTCTTGCTCAAAAAATTAAAGCCTCCTCTTCAAGATCCAGTGATGCAAATGATCTATAAAGACTTTTTAAACAAGATAACCAACATAGCCACTTTCATGATACATTTTAATTTTATAAGAAATATGCCTAATATATTATGTCTGTGAATGCACGAGTGTGCATGTATAACATTTTGTATTATTATGTAAGAAACTTAATGTATGAAGTAAATCTGAAGAAAGAAAATATGACAAAAAATTAAATATGGCAATTGATTCTTATTCCTATTTTGATCACTGTTGTAAAAATCGCACCTAGGCGCTGCCCGACCGTGGCGAGTTCCCATTTAGGCGCCACCTACTCAACCGGCTGACGAGGCGCCTAACTCGGCCGAATCATTATGTTTTTTTTTTATTTATTGTTTTTTGCAATTTTAGAGCCATGTGTAATAATTTGTTATTTGTGTGTGTGTGTGTATAATAGCATACACACACGCACAATCTCATTTTTATTTTTTTTTGTTTGTGTGTCTTCGGCCGCTAGGTGGGCCTTTGGCGCCCGACTAGCGCTTAGCGTATTTTGTAACCTTGATTTTGATACAAACCAATGTAGCTTTTGTTTAAATTCACTCTCATTTCCATTCTTTAATATTTTTGCTCCAATTCTTAAGGTCAACCACTCAAGCAAAACAGCCACATAGTATAAGCAAAATGGCAACACAATAGCACTAAAATGGCCAAAATGTGCATAATGAGTGCAATATTAACAAGCTGTTCAGACATGATTTGTACATAACATTGCAACATTAAACCGCTTAAAGATTGCAGTCTCAACTTTTACATAGATAACCAAAGGAGTCAATTATATTGCATGTTAGATTAATCTAAGGTGCTTGATAAGCAAATGATCACCTTATCTACCAAGTTAGGTGAACTCAACACAACTCAATCATTGCCTGCCAGCTCAGGTTGACTACATGCACCCTCATTTTCCATTAAGTTCGGCTAAAGAGTAAAGACAAAATTCTCCAACAAAAATTACAACTCATATTCTTCTTTGTTGTTTAGATAGGTAATCAACAATCAATCAACCATTTGCAATATTTTAAAAATGCTAGGCGTAAATTGTTCTTTTAAAAGTGAAGGCGTCACCTAGGTGTTCGGTTGGTGGAGACCGGTTGCCTAACAAGCTCGCCTCGCCTTTAAAGAAAAAACCCTACTAATACATAGCTGAGAGCCTGAGACCTGACTACTGCCTGAGACGCTGACTCCCCCCTTCCTAGGGTCACTCTTTTTACTTAGTGGTTGTTTACTTTGTTTTACGGCAGGTTACGGCTGAGAATGAAAATAACCTCAATTATAATCCATCTATGGATCCTAAAAGGAAGGCTAAATCTAAAGACGTCATCGCCTAGTTGTTGACTAGACGGTTGGGTGGCACCTCGCCTTAACAACAATGGTCTCTCCCTGGTTGTCTCAATGCCAATTATGTATGCAACATGTTAACCTAAAAATTAAGTAGATAAAGATAATCTATAAACAATCAAAATGCTAAGTTTCCAAAATGTTGCTTGTCGAGTCTAAGAGCCCATCGAGTCCAAATTTGTATTGGTTAAATTATATTAAAATTCAATATCAATCCAAAATATTGCATGAAATAATATGGCAAATTTTATTTAAAAATAAATTAGAAAGTGGAGGCAGCATGGTGCATTCAATATGGATATATGTACACATCAAATAGCATGCAACTATCATAATCCAAAAGTTACTTTTCAAACTATTTCAGTATTTCAAGGATATGTTTTGAGTGTTAATACTTCTTTCCGTTGTCAATACAGACTCACTGTGTCACCTTTCACAACTTTCTTAAAGAAACCTTATAATATTTCTCTTGATTTGGAAAACAAAGTTGTTTAGCTAGGGAAGATCCCATCAATACAATTCACTTTAGTAAGATAAATCCAAATTTAATAAAAGCAAACAGTGCAAAGAAAGGAAAAGTAAATGTCACTGTTGGAGGATGATTTGGTCAATAGAATGAAATAATTAACAACTCAATCAAGCTAAAAGCTAAACAACAAAGGGGGAATTTTGTTAAGAAAAGGAAAAAAGAGAGAGAAGATGCGTGCATACCCAGAGTGGGTCTCGATGGCCTCAATCTGTCTCAGTCCAATCCACAACCAGAACGTAATAATGTGACATGGGACCATAGCGGGGCCGAGAAAAGACGGGATCCCGAGGATCAAAATCTCCGCCCAGTGCGCATATGGCGCTGCAAATCCTATTGGAGCTGTGTACTCGTGGTGAACCTTGTGAATCTTCTCGTACCCCCATTTGCAATGCAAAAACCTGTGGATCCAATAGTTGGTGTAGTCCTCCACAAAGAAATACACCATCAATTGGGCCGCAATTTCCCATATCGACGGCAAGGGCAAGCTCGTTCTTATCCCAATCATCTGCATTACCCCTAAAAAAAGTCAATAATTCTATAAGATGATCGATTATTTTGTTGAAGCTGAATTAAAACAAACATCAATGGAGATACTACTTTGATAGAGGGATACGATACGAGCTGGAGAGGGCCGACGACGAGGATGAACATGCGCATGACTGATTTGTAGCAGCGGAAGGAATCGGAGAGGGTGAGATTGACTTTTGGTTGAATCTTGTAGGAATGGATATACTTTTCCAGGAAAAATTCGAGGAATAGGTAGTAGAGAGGGATCAAGGAGAAGATGAGGAAAAGGAAGAGGATATTGTGGCAGTAGAGGAAGTAGTCGGATTTGGTGGCGGAGTAGTTGAACCAGATTGTCTCCGCGACCGTGAGGGATCGGCCCACGGCGGCTTCCGCCTCCTGTATGGTGGCGTATGGCAGCATTGGTGGTGGAGAGTGGAGACGATGGCCAAGAGCGAGAAGTGAGAAGTGAGAACTGAGAACTGAGAACTGAGAACTGAGAAGGGACTAGAGACTAGAGAGTAGAATCGGCTGTGGCCTATAGGATCCAAATAGATTCGGATTTTAATATTGGTGAAAGGTGGCAGACATGTGTAATGTTGAATTGACATTTCAATTTTTATGGAGGTAATTTATTTTTTGTTATAGATTTATAGGTCACACTCCATTTTTAATCACTTTTTTAGAACATTTTCAGTAGTTTTATTATTGTTGTGGTATGACTATTTTTTATATTTTGTCAACAAAATTATTAAAATTTCGTTAAATACAAGGTGGGTTGACTCACTATATATTTATTTTTAAAAATTATAATTGAAGATTTAAATGCTCTGGTATTTTATAGAATTTAGACAACTTTGCTAATGGAGGACCAAAAATGATAATGCCGCAATAATACTATGACAAAAGGAAAATTTTCTGAAAAAAAAAAAAAAAAAAAAAAAAAAAAAAAAAAAAAGGACTAAACGTAGATTGTCACCTATAAATCTGGGATTAAAAAATGAAATTAATTCATTTTTATCTTAATGTTTAATTTTCAATATTTTGGTATAAATTATCAGAAAATACTACTACTCCCAAATTATACTCTCAACTTTTACTCAATCTTTTAAAATTTTGATTGTTACATTTTTTTTTGAGACCCACATGATGAAAGTAACTTATCATTTTTTGTCACATCAGAAAGTAAAAATGAATGAGTAGAAATATGGAGTATATATGGTAGAACTCTAAATTATTTAAGTATCATATATTTTTCATTAAATAATATGTCATATCATTTACTAATAAAAAATTAAGAGCAATATCAACCAAATTGATCAAACTATTTACATGGTAACACAAAGTTTTAAACTTGAATTGACCTTCTTTGTTTGAGTCATTCAACTATTTCTAATTGACATCATATTTGTTTGACAAATTTTGTTTTAACTTAGGGTGTGTTTGGAAACTCGGAAAATGATTTCTAAAAATCATTTTCCGGATTTCCAGTGTTTGGCTAGAGAGAGAAAATGGAAGTTAATAAAAATGGGAGTGTGGTCAATGGAAAATAGAGAGAATTTTCTGGAAAATGACTTCCCCATTCCGTTTGCAACAGCGGAGCAGCCAATCACCCGCCACCACCACCAACTATCACCACCACTATCATTGTATATTTTAAATATTTAAAATTAAAAATAATTATGCTCATTTTCCAAAAAATGAATCAAACACACCAAGACAGTTTTCTGGAATGCAACCAAACACTGGAAAGAAAAATGTTTTCTGAAAAACGACTCATTTTTCAAAAGTCATTTTTCTGCTTTCCAAACACACTCTTAAACTCATTACCATTACTAATTATTTTTTTGAAAACCGATTACTAATTATTTGTTTTCAATTATAATTTTGATTCTAATGTTTGAACCAAACGCTCTCTAAAATTAATATTATGTTGCGTTGGTGAGGGAGATAAAAGTTGGAAAAGAGGGAAAGTAGTTGTGGAAGATATTTTCTCATGTATGTTTACAGAGGAAGCTTACAAGCTTATATACGTACAAGAAGAGAAGCAGGAAAGATTACAAAGGGAGAAAAGGCAATAAAACTAACTCTAACATAATCAATTTTGTAGAATATTATTTGATGATGTGTCATCTGGTTCTTGATCCCTAATAGTCCCCCCAAGCTTGGATTATAGAGGTTTAGCAATCCAAGCTTGGAAACATAACTGTAGAAGGAGCTTGGGCAGTGTGTTTTAGTAAAAACGTCTGCCAACTGATTTGTAGAGCTGACATGAAACAACTTGATGATCCCTTTCTGAGCTTTCTCCCTAACAAGGTGGCAATCAATCTCAATATGTTTCGTTCGTTCGTGGAAAACCGGATTCTCAGCAATAGCTATGGCAGACTTACTGTCACAATAAATGGAAGTGGGAGTAGTAGACAGTAAGCCAAACTCAGCAAGCAAGTACATGATCCACTGTACTTCACATGTAGTAGCAGCTAAGGCCATGTATTCAGCTTCTGAGGAAGATTTGGAGATTGTAGCTTGCTTTTTGGACTTCCATGAGATCAAAGCTTGCCCCAAGAAGATGAAAAAACTTGTCACAGATTTTATGGAATCTATACAGGCTCCCCAATCTGCATCAGAAAAGGCCTTCAAGCTCATATCAGAGGATGCCGGAAAGAACGTAAACAAGCCTTGTCCAGGAGCACTCTTGATGTACCTTAGCACCCTATGAGTTGCTTGTAGGTGTAGATGTGTAGGCTTGTCCAAGAACTGGGATAACTGCTGTGTGGCAAAACTTATGTCAGGCCTGGTAATGGTGAGATATAATAACTTTCCAACCAACCTTCTATATTGAGCATTGTCATCAAGCAAGTCACCCTCATCCTTACTTAGTTTGTGTGAAGGGACTGTGGAACTGTATACAGGTTTGGAATCAATGAAACCTGCTTCTTCTAATAGCTCAAGAGCATACTTCCTTTGTGACACTGCAATACCTTTCTTCTGCCTTGCCACCTCTAGGCCTAAAGAATACTTCAAAGAGCCTAGGTCTTTGATCTGAAAACAGTCATTGAGCTGCTTTTTAATCTGTTGAATTAAATCTAAATCAACACTGGCTACTACTATGTCATCAGCATACACTAGTAGTGCCACAAAAGATGATCCCTTGCCTTTGATGAATAAAGAATTGTCAGGCACTGACTGCTTAAACCCCATCCTCTGCAAGGCAACACAAAGTTTTGTGTTCCACTGTCTACTGGCCTGCTTTAAACCATATAAAGACTTGGTCAGTTTATAAACTTGGCCAGCCTTGGCTCCTGCAACTCTAGGGGGAAGTTCCATATACGCTCCTTCTTCTTCTTCTAAATCTCCATTGAGACTTTATTGACATCCATTTGATGGAGATTCCAATGTTTTGCAGCTGCTATGACCAAAAGAGTCCTAATTTGTGGTCATCTTAGCCACTGGACTGAAGGTATCAATGTAGTCAATGCCAAGGGTTTGAGTGTACCCCTTAGCCACTAGCCTTGCTTTGTATCTATCAATAGTGCCATCATCCTTGTGTTTAATCTTGTATACCCATCTGCACCCTATAGGCTTCTTTGATGGTGGTAAATCCACCAAATCCCAAGTCTGGTTTCTTTCTAATGCAGTTATCTCTTCTTGCATAGCTACCCTCCAATAGTCATGCATCACTGCTTCTTTGTAGTTCTTAGGTTCTGACTGATAGGAAATATTCATGGCAAAAGATTGAAATGAATGAGAGATCTTAGCATAGCTTACAACTGTGGAGATGTCATGAGGAGAGGTCTTCAATACAGAGTTGTGACAACCATAATCCCTCAGATATGTTGGGGCTTGTTTGTGCCTAGCAGACCTTTTGAGAGGTTGTTGTGGTTCTTGGGGTGCAAAACTAATAGGCTGTTCAGATGAGCCACTGGTTGCTTCAATTATTGTTTCAGGCAGATGCTCAGCTGTTCTTTCAGGTGAGTGCTCAGCTGGTCCATCAGACAAGTGCTCATATCTACTATCAACATGAGTTTGCAAATCATTAGAGGGTTCTATTGAAACTCCTGTCATAGTTGGAAGTATAAGTTCAGAGAATTTTCCTTCCTCTAGGCTTACAGTGGTTTGAAAATGAAATGTGTTCTCATAGAAAGACACATCTCTGAACACAAACACCTCTTTGGAATGAAGATCATACAATTTGTAGCCCTTGGTTCCATTAGCATATCCAAGGAAAACACACTTTCTTGCTCTGGCATCAAATTTAGACTTATGGCCCAAGGTGGCAGCATAGGCCAAACAACCAAATACCTTTAAATGGTGATAGTGTGGTGTTTTGTGGAGGAGAACCTGATATGGTATTTGATCATTGATGGCACTGGAAGGCACCTTGTTTATGATGTAGGCTAAATGCAACACATACTCTCCCCAAAAATATTCAGGCATATTGGCTTGAAATCTCAGTGCTCTTGCAGTAGATAGAAGATGTCCATGTTTCCTTTCAACTCTACTATTTTGCTGTGGGGTGTAAGCACATGAAGTCTGATGTTGTATTCCCTTTATGTTAAAAACACTCAATCATATCAAACTCTTTGCCATTGTCTGATCTGATACTTTTAACATGAGTCTCAAACTGGTTCTCAACCATATTGCAGAAGTTCATAATCAGGTTTCTAGCTCAGACTTCTACCTCATCAAATAAATCCATACTACCCTACTATGGTCATCCAATATTGTAAGAAAGTATTGATGTCCATGAAGGGTGGAAACTTTATATGGACCCCAAATATCTACATGTAACAAATCAAAGCAGGCACAAGAAATAGATGCACTTGGATAGAAAGGAAGCCTTTTTTGCTTAGCAAAGTGACAACAGTCACAAACCAGGTCTTTATTCATATGAATTGTGGAATCCACTTTATGCAAAAATTGAAGTTTAGAATATGAGGCATGCCCTAATCTAGCATGCCATAGGGTGCACTTATTTACACTTGAACTAACACTGTGCACAGACAAGCAACTAACAGGAAAAGTCAAAATGTATAATCTATTTTGAAGCTCAGTCATTCCAATCATTTTGCCATGGAAAGCATCATGTATAATACACTGGTTAGTGTGCAATCTCATAGTGCAGTTGGTACTCTGAATGAATGCCCCCACAGATATCAAATTATAGCAGAAGCCAGGGATATACAAAGCACTGTGCAGAATGAACTCATCAAACAAATAAACAGTTCCAATGCATAAGATAGCAACCTGCTGCCCATTAGGTAATCTAACATACATGTTATGAACCTCCTTGGGATTAGATAATAGATCCATATGGCACACAATATGGTGAGTAGCACCACTGTCTAATATCCGCATACTTGTGCTATGATTAGCAGTTTTTTAGAGAAGATCAGTACCTTCCATTTGGTTGGCTGAAATGGTATTGGCATTGTCTAATATCCGCATACTTGTGCTATGATTAGCAGTTTTTGAGAGAAGATCAGTACCTTCCATTTGGTTGGCTGAAATGGTATTGGCATGGCAGGTGGATTGTTCAAGGGGTGTACTATTCACAAAACCTTTCTCACCATGTGACTTTTGTACCTGCACAAACTCCATAAATTTCTTGAAATCATCTTGAGTAAATGATATTCCTTCATCAGAATTTGATTGTTGGATTGGCAGAGATCCTTGAGCACTGTTTGCAGCAAAACCTTGGTTTCTAGGCCTTGGCTTCCACCCAGGTGGATAGCCATGTTTTTATAACACTTGTCCTCTGTATGCCCTATGAATCCACAGTAGGTACAAGTAGCCTTCTTATTTCCTCCAGTAAACTTCTTATAACTTTGTTGTTGTCCATTCTGTGCTCTGGTCATCAAAGCATTTCCAGCAACTTTATTCTCTCCAGTCTCAAACAATTGACTTCCAAGTCCAAACGGAATTGATATGAAACTGTCTCTCTTGTTGCGCTATTATAGAATAGGCTTCACTGACTTTCGGCAAGGGCTTCATCAGCATAATCTGATTCCTGGCACATGTATACCTTTCGTGTAATCCGATCAGGAAAATGGATAGCTTATCCTTTTCCAACAGCTCATTCATCATGTCAATTTTCCTTCCGCATTCGCATCTAGTATTGAAATCGCAGAATACAGGAGGTCTAAGTATCTGCAACTCATCCCATAACAACTTCTGCTGCGTAAAATATTCATTCAAGGTGTTGTCCCCATGCTTGGATTGATATATTTCGCATTTGATCTCTGCAACTCGAAAGAGATCTTGTTGACTGAATCTCTTCTTCAAATCTCTCCCCACTCCATAAGCCGTATCGATCTAGAGGACACTCCGGCCAATCATCGGCAATAGAGAGCGAATCAGCCAAGTTACAACCATATTATTACATTGCTCCTAGTATGGATACCTCCGATCACATCTGGGAGGTTTAGTAATGGTTCCGTATACAAATACGAGCTTATTTTTGCACGATAGTGCCATGGTTACAGCCCTAGCCCATGGATGATAGTTAGGGCCATCTAGAGGAGTGGATACCAACTCCAAAGCTGGATTTTCACTTGCATGCATAAAGTAAGGATTCAATTGTGATTGTGAATCCAAAGGTACCTCTGTCGCAATGGATGAGCTCGGCAAAGTACTAAAGGGAGCTGTCGGCGCCGGTGCCGGTGCCGGACTTCCAACGGCTGGACCTCCTGCTGCATTGTCGCTCGGGTTTGTTTGCGTGCCAAGTGTTGGCCATGCCTCCATGGTGATTCCTCAGAACATTCCTCACAGAAGCTCTGATACCATGTTGCGTTGGTGAGGGAGATAAAAGTTGGAAAAGAGAGAAAGTAGTTGTGGAAGATATTTTCTCATGTATGTTTACAGAGGAAGCTTACAAGCTTATATACGTACAAGAAGAGGAGCAGGAAAGATTACAAAGGGAGAAAAGGCAATAAAAATAACTCTAACAGAATCAATTTTGTAGAAGATTATTTGATAATGTGTCATCTGGTTCTTGATCCCTAATATATTATTTGACGATAAGGTATTGAAATATTTTGAAATAATGAACCTTTAGAATGAGATAACTAAATTTGTTCACCAAAACGTACAAATACATATATGCATGCATGCATGTAAATATGTAATTATTTTTATCTTAAAATAATTATCTTTTAAATTTGTATCATTTAATACCAAAATTTTTGTGTTTTAGAAGTAAAAAAATTTCGTTGAATGTCCTGATTTTATTAGAAAGTAAATAAAAAAGAGAAAAATAAAAATTATGACCTTTTCAGTAAAGAATAAAAAGTAAATTGGAAATTGGGAGTGTATATAGTATTATAGTACTCCGTATTAATTAAGTCTTAGGTGCTAAAGAATGATTAGGTGCCGTAGGATTGATCCTAGACTCCTAGTAGCAATTTATACAATGTATTAAATGACTAATAATTACGACAAACATTCTCATTTTTAATGGCATTGAAGGCTTCCCCCTCAGGCGATCTCATGCGTATCCATGAAGGATAGGAATTATTTTAATCCTCACGGATATTTACTCGAATTTGTGGGGTAGATCCGGTCAATTTTGTAATGGCCTCCATCACTTCGGATAGTTATACTGTGAAAACCTGTTCACTATGTGTATGATGAACACAGAGATAAATTCATAACTTTGATACTGTAGATTCATAAAAAAAAATTTTGAAAACGTAGATTCATAATTTTGTTTTTCATTTGTTATTAATAGGATAGATCCATAATTTCTAAGCTGTAGATTCATAATTTCTATACTGTAGATTCATAATGTCTATACTGTAGATTCATAATTTCTGTACTGTAGATTCATAATTTCTATACTGTAAATTCATAATTTCTATACTATAGATTCATAATTTCTATGCTGTAAATTCAGAATTTCTGTATTGTAAATTCATAATACCTGTAACAGCAAATGAAAAACAAAATTATGAATCTACATTTTTTTTTAAATATAAATTTACAGTATAAAAATTATGGATATATCCCTGTGTTCACCATACGCATAATAAACACGTTTTCACAGCATAATTTGCGCATCACATCTTTTGTCATTCTAGGTATCTTATATGTAGGGATGGATTCATAAATCTTATTTAGTGAGAAATCTCAGAGAGGTGTATTGAATCATTTTTTTTTTATAGACTTTTAAAATATAAATTTTAATAAATTTTTATTAATTTTCATAGAGTTGTTCAACCTTTTTAAAACATTGTAAGACTAACATTCATAAACTTTTATCAAAACTTAATTTTTTATTTTAAAAAGTTTACAAAAGTTATTGAATTCTAAATTGAATACATCATTACGAACTTTCATTGATTTTAATTCTTAGCATTTATAATTTTCTTACAAAACATGTTATAATATATTATCCTTTCAAAAAAATGTTATAATATATCATAAAATTCTTCTTATTATATAGTTCTTCACATACATCGAAATTATTATTTTAGTCATAGTATGGTAAGACTTGTATGCTAATTACTTATATAGTATTAATAAGCATCAATAAAAAAAAAAAAAAACTATTTCATACGAAATTTATAACAATATTGAACACTAAAATTTATAGTAACAAAATTATTCAAATAAAATATTTAAAAATATAATAGCTAGAGACACAATTCTCAAAGTCTTTAAAAAGTTTATCGCTTTCTTTAGAAAAATACTACTTGGACTTTTAAGTTTTACTCCCAACTTTTACTTTCTCACTTAAAATTTTAATGTTAACATTTTCTTTAAACCCCCAAATAAAAATAACTTATCATTTTTTATCACGTCAAAAAATAAAATAAAGAAATTCATGCAGTAAAACTGTTACTCATTTCTTTAAAACATTACCCTTTTAACATTTTCACCGTTTGCAAGTGCTCATCTTTTCATCATTGGATAACAGTATTTCTTTATTTTAGCCTCCCGTCAATCATTCATTCAGTCAGAGAAATCAACTTATAATTTATTCAAAAGGTACTTTACTCTTTGCAATGGTGATCTTCTAGTCAAGTCTCTTTCAGCACATTCCAATTTTGCGTCTCTAGGAGGCAAATTATATCAAGAAAATATACTCTCATTCTCCATGCTCAATTTTTACTCCACACTTTAACATTTTAATATTTTTTTTTCTGAAATCTTTAACATCTTAATATAAACACTTGTAATGAGGTTTACATAAAAAAAAATAACTTAGTAATATCCGCCACATCATAAAATAAAATTAAAAGAGTAAGAATTGAAAATATATGTAGTAAAACTCATTATATCATGCAGCCCACACTGTTGCTAGGGAGGCCGTTTATGAGTCAGGTTGCAAAAAGTGGCTAGATGTTTCACCTTCTTTTCTTGTTCACTGCCTTGCTGATGATTTAATGAATTAAATTTTTATTTCTAAGAAAAAAAAAAAAATCATCATATCATGAAACGTGATTTACCTTATACCATAAATTATAATTCATTATTATAATATTTTAATTTCATTAAAAAGTATTATTGATCGTTGCTTATTATTATAATATACTATAAATTTATTATAAATACTGTAAATTTATTAAGATGACATCAATTTGCATATTATCATTTACATAATAATAATAATAATAATAATAATAATAATAATAATAATAATAATAATAATAATAATAATAATAATAATATTATTATTATTATTATTATTATTATTATTATTATTATTATTATTATTATTATAAATAAAAAAATGTTACAAAATATACTGTTAAAAATATCTCATTGAAATCTTTTGAATGATACTCATATTAATATTTTTTGAATTTTAGTTGTCTATTGCTGAACTTGAAATATTGATAAAATGAGTTTTCTGTATTGTAAAAATGAATCTCCTGTATTCTTTTAATGAACATATTTTAGGTTCAAGAGTATTATGATGCAGTTGCATTATTATTGTAAAGATGAAGATTCAATATTTAAAAATGATCCACAAATATCGTGAAAATGAACTTACACAGCGTTATTAATGAATTTAATTGAGATACATCATTATAATGCAATTGTATTACAATTGTGAAAATGAACATATGGTATTTTCAAAATGAAATTGTAGTATATTGTGACAATGAACTTATTGTGTTTTCTTAATGAACTTATGAATATTTATTAGCATAATAATGTATTTGCATTAGTATTATAAAAATAAACTTACAATATTTTGAAAATGAACCTAATATACAAACTTAATATAATCATGCCCTAATTTAAAAGGTTAAAATAAAAATATCAATATGTATGTTAGTATGTAATTTAAAAGATCTTTATTAGAGTTTCTTTAATAATATGCTTTTTATCTATTTAATTTTATTTTTATAAAAGGACTAGTTTTTTACGCGCATTGCACGATTGAGATAATGTCCAATGTTTTTTTTTTAAATAAGTACTTTAATGCATGTATATCAAGGCAAGATTATATTGAAATTGTTCATGCATAGATAATTGAATGTTAAATTTGCACATTTAAATAGGCAATTCTAAGTTTACAAATGCAAGATAATATAGTCAAGATTGATTATAATTGTCAATAAAATAATTGTATAGGTATGGTGAAACCAAATATGGGACATAAGGGAGAGAAAATAAAAATTAGGGCATAAAATATAAAAGAGTTAATACCCATTTTGGTCTCTTGACTATTAGGTAATGTGCAATTTAGTCCCATACTATTAAAAGTATCCAATTTAGTCCTCTAACTTGTAAATCATACCCAATTTGGTCCTCTGTTACAATTGTCATCCATCCACTGTTATAGAGACGGGCAAAAACGTCGTTTTATCTAATAGTCGATGGACCAAAATAGGTATTAACTATTAGAGTAAATACCCAAAATGGTCCCTCGACTATAGCTAAATTCACAAATTTGTCCTCGACTTTCAATTTCAACCAATTAAGTCCTTAACTATGCAATTTTAACACAATTTGGTCCTCTGTCTATTTGACCGTTTGTTGACTGTGATTTTTGAGGATATATATGTAATTTCATGGTCCATCGTCGGGTTTTTAAGGTTCGGTTGCATTTCTAGACCACACTGTTACATTTGAATCCACTGCCGAAAGCAATCTACCAAATCCGGTCGCCTTTCTTCATCCTCCCTTTGGATTCAATGTAGTTGAGTTTGTACCAGAGCGAAGAAGACGACGTGTTTCTGGACCGGTGCAACGTCATCCTGGAAGCCTCCACGTGCTCCGACGAGAGCAGAAGGTTCTTCTGGAGATCGTCAATCATGATCAACAAATGGTCAAATAGATGGAGGACCAAATCGTGTCAAAATTGCAAAGTTAAAGACTTAATTGGTTGAAATTGAAAGTCGATGACCAATTTGTGAATTTAGCTATAGTCGATGGACCATTTTAGGTATTTACTCTAACTATTATTATCTAATAGTCGAGGGACCAATTTGAATACTCTTTTTGTCAATAAATCTTCTAAGTAGTTAATATGATTGGCTTAATTATATTTTATTTTTATTTTTTAAAACAATTATTATTATTATTATTATTATTATTATTATTATTATTATTATTATTATTATTATTATTGTTATTGTTATTATTATTATTATTATTATTATTATTATTATTATATGTATACACTTAGGTCATTTTACATGTTAATCTAAACCGTTAATTTTTTCAAATATCTTTTTACTAACCGTTGATATAATTCGCTGGTCAAATTCGCTAATATAATCTGCTAACGCTAACCGCTAACTGCTGATTGTCAAACAAGGACATTGCGAGGTAATTCTCACTTCAATTTGTTGTGTGATTTGAATACTCTCTTTGTCAACAAATCTCTCAAGTAGTTAATATGATTAGCTTTATTAATTATATATTTTTAATTTTTTCATGGTATTAATAAAATACTTGGTAAATAAATATATATCATCATTTTGTATTATAACTTTAATATTTAATTAAAAAATAGTGCACAAAAAAAGATAATAGACAATGTAGTGAATATAATCTATTGATGAATTTGAATGTAAAGAATTTTTACATTGGAGAAATATAAAGACAATATAACTAATAAAATTATTTCTCTCCCCCACCAAAAAAAATAAAATTAATTTCTCTTAATTAATTTATTGATAATGAATAATTTTTTTTAATAAAAACATTGTAGGAACAATGTAGCGAATATAATCAATTGATGAATTTGAATGTAAAGAATTTTTATATTGGAGAAAAATAAATACAATATAACTAATGAAATTATTTCTCTTATTTAATTTATTGATAATGAATAATTTTTTTTTTTGAATAAAGACATTGTAGACACATAATTCTAAATTAAAGAAATGCATATGTATTATTTTTTGTTGTAGCTACTAAATTATTATTTAATTTAATAAGAGTAAAATAGAGCACTAATTATGCCAACTTTGATTGAGATGGGGTTCGAACCTAACACCTTTCTTATTGAAATCAATTTGTAAGTTAACGGTGAACTAACATAAATTAATGGAAAAGATAATATTTAAGGGAAAAGTTAACGGATAATCATATTCATTAAGGATAAATTAGGAAATCTTAAGGAAAAATTAAAATCTGATCAATCTGAACCATTCATTTGATTAAAAAATTTGATCGCCATTTTTTCTACCCATTATAGGCCTAATTCTCTTGGGCTCTTATTAGTATAGTAGATAGTAGATAAAGAAAAAACTTAAAAATAAAGACGGATGGAACTAGAACGAGGAAAGACGACCATGGCACAGTTGTATTGGTTTTACATGGTCAAATCTACTTACAAGTTACCTACCCCTCAGACATTTTTTTTTTCAAAGAATAAGTATGTTTCTCATAACTTTTTAGGAAATAAATAACTGCAAATTTTATTTTAACGTCCGTTAAACTCATAAAATGACATTCGGAAGTCTTTTTTTTTTTTTTTTTGAATTTTATTGTGTTTGTGTATTCAAAGAAAATAAAATTATTGAAAAATATTCATTCTAACCAATCGAAAAAATATTCAATTTGACGAAAAATGTCTTCCTAGATTTTTTGTTGAAAAATATTTTTCGGATTATTTATTTTCTCGTATCTCTCTTCTCTCTCATATATATTCAGGCTTATTTTCAAATTATTATTACTACTACCACCACCACACCACACCACTTATTATTATTATTTTTTTTTGAAAACCATTATTATTATTATTATTATTATTATTATTATTATTATTATTATTATAAATAATATGTTCATTTTCAGAAAAATGAGCTAAACAAAAAATTTAAATACAATTTATTAACTTTTAGTCAAATTTAAAAAATATATAATTTTCTAACCTTTAGTCAAACACCAAAATTAAAATATTCTTCACGAAATGAGTTACTCCGTATTTTTTAGAGAGCAAATTCCACTAAGGGTGTGTTTGGAAACCCGGAAAATGATTTCTGGAAATCATTTTCTGAGTTTTTGGTGTTTGGCTAGGCAAAGAAAAGGGAAGTCAAAGGAAAATGGCATACAAAATAACCCATCTTTTCCGGAAAATGACTTCCCTTTTTTTTGGGAGGAAGTCATTTTCCACTCTCCCTTCAGTAGAACTAGAGAGGCAGCATCTTCTCCATTTCCTTCCAATAGTTGGTCTGGTTTTCGTCTTCTTCCACTGTCACTTCTTTTTCATCTTCTTCCACGTCTTTCTAGATCTGATTTATGGCTGTGGAAACCACCAGAAACCATGGTTTCTGGGTGCGGAAACCACCGGAAACCAGATGGTTTTCGACAGTGGAAACTAGTTGATTTCTGTTCTGGGTTTTTGCGCGTTGCCTTCCTCCTTCAACAAACATTCACACAAGCGCGAAAATCAGAGAGCTCTCTGGTTTCCGGCCGGAAACTTCTCTCTGGTTTCCGCCGGAAACCAGAGAGCTTTTCTCTGGTTTCCGGCTGCGGAAACCAGAGAGCTTCTCTCTGGTTTAAGGCCGCGAAAACCAGAGAGCTCTCTGGTTTCCGCCTTTCCGGCCGGAAATCAAAGAGTTTTGTACTCTCTAGTTTCCGTCTTTTTTTTTTTTGTTTTTTTTTAAATTTTTTAATAAATAATATTATTTGATTTTATAAATAAATATTATTATTTATAATATTAGTATAAATTTTATATATTTTAAACAAAATAATTAATTATATAAAATGTTTAATTATACAATTCTACATCATTTTCAGAAAATTAGTCAAACACCAAAATACAGTTTTCCATTTTGCAGCCAAACACCGGAAATGAAAATGACTTTTGAAAAATGACTCATTTTCTAGAAGTCATTTTCCTGCTTTCCAAACGGACCCTAAAGGTCATTTGAGTTTGAGGCACTACTAACTTTGTTTCTCAACTTACAGGCATACCACAATAAGTCCTCCAAATTTTCTAAAGCTACCACTAATATCCCTTCGTTTATTTATTTATTTATTTGTGGAAGTACCGTAAAATTGGATGGCAAAGTAATAATATCTACTTTCTTTTCCACTCAATATAAGGATAGCCTTAAAATAATAAAAACTTGCAAGGAGATTAAGAGAGTTGTGTGAAATGGCCTGCACTATGGGAAAAGTAATTTTTTTATTTGTCAACAAAATCATGAATTATTGGAAAACGTAAGTATTTTTTTCTTTTTTTAGTTTTTCCGGTAGATATATATCATTTATATCAACAATAATTAGTGAAATTTGGTCGCATGGGCAGCTCAACTGGTGATCGAGATAAAAATTAAAAAGAATGATCAAAAGTCTAGCCTCTATTTATGTTCAGTTGAGTTACCTCGGGCTGGGGTTCAACCTTTTGGAAAGAATAATTAGAGAAATTTTTTACACCTTTTTTTTTTAAATTTTCATAAGTATAAAGATTTGGCAGAGTTAAATTATTATATCTATTTTTTTTACCAAGTACAGTAAAAAAAAAAAAAAGAGTATTCTTTTTTTTTTAATGCAAAAAAAAAAAAAAAAAAGAGTATTCAAAATTATGAGTTAATGTTTAGGGTTTATAACCGGATTGTTTCATAACGAGTTAATTCCAGTAATGGTCCTCTGACTATTGTGATTTTTCAAAATTAGTCATTGTCTTTTAATTTGGATAAAATAAACCTTTGACTATCAGATTTATTCCACCATAAGTCCTTCCGTTAATCATCCGTTAGAAAGGTGTTAAATGAAGGGCTAAAAGGGTCATTTCCTCTAATTGCTTTCTTCTTCATGATGCTGGTGAATTTGTGTATCTATTTCACGCAGCTGATCAAACCCAAACCCAGCAATAATAGTGGTGGAGCCGTGGAGTGACGACACAAGCCAAACCGGCGGCAGCGATTTGGTGGAGGTTTGGACGTAGCGGAGTTTGTGCTTGGTTCTTGATTTTCTGTTCTGGAACCAATAGAAGACGTTGGCGTCGCGGACTTGACCGTAATCTTGGAGTTTAGTTTTGCTGTTTCTAATCTCCTCTTTGGGAGGATTAACCATTCCAGAATTGAAAATAGCTTCAAGAATGTGTACTTGCTCCATCTTCGGATTCCATCTCGCCTTTGGCTCTGTAGCGCTCCTCTCTTCACTCGCACCACCTGAAGGGGCTGTTGACGGTGGTTTGAGGGAAGAGTTGAGAATGTGACGGTGGCGGTGCCATGGGTGGAGAGTGTTGCAGGGCTTGGACTTGAACATGCTAAGCCAGTGTCTCTTTGATGAAGACATTGATGAATGATGAATGATGAATGCATTCAATGCTAGGCCAATGGAACCTTTTATTTTAATTTGCTGCTATCTCTCTCTCTTATTTTTGACAATTCATTATGAAGAGAGGGGAGAACTGCAGGTCTCTTCTTGGAAAATGCTTTGGGTTTGCTTTCAGATTCCTCGTTGTCAATGTCTTCACCAACCCATTTATCATTTGCAAATATTGCACGCTCGTCGACCCTCCTTTCAGCTTTCCTTTCTTTAGCATTATTCAATGAAGCGAGCAATTTTCTTTCTATGGGATCATTTGAATGTATGTGTTTAGATTCACGAGAAACTATTGCACCAATTCCAAGCCTAGGAGGTCGACTCTCTAGAATGGCTCCATTTGGTTTATCATCATCTAATGATTTACCCATATTATTAACCCATTGTTCTGCCAATTTGAATACTCTGTCCAGCTTCACGACTTGAGGTCATTTATTGTTCTTTGATGTTTCTTCCGTAGTCATGGCTATTATTTCCAGATCTTAGCTCAGCCGTCCTCAGTCCACCGCCGGTTTGGCTTGCGTCGTCACTCCACGGCTCCACCGCTATTATTGCTGGGTTTGGGTTTGATCGATCAGCTGCGTGAAATAGATACACAAACTCACCAGCATCACGAAGAAGAAAACAATTAGAGGAAATGACCATTTTTGCCCTTCATTTAACACCTTTCTAACGGATGATTAACGGAAGGACTAATGGTGGAATAAATCTGATAGTAAGGGTTTATTTTGTCCAAATTAAAAGACAAGGACTAATTTTGAAAAATCACAATAGTCGGAGGACCATTGCTGGAATTAACTCTTTCATAACTAACATTTATTTTTAAATGACACAACTTAACTTTATAAAAAATTTTAGAAAATATTCGTGATTGAAATATAGAAATACATTTGATAGTATTTGATATTGTATTCGATCTATCAAACTAATACCTATATAATCCCAAATACACAATATGCACATTTAGATCCAATAAGTGTGTTTCTAATTATAGTACAATTTCTAGAACTCCTTTACTGACCATAAATATATTCCTCACAGGCTGTCATGACAAATATGATGATTTTTTTTTAGTATAATGTAATTTATCTGTAACAAATATGTTGAATTTAGTCCAATTTCACGGTATTTTCACACACAAAAAAAAAAAAAAAAAAAAAAAAGAGAAATCAACGGAAGACTATTAGTGGTACGGTAGCTTTAGAGAAGTTAGAGAACTTATTTTGATAGACTTGTAAGTTGAGGACCAAAGCTGGTAGCTCCTCATCAAACTCAGAGAAATATTAGTTGTAGCTTTAAAGAAGTTTGAAGCCTTATTGTGGTAGGTTTATAAGTTAAGGACCAAAGCTGGTAGCGCATTAAACTCAGAAAACCTTTAGTGGAATTTATTTATTTATTATTTTTTTTGAAATCATTTTACTGAAAACATTGAATAAACTAGGAATTAGCATAGTGTCGGGAACAAAGTCCAAATAGTCATTTTAAGAGATAATAATGAATATGATATTTATAATAATATATGATTTTTTTTTTTTGGTAACTCTTACTCTAATGTCTTCTTAAAATCTTTTTAAAAAATATTTAGGGTGTGTTTGGTTTAAGCATTGAAATCGGAATGTTATTAGGAATCAAATACTTGATATGATAATGGTAATGGATTTAAGTAGAAAGAGTCACTTTGTTTGCTAGTAAATAGAGAATTAGAATCAAAATAAATAAATAATTAATTAAAATAAAAATAAATAAATACACACACATATACATATGTGTGTGTGTGTGTATATATGTGTATATATATATATATATATATATATATATATATATATATATATATATATATATATATATATATATATATATTAAATTCCATATTTATTAATACATGGATAATGACCTTTTTAATTTTTTTCCCTTATTTTTAATTCTACTGCTCAAAAGTAGAGGAGTAAAAGAGTAATGTGTTTTGTAATTATTAAAAGATTTGATTCCAATGGTAAGATAACAAAAGTAGGCAAACAAACATAGTAATGAGTATCAAAATACATAATAGGGTGCAAAAGTCCCCAACTAAACACTACCTTAGATTTTTTTATCATATCTGTACATTGTTTAAAGAAAAAATAGTGTGATTTTAAAAAATTACCGCCTTAGTTTTTAATATAACTATAGTTAAGTAAAAGAGAAGATAATTTTTTCTTAATACTCCACGTGTGTTATTTTACTTGTTATTTTATTATTTAGTGATCAAATTAACTATTTTTTAAAAATTTTTTTTTATAGTAATCTCTTACGGAGTATAATTTTTGTAGTTAATATAGTAATTTTAATATTGTTTTAAATATATAATTTTATATACTAATACTAAATTTAATATTATAAAAATTAAATTGTAAAAATAACTCTCATTAAGTCATGCTAATTGAATTGGACCTAGAAAATGGGTGGAAGGAAGTATTATATAATTAGAGGATTAAATTTGTACACTGTTAGTATGATACAAATTAAATGTTGTTTGTTTGTTCCCCTCAAAAGAAGAAAAGGAAACGTTGAAACTGAACTGTGGAGCATATCTATATAATGAGAGCTTTAATCATGATATGGACCAAAGCCCTCCATCTCTATTCTAGGAATGAGTGAAATGTCCCACCTTTCTATCCAGCTGTCTTCCTCGTGATCATGTTCTTATTTTGGTAATGATTTTTAGTGCAGACTTCTTGTTTTCCACCGTCTGAATTGGATAATGAAATATCCCGATTTATATAACAAAGGAGATATGGGGTTAGATTTGAGCACGGTTGATCTGTCAATTAATTTAGAGCGTCGTAGTACTTTTTTCCAATCATTATACCCTGCATCAGGATGCACATAACAATGTACTTCTCGCGTCTCTCAAAACAACATCGTTTTGTTAAATTATGTGACAAGTCGACGCGACAGAATGTATGTGTATTCTATTATATAATTATGTACATTATATGATACAATTATGTACATTCTGGTATACAATTATGTACATCCGAACACACGATTTTTTTAACAGTTAAAAGTTTATGTACATTCTATTATACAATTATATACATTTTATTATACAATTATGTCCATTTTCAAAACATGAAATTTTTTTTACGAAATTAACATCAAACACAGAAAAATGAAATTTACAAAAAAAAAAAAAAAAATGCAAAACGACGTCGTTTTGCACCAGGGCGCACAATGCAATATGCACCCTGGTGCACGATATAAATTGCCCTTTATTTATTTATTTATTTATTTATTTATTTATTTATTTAATTCAATCTGTTTAATTTATCATCCTATACTAGCGAAAACAGCATGCAAGAAGGTTTTAAAAAGGACAAGATAATATCATATCATAGATGTTTTCCTACCTACTCGTTCATTATATATATATATATATATATATATATATATATATATATATATAAATTTTTACTCGTTCATTATATTTAGTTTCTCATTATATCAAATTCTCTTGATAAATGTAAGAGATACAAAACTGGGGCTGTGCAATACCCGAAATATCTGAACAATCCGTCCGACCCGAACAATGATTCACCGAATGTTGAGGAAATTCGAGAACTTCGGATTATATCTGAACTGGCAAGTGATGGTTTGTATATAAAGGACGGACGGGTAGGGTTAGGATTTATCCCATCCGAACCCGTCCGAGATCCGAAGTATATGCTTAGTATAAAACCGTGCTTAGACCTAGGGTTTGCTACTTTTCCATTTTCATTCTTCGATTCTCTCCACTCCTCACCTCAGAGCTTCTTCTCGATTTCTCCTTGACTCCTTCCCATCTGATCTTCTCGATTTCTCCTTCCCATCTGATCTTCAGTCCTTCTCATCTAATCTTCTTCCATAAGTTCCGTTCTCCCGTGAATCTCTGATTCTCTAAAGTCTGGGTGTCTGAGAGTCTCAGAGTCTGTCCATCCCGAACTCCCCTTCGAGCCTTGGACAGTTCGACGGGAATCTTGTGGAAGTCTCTGTGCAAACTGGAAAGGCGGCAATACGGTAGAAGCCGGACGCTAGTGGAAGTTTGACGCCTTGAAGCCCTAGATCTCAGAGGGAACCTTTGAGAAAACAAGTAAAATGTAACTCTGTCATCTTTTTTCTTATTTTCCCGTTGCATGTTTGTCTGTTCTGTTCTAATTCTATGATGTTGCATGAACCCTAATTTGTAATTGAACCCTAATTTTTAGGGCTTTCCACATGTGTGATGAATTTGTGCTTATTCTGATATGTGTTTGTAAGTTTATGGTTAAAGGACCCTTAAATTTGTAATTTCAAAATGTATGTTGGTGGTGGAAGCCTATTGAAATTGTAATTTATATTATGAATTTATGATGTCCATGTTGAATGCTGATGGTTGATTGTTGGAAATTGAAATGAATGTGTTATATCACTTATATCAGTTATATGTATGTTTTTAAGCACTTATGGTGCCATTGTGGAAGTACTAAGTATGACTGTATGGTTAATTGGTCATGTTAGTTGTTGGATGTTGAATACTTGAATTGTTGATGCCTTGATGGTTGACTGTGGAAGTGTTAAACCCTAATTTGTTGGCATTTTCATAAAATGATGAGTTCATGATTAATGATTCATGATTCATGATTCATGATTCCTGATTATGGAATGAATTTGTTAATGTGTTATATGCAATTATGTATGTCAGTAGTTAGTACCGAGTAGTGAGCACTTACTACTGACTTACTGAGTATGGCTATATGGTTAAATGGTTAATTGGTTAAATTGTTGATCCCTTGATGGTTGACTGTGGCCTGTGGAAGTGTTAAGCCCTAATTTGTGGGCATTTCCATAAAATGATGAGTTCATGAATCATGAATCCTGATTATGGAATATGTATCAGTGTATGTCCTTATGTGTGCTTGTGTGAAATGTGAATCACTGAATCCTAAGTTTGTAAGTTATGTGAACCCAATTTGCTCATCCTTAATTCCTTATAGATGGAGAGCAATCAAAATATAAGTGGAAGTGGAATTAGACCTCTTCCATCTTCAACAGTGGATGAACAAGGAGTACAAAACCCAGGGCCAGGCATTGAGACAAATGCTCAACAGCCTATGGCCACTCCTAATGTTTCTGCTATTAAGAAGAGGAAGGAATTAGATTCTAGATCCATAGTGTGGGAGCACTTTAAAAAGATCAAAGATGCTGATAATAAAGTGATTAAAGGCAAATGTCTTTATTGTGCAAAACAGTATTTTTGTGAAACTAAAAAACATGGCACATCATCATTAAGAAATCATATGGTGAGTTGTCTTAAAAATCCTCATTCAAAGGATACAAGGCAGTCTCTACTCACATTCAACACTCTGTCCACTTCTGAGGGTGGAACAGAGGCTCCTGAGGGTGTTTTGGGGACATGGGTATTTAATCAAGATGTCATTAGGAGGGCCTTTTGTGAGATGATAATCATAGATGAGCTCCCTTTTAGGTTTGTAGAGGGCCAGGGGTTCAAGAGGTTTATTCTGGTTGCTTGTCCTAGGTTTCTTATCCCTTCTAGGTGGACCATTTCTAGGGATATCTACCAAATTTTTCTTGATGAGAGGCTAAACCTTAAAGAAGTTGTTTAGAGTGGTCACTCAAAGGGTTAGTCTTATGATACATGGACTTCTGTCCAGAGAATCAATTATATGTGCATTACTGCACATTTTTTAGATGACCAGTGGAAGCTCATAAAAAAATTATATCCTTTGTCCTAGTTTCTTCTCATAAGGGGGAGAACATTGCAAAAGCCCTAGAGAGTTGTTTATTAGAGTGGAAAATTAAGAATGTGTACTGTAACAGTACGTGGACAATGCTTCCTCTAATGACACAGCTATGTGGTTTTTTAAGAGTAAATTGTTATCTTGGGGTTTTTCTTCTGTTAAGGTTCAGTACATGAACATGAGGTGCATAGCCCATATCCTGAATTTAGTGGTCCAAGATGGACTGAAGTTTGCAGATGAGTTAGTCAAGAGGGTGAGGGATGCTGTGAGATGGGTTAGGAACTCACAATCTAGGCTGACAAAGTTCAGAGAGTTTGCTGAACTATTTGGTGTGGAAGCTAAATCAGCTTTGCATCTTGATGTTCCTACAAGGTGGAACAACACCTACATTATGCTCAACACTGCAGTTCAACACCTACATTAGTAGTGTCTTTTTTTCTAATTTTTTTTTTAAGTGTGAACGCATGTGTAATCCTTGGCCAAATTGGTTTCCTATTTTCTAGGATCATCACTGTTGCAATTTGGAGCCGCGATTTCTTCATCATTGATTGAGTGTTCGCCCATGCAAACTAATCAATATTTTTTATTTTTTTCACTCGTTCTTTTGAGTATAATATTGTCTATATTTGGATGGTCGTGTATATGTACAAATGCCTGAGTAGTACGATTGTGCATTCGTGTGTGCTGATTGTGCAACCTAGTGTTGTAAGTTGTGCATCTTAAGCTGGAGAGTTGTGCATTAGTGCACATAGTTTAGTGCATCGTAGGACATTGGGATGTCCACTATATGATTTTTTGGTGGGGTTTGAATGCACAACAATAAAGTTATCGATGCACAACACTCTGTATAAGAATGCACGTAATTTGGTATAGGAATGCACATCTTCTAATAAGACTAATTTACCCATAAATTTATATATTTTAATATTATAAAGGGATTTGTTTTCTTAATCCGTGTGATTTGTTCCTTTCAATCTTAGCCATACATCATTCTGATTTAGTGGTCTAGATTAGTCCTCACGTCCTCACCTAAGATTAGTTCCTCACATGATCCGGACCCTATACACACACACACACACACACACACACACACACACACACACACACACACACACACACACACACACACACACACACACACACACACACACACACACACACACACACACACACACACACACACATATATATATATATATATATATATATATATATATATATATGTTTAAGTTCCATTGCGGGTGAATGCTTCCCGTGCGGATGTGCAGGTGATTAATGTGCGTGAGTTTTGTACTTAATATGCGTGAGTCTTGTGTTTAACGTGCGTGAGATTTGTGCTTAATGTGCGTGAGTGTGTAATGCTTAATGTGCGTGAGTTTTGTACTTAAGGTGCATGAGTTTTGTGCCTAAGGTGCGTGAGTTTTGTGCTTAATATGCGTGAGTGTGTATTTAATGTGAGTTGTTGTGTGAGTTGTTAAAACTTTAAAGTACATGAGTTTTGTGCTTAATATGCGTGAGTTTTGTGCTTAAGGTGCGTGAGTCTTGTACTTAAGGTGCGTGAGTTTTGTACTTAATGTGCGTGAATGTGTACTTAATGTGAGTTGTTGTTAAAACTTAAGGTGCGTGTGTTTTTGTGCTTAATGTGCGTGAGTTTTGTGCTTAATGTGCGTGAGTTTTGTGCTTAAGGTGCGTGAGGGTTGTGCTAAAGATACGTGACTTTTAATTTGTGCTTAAGGTGCGTGAGTTTGTGTTCTGAATGTATTTTGTTTGTGTGTTTAATGTGCGTGTGTTGTGTACTTAAAGTGCGCCAGTGTAATGCTTAATGTGAGCCCACCCGCACAACCGCATGGGAAGCACCACCCGCACCTGATCACTTCCCTATATATATATATATATATATATATATATATATATATATATATATATATATGTATATATATATATATATATGTATATATATATATATATATATATGTATATATATATATATATATATATATATATATATATGTATATATATATGTATATATGTATATATATATATACATATATATATATATACATATATATATACATATATACATATATATATATATATACACATATATATATATATATATATATATATATATATATATATATATATATATATATATATATATATATATATATATATATATATATATATATATATACAGAATTGCACTCGGGTGCGAATGAAGCGCCCAGCAGGGAGTATGCGAACGAATCAGTGCGCGACATGTGTCCAGATCTAATGGATTAAAAAAAACGTGGTGGCATTTTCGTAAATAATTGAACATCGAAGTGGAAGTAAATGGTATTATAGGTGCAAGTAAAATTTACACTGAGCATCAATACTAAGTGCACCTATAATTATAAGTAGTTGCACCTATAATTATATGTAGTTGCACCTATAGTTATAAGTAGTTGCACCTTGGTGCATGAATGTTTATGAGTGGTTTTCAGGGATAATACTACCCGCTGGACTCAAATCAATGAATGTTAACAAGGCAAAATTACATGCACTTGCAGGCAAAAGTAGGTGCACCTATAGTTTTAAGTAGTTGCACTTATAGTTATAAGTAGTTGCACATATGTGCAAGAATGTTTGCGAGTGGTTTTCAGGGGTTTTATTACGCGCTGAACTCAGATCAATGAATGTTAACAAGGCAAAATTACATGCACTTGCAGGCGAAAGTAGGTTCACTTGTAGGTGAAAGTAGGTGCACCCGATCAATGAATGGAGGCAAAAACTACATGCACTTGCAGGCGAAAGTAAGCACACTTATAGGTGAAAGTAGGTGCACTTATACGTGATTTTACTTGCACTTCGATGTTCAACTATTTACGAAAATACCACCGTATTTTTTTTAATCCATTAGATCTGGACACGTGTCGCATGCTGATTCATTCGAATATTCCCTCCTTGGCACTTATATATATATATATATATATATATATATATATATATATATATATATATATATATATATATATATATATATATATATATATATATATATATGTATGGTTGTGCTCAAGTGAGAACCGTTATTTCAATGAGAACTCGGAATTGATCAGATTCGTCTTTTTTGTTTTCAATGGCTGAGACTAATTCTCTAATTAATTTTGATTTTTTTGAGCATTTAATTACCACGAGAGGTGAATTTGTCCAGAACTTTAAGCTCAAAATCAAGGATATAAAAGTCTCTTTGGACCAGCTGAGATACTGAACGGATGAAGAAGGTATGTGTGACACCAGGGATGGAGCTAAAAATTTGGTTTGCGGGGGGGAAGAACTAGCGACATATTCAGAAATTTGTTTCAGTAAAGGCGAACCATTAAAACAAAAGAGCTAATTTAAAAAAAAAACAACACATCTCATTATTAATATAAAAGAATGTTATATATTATATGTGTGTGTATTAATTATTAAAAAACTATTAAAAACGTCACTTTATTGAAATCATAGGGAAGGAGTCAAAAAACTATTAAAGCAAACTATAAAATTATGTTAATGCCTAGATTCAAACCCCTAACAATATATATGTGTGTATATATATACATATATATACATATATATATATATATATATATATATATATATATATATATATATATATATATATATATATATATATATATATATATATATATATATATATATATCACTACAAGAATATGTGTGTATATATAAAGGCGAAATTTGTTTCAGTAAAGGCGAAACATTAAAACAAAAGAGCTAATTTAAAAAAAAAAAAACAACACATCTCATTATTAATATAAAAGAATGTTATATATTATATGTGTGTGTATTAATTATTAAAAAACTATTAAAAACGTCACTTTATTGAAATCATAGGGAAGGAGTCAAAAAACTATTAAAGCAAACTATAAAATTATGTTAATGCCTAGATTCAAACCCCTAACAATATATATGTGTATATATATATATATATATATATATATATATATATATATATATATATATATATATATATATATATATATATATATATATATATATATATAAATAAATATATATAAATATATATAAATATATATCACTACAAGAAAAATCACGATTTAGCGACCGAATATATATATGTGTTAATGCCTAGATTCAAACCCCTAACAATATATATGTGTGTATATATATATATATACATATACATATACATATATATATATATATATATATATATATATATATATATATATATATATATATATATATATATATATATATATATACATATACATATATATATATATATATATACATATACATATATATATATATATATATATATATACATACATATATATATATACATACATATGTATATATATATATATATGTATGTATATATATATATATATATATATATATATATATATATATATATATATATATATATATATATATATCACTACAAGAAAAATCACGATTTAGCGACCGAATACATTCCGCTGCAAAATGGCGATGGAAAAGGCGACGGAATTAAATTCCGTCGCGAATCTTGGCGCAAAGAGAAAATAAAGCCCGCGAAATATTAGCGGTAAAATTTTCACGACCGAATTTGCGACGGAACTAAGTTACGTCGTCCATTTCGCGACGGAAAAGGCGATCGATTTTCGTTCCGTTGCGAAATGGCGACGGAAATTGCGAGCGACTGTATTATGTCGTTAAAAAAAATAACTTTTGGTATATTGACTAAATATTGCTACATAATAACGACGGAATAAAATTCCGTCGTAATATTTTTGTTAAATTTTTTTTTTCTACTTTAAACGGTGGCGTTTTGAACTAGCGACGTATTCAGAAATTTTTTTCAGTAAAGGCGAAACATTAAAACAAAAGAGCTAATTTAAAAAAAAAAACACATCTCATTATTAATATAAAAGAATGTTATATATTATATGTGTGTGTATTAATTATTAAAAAACTATTAAAAACGTCACTTTATTGAAATCATAGGGAAGGAGTCAAAAAAACTATTAAAGCAAACTATAAAATTATGTTAATGCCTAGATTCAAACCCCTAACAATATATATGTATGTATATATATACATATATATACATATACACACACACGCACACACACACACACACACACACACACACACACACACACACACACACACACACACACATATATATATATATATCACTACAAGAAAAATCGCGATTTAGCGAGCGAATACATTCCGCTGCAAAATGGCGATGGAATTAAATTCCGTCGCGAATCTTGGCGCAAAGAGAAAATAAAGCCCGCAAAATATTGGCGGCAAAATTTTCACGACCGAATTTGCGACGGAACTAAGTTACGTCGTCCATTTCGCGACGGAAAAGGCGATCGATTTTCGTTCCGTTGCGAAATGGCGACGGAAATTGCGACCGACTGTATTATGTCGTTAAAAAAAGTAACTTTTGGTATATTGACTAAATATTGCAACGTAATAACGACGGAATTTATTCCGTCGCAATATTTTTGTTAAATTTTATTTTCTTCTACTTTAAACGGTGGCGTTTTGAAAATCAAATCAAATTAAAATTAAAATTAAATTAAATTAGAATAAAAATTTAAACCCTAAGCAGCCATCGCAGAACACGCAACCATCGCAGAACACTCCAAAGCAGCAGCATAGGTAATCGACGCAGCAGCCATCGCAGAACTCCGTCGATGCAGCCATCACGTACAGAACGCTGCAGAGCATCTCCGTCGCCGTCGCTTCCTCCTTCGTCTGTGACTGCCTCCTCCTCCGTTTTGACTGGTAATTCTTTAAATAATTCCTCCAGTTGTGACTGATTTTAGTTCATATAGAATTGAATAGTTCATATAGATGAGAGTTGGTTTCTGTAGTGTTTTTGTATTTTTTTATTTTGTTTTGTTTTTGCAGGTAACAGGTCGGGCTCCTTGTGAAGAACCCGGTCGGGGTCCGACCGGGAGTTGCCCGAACGATGATGTCAACCACCGAGCGGTAGCCCTTTGGCGAGAGAGCTGACGAAGGACATGTGGCGGCTCTCTACATCGACAGGCAGGGCACCCGGGAGGATGACACGTGGTGGCTACGTGGAGGACATGCCGAACGGCTGGAATCCTGTCCCCGGCATAACGGCTATAAATGCCCACAGTAGCTACAGTGTGAGCGACTTTTGGACGATCGATAGGTTGTTGTTAGAGAATCCCGACCGCACTCAGTCGGTACTCAGAGCAACCAAGTAGATTGTACTTTGGGCCTTTACCGTGATCAATAAAGACATTTACTTGCTTTAATCGGTCTCGAGTTATTTCATAGTGCTTACGTATAATTAGCAGTATCATTTTGGCGCCGTCTGTGGGGACCCGGTGCAACAAAGCTACGTCTTGACGAGCACTCGGTCTCTTTGCAACAATGTATCCGTGGGCATACAACAACTTCGCCGACGACCAAGCCGATGCGGCGAGCTCATCTGACCATCACGCTACCCAACAGCAAGGTCAGACGGTCGATCTAAACCTCAACCTCTCACCACCGCATCCATCAAATGCATACCCGGCCGCCCAACAGCCGGTGAATTACATACAACCGGGATACCCAACACCCGGTCTGCCATACCAGCAGCAGCCGATGATGTATCCTGCCCAGTATCCGTACCCGGTCCCACCTCCGCCGTATGGGTATTGGCCAGGCCAACCGATGTGCTACACTCCCCCGGTTGGTTATCCACCATATACGCCTGCTTATACAGCTCCAGCCGCCGCCCCTCCAGTACAACCGACCGCACAGGTAGAGCCGCAGCGTCAGTCCGCATCCCGGGCTCGACGCTCGGCTCATTCGCGGTTGGGGTCGGGGGGTGCTGATGCGATGGAGGCACCAGCTCAGGCCGTCCAAGCGGAGGACCCTGAAGAAACTGGCCGGGCGGCGGCTTTTGATCGTCTTCGACCGGAGATGCGCCAGCGTCTGGGACCCCAAGACCCGAACCGCGGGCAAGAAGATGTACAGATGCAGGAGGCTAGTCAGGAGGCTTCATCTGGGTATAGCGGGTCGAGATCTCACCGACGGCGACGCGCTCGGGATACAGCCCAAGCCGCTCAAGCCGCCGAGCTCAACGAAACCCGAGGATTGCTCTATAACCTCCAGGCGGAAGTTGCGCAGCTCAGGAATGCGTACCCTGCAACACCCCCGGTCAACCAATCGACCCTGCACCAGACGCCTTTCACAGCAGCGGTAATGGCCCAGCCTTACCCGCTTGACTTAAAGGTCTCTGGAGAGAAGAGTTATGACGGACGGGCAGATCCTGAGGCCCACGTGAATGATTTTTTCAGCAACATGATGCTGAAGGGCGTTTCGGACGCCGTGATGTGCAGGGCCTTCTACTCGACCCTCACCGGTCGGGCAACAGAGTGGTTCCGAACCCTGCAACCGGGGTCGATCGATAAATTTGAGACCCTGGCGATCAAATTTGTAAGGAAGTTCATCACTTCCAAAGTGGTGAGAAAGTCCTACATGTATCTTGAGAAGGCCAAGCAGCTAGAAGGGGAAAGCCTGACCGATTTCCTCGTCAAATGGAAGGCAGCGGTCGGGGAGGTCGAGCCTATGGACGACGCGACCGCCACCCATATGCTTCACATATCTCTCCGGGCGGGACATTTGTATCAAGACTTCATCTTACACCCCCCGACCAGTTACGAGGAGGCCCTTCGGAGGGTCACAGACTATGCCAACGCCGGCGAGGCGAACGCCGTAAAGCGCTTGCAGGAGGTCGGCTCTTCGTCCCGTAAACCGGCCGGCCGGGCGGAACATCGGTCGGGAGATGACAACCCCCGATCCCGCACCAGGCCTGGCGAGTTTACGGCCTTGAACCGATCCGCAGCGGAGGCCATGCAGTACGCCCAGTCCTGCAATCTCATCAAACTCCCCCATCCCGATCGAGACGGCCCTGACAAGAGTAAGCACTGTGCTTACCATCGATGCGCCGGGCATGACACCGAGGAGTGTACCCACTTACGCCAATTGTTGGAAGATCTGCTTAACATGGGAAAATTGGACAAGTGCGTGGGGAGGAGAGAAGACAATAAGAGGAATACCGATCGGAGAGATCACAGGCGTTCTCATCACCGCTCCGATCGACCAGGTCAGGACCGAAGAGACGATCGAAGGGACGATCGTCATGATGACCGACGGGACCCTGACCCTCCGTCTGGTAGCCGCCCGTCCGGAAAGCCTACCATCCATGTCATTTTTGGTGGACTGGAAGATGCTTCCCGACCGCGGACTAATTGCCCGGTCGCTATAGTGGATTCCCGGGAGACCGGGAAGAGGCAGAAGATGGAGCCCATAACCTTCACCCTCGAAGATCAACCTAGCAGCAGTGACCACGGCATGGAGGCGCTCGTGGTCACGATTGACGTTAAGGGGACAGACGTCCAAAGGGTTATGGTGGATACGGGCAGCAGCGTGAACGTCCTTTACTTGGACATCTTCGAGAAGCTTGGCCTCGACAGGAAGGAGCTGACTCCGGTCGGTGTACCACTGTCAGGATTTACCGGGGCTCTTATTTACCCCGAGGGAAAAATAGCGCTCCCGGTTGAGATTGGCGTACCTCCAAAATCGATCAAAACGGAGCTGGAATTTGTTGTGGTCAACCTCCATTGCGTCCACAACATAATCTTGGGCCGACCCGCCATTATGAAGATCGGTGGGATAATTTCTATGCCTCACCTGTGCATGAAATTCCCCACCCCTAATGGGGTCGGCGTGGTCCGTGGCGATGTCCAATCCGCCCGGAAGTGTTACACCCGAGCGGTCAATAGACGTGACTCCGGTCCATCTTCCCGGGTGAACACCATAGCCAAGGAGGATGCCAAGGAACGGAAGGAGCAGCCTGAGCCTTCCGAAGAAATAGAAGAAGTTCCCCTATCCGAGGACCGCCCGGATAGGAAGATTAAGATTGGCCGAGCCCTTACCCCCGAGCTTCGAGCAGAAGTTTTGGCCATACTCCGGGAGTATGCTGATATCTTTGCGTGGGGGCCCGAAGACATGCCCGGGATCGATCGGTCAGTCATCTGTCACAAGTTAGCCGTCGATCCCGCAGCCAAGCCGGTCGTGCAGAAAACACGACACCTTTCCTCCGATCGCCGCGAATTTGTCAGAGAAGAAGTCAAAAAGATGGCGGCGATCGAGCACATCCGCCCGGTGGTTTATCCCGAGTGGGTGGCAAATATCGTTCTTGTTCCTAAGCCCCCAGCATGGAGGATGTGCATCGATTTTACGGACCTCAACAAGGCATGTCTGCTCGACCCGTATCCTCTACCGAGCATTCACCAGATGGTCGACGAGACGGCCGGGGCCGAATTAATGAGCTTCATGGATGCCTTCAAGGGATACCATCAGATCATGATGCACCATGAAGATGAGAGCAAGACAGCCTTCGTGACCCCGGACGGGCTGTATTGTTACTGAGTGATGCCGTTCGGTCTCCGGAACGCAGGGGCGACCTACCAGAGGATGGTCAACATGCTCTTTGCCGATCTATTGGGCCGAACGATGGAAGCTTACATCGATGACATGCTGGTCAAGAGTCGGGACCGATCCGACCACACTCGGGATCTCCAGGAGTGCTTCCAGATCATGAGGAAGTACCAGTTGCGGCTGAACCCGACCAAGTGCACATTCGCGGTTCAGACCGGCAAGTTCCTCGGCTATATGATGACCAAGAGAGGAATTGAGCCCAACCCGGCCAAAGTAAAAGCGATTCTGGACATGCAACCACCTTCCACCGTTCGGGAAGTCCAGCAATTGACCGGCCGGTTGGCGGCCCTCAGCCGGTTCCTCTCCAAGCTAGCCGAGCGCGCTTTACCTTTCTTCAAGGTATTGCGGAAGGTTAATGGATTCGTCTGGGACGAAGAGTGCCGAGCGGCTTTTGATGAGCTGAAGGAATATCTCATGTCACCGATCGTGCTCTCAAAGCCTGAGCTCGGAGAAGAGCTAGACGTGTACCTCGCCGTGTCCGATCGCGCAGTAAGCGCAGTGTTGTGCTGAACCGATCCGGAAGGGGTCCAGCGACCGGTGTACTATGTAAGCCACGCGCTACATGGTCCCGAGCTCCGGTACTCCCGGCTAGAGAAGGTCGTCTACGCTTTATACATTGCCGCGAAGAAGTTGGCTCCCTACTTCCAAGGTCGAGCAATTCGCGTGTTGACCGATCAGCCGATCGGGACAGTCCTCCGAACCGCTTCATCATCCGGCCGCCTAGTGAAGTGGGCGTTAATGCTGACACAATACGCGATCGAATACCGACCGAGACCAGCTATCAAAGGTCAGGCCCTTGCTGATTTCTTGGTCGAGTGCACCGCCCGGGATACCCGACCCCCCGAGGTAGCGGATCCCGAGGCTGAGTGGTGGTCGTTGGCTACTGATGGGTCAAGTAGCAAGAAGGGAGCAGGAGGAGGAGTGGTGGTCACGAGCCCGGAAGGATTCAAAGTCTATTTTGCTCTAATGTACCAGTTCCACCCGACCAATAACGAAGCCGAGTACGAAGCATTTGTTAATGGCTTACAGTGCGCTCGGGACTTGGGGGCTGAGTACATCCGGGCTCAAACAGATTCCGCCCTCGTGGTTGGGCAAGTTCTCGGGGATTATGAAGTCAATGGAGAGCGTTTGCAGCTGTACCGAGACCTTGCTATGGAGAAGCTTGCTCAGTTCCGGGGGTATACCGTCCGACATATACCCCGATTGGATAACGCCGACGCAGATATCTTATCTAAATTGGCTCAAGACGCCCTGGAACACATGTCGAAGATAGCTCGGATTTTGGTGATCCCGAGACATAGCATCCATCGTCTACCGGTCAATCCAATCCAACCGGTAGAAGACAATTGGATCACTGATCTGAAGGAGTTCCTCGAGCACGGTCGACTTCCCGATGACCCTCAGCGTGCTCGAAAAGCCAGACTGAGAGCCCCGTGGTTCCAAGTCTTGAACGGCCGTCTCTACAGGCGATCGTATGGAGGCCCTCTCATGCGTCGCTTGACCGCATTTGAGGCTGATTTAGTCATGAAGGAACTCCACTCGGGAATTTGCTCCTCACATCAAGGAGGCCGATCCCTGGCCCGTCGTATCATGCTGATCGGGTACTATTGGCCGTCCCTCCAGCTAGACTGTGAAAAGTTAGCTCGGGAATGTGAGACGTGCCAATTGTACGCCCGGATGCCTGGACGACCGGCAACCTTCTATCAACCAGTCACGACCGCAATTCCTTTCGCTAGGTGGGGGGTGGATATCTTGGGCCCCTTCCCTCAGCTCTCTGGTCGGAGAAGGTTCGTGATTGTCGCCATTGATTATTTCTCCAAGTGGATAGAAGCCGAGCCCCTAGCCACGATCACCTCTCAGCAATGTGCTCGTTTTCTCTGGCGAAATGTGGTTTCCCGCTTTGGCGTGCCCGTACATCTCATCAGTGACAATGGCCGCCAATTCGTAAGCCAGTATTTCCAGAACTTTTTGGCCACGATCGGGACAACTCACGTTCGGTCGTCGGTGGCTTACCCGCAGGGAAACGGTCAAGTGGAGAACGCGAACCGGACGATTTTGGAAGGTCTGAAAAAGAAGTTACACTCGGCTGGTCGTAGTTGGGCCGATGAGTTGCCATATGTCTTATGGACTTATCGGACGACCCCGAGGGAAGCTACTTTGGAGACCCCTTTCGCCCTGGTTTATGGAGCTGAAGCCCGACTCCCGATCGAGGCTTGGATCCCGACCGATCGAGAGAGAACCTACAATGCGGAGGAGAATGAACATGCGATGGCTGTGGATCTCGATGCGGTCGAAGAAAAAAGAGAGCTAGCCGCTCGGCGTATGGCCGAGTACCAGAAGCGTGTTAAGAGTTCAAAGGACGTTCGGGTCAACCCTCGATATTTTCAAGTTGGAGATTACGTTCTACGACGAAGGGAGGCCAGTCAACCTTTAGAGGGCGGAAAGCTAGCTCAAAATTGGGAAGGGCCGTATATCGTTAGCGCAATTGTACGCCCGGGTACATACCGGCTGGAAACGACAACCGGTCGGGTAATCGAGGGGACTTGGAATTCCGAGCACCTCGTTATGTTTAGGCATTAAGCCTATTTTTTGTAATCTTTGGACGAAGAGGGGGCTTGACCTGTGTGTAGGTCCCGGTCGTCGTTTGTAATTACGTTCCTATGTTTGTAGATATTAACCGCCTGCGAGTGGGAAGGTTTTAATGTATATACGATCGGTGATTGCTTGACCGCTTGCATGCGGCGGCCCGGTCGGTTATTTTCTTTACCTTCAGTGCACGCAGATCAGTTCATCTTCAAGTTACATCGACCGGGCGAATCTATCGACCGGTCAAATGCGCTCCACATCGGTGGACATACGAGTCACGCCACTGATCGGGGAAGCCAGGAGCTCTCAGTATAATTCCCCAATCCGTCCAACTTCTTTCCACGATTGCACCCACTCGTGCCTCGAGCGCACAATAGTGTGGGGGCTGGGATGAAGGAAGTATTAACAGGCCCGTCGCTCGGAAGTATCCCGACCGTAGAGGCTGGGATGAAGGAAGTATTAACAGGCCCATCGCTCGGAAGTATCCCGACCGTAGAGGCTTACCTATTTTAAAAAATTTCGTCAAGGCCTAGAGCTCGGGTAAACCCGATCGGGTCGGCCATTTTACGACGAAACGTCAGATGTGCGACCAAGCCGTAAGGCCCTAAGGTCGAGCGTCAGTAGGGTCGAGTATTGCGAGACCGGGCCTGAAGGCTGGGCGATCAAGCGACTATGATCGGTGTGCGGCTACAATCAGTGTGTGCAAATTAAAAAGCAAAGGTGTAAAAGCACTAAACGAACGATGCAACTTCGCAAAAAAGGAAATTTATTAATCACAAAAAGAGTGCCCGGTACAATTTCGGGACCGGGCTCCCGATCAGTGTCTTTTACAAAAATAGAAGAAGCCTATTCCTACTTCTTCGCTTCCTGAGCTCCAGCAGCCGCTTCCTTCCCGCTCGGAGTGGCCGTAGACGATCCACCGGGCTCGGCCGCCTTTTCTTTCGGAGCGAAGGGAGAGGGACCGGGGTCAGCTAGGTCGGGGGGGAGGGCAGACAGTACGAGTTGGAGGTCGTCGCCTTCGAGGGCTTCCCCCAACCGTTTCTGGGCTTTCTCGAGCATCTTCCTTTGGCCAGCCTTGAAGGCCCACCGACCAAAGGAGAGAATTAGGTCCTCCCCGACCTTGGTTCCCCGAGCAGCTGTGAGGAAGGCCGAACCTATCTTGTCGTCCTTGAAAGCCGAGTGGGCCAGCTCCTCCGGACTCTCCAAGCGGGTTTTCAGCTCCTTGTTTTCACCGATCGCCCGTTGGGCGACCTTCTCCGCTAGGACCCGGTCCTCCTCACTCTTCTTCAAGGCCTTCTGGACTTTCTCCAGCTCGGCCTGAACGTCCTTCACCTCCTGAAGACGCCGGGCAGCCATCTTCTTGTGCCGATCGGCTTCCTCGGCCAGCATTGCCCGGCCTTGGAGAAGTTGGGCCGCACGGGAAATCTGCAAAGGAAAGATGTCAGTCAGTTCGATTAAAAGCACTTGGAAAATGTTTTAGAAAGGAAAAGTGCTTACCTCGGCCAGGTCGTGGCCGATCCGCTCAGCCACTTGTGTGGGAGTCATCTTCCCCAGATCTTCTTTGGCTTGCCCCGCATTCCCGATCCGGACCAGTATGGACGAGTCGTCCTGGTTACGCCCGGTCGATGGGCTCAGGCTATGCTGTTCCCGACGGCGCTTCATGCCGCCCACCTCGGTCATACCCTGGGCGGGCATCCTTTCTTTACCCCGGGCGACTTCTACCCGGGTGATCAGCACGTCGCTGGGCTCCACCACGAAGCCCTCAGCCGTCGTGATGGTCGAGGTCCCTAGGGGTCGGGCCACCGGGATCTCCTTCTGCCCGGCCGGCTTTCCCTTTGCCTTCTTTTTGCCGCCAAGGGAGATCTTGACGGGTGGAGGAAGAGAGGTGTCATCGTCCCCGAATTCGGCCATCTCTGCAAAATAAAAAGGCAGTTAGGTCGGGAAGATAAAAAGAGCAGTCGGAATATAAAGGGCCGGGAAAAGTAGTTAGCCTCAAACCTTTGCCTTTTCGTTTGCCTCGGGCGGGCATCCTCGCGATCGTGACACCCCGAGGCTCGGGCTTATATTTGTGGGGTATATCATATACCGGCTCGGGTAAGTCAGCCGCTTCGAGGGACTCGGGCGTCTTAAAGATTTGGTACTCATAGATCTCGCCCGAGATTTTGGTGACGGCGTCTATAAGGGCCTGGGTCTCGACCGGGGTGACTTGCTTTCGAAAACGCTGACTCCAAACCCTCTCGACCGGGAGGATCCACGGATCGTATTTTACGGAAAAGATCCGGTTCTTCCACCCCCGGTTGTTCCCGGGTAGCCCCTCAATCGAGCATTTATCTGCTCGGGACTGCGTCATCAAGAAACCTCCCCCGTACGCGGCCGCTAGCACCTTCACTTGGTAGACGAAGTTGAAGAGTTCCATGGTGCAGGCCACGTCGTGTCGACGGCAGATCTGGGGGAAGCACGCGATTATTCGGTGCGCGTTCGGGCAAATCTGCCCGGGCATAACCTGATAGTAGCCCAGGAATGCGGTGAGGAGGCTGGAAAAGGGGAATGTGATCGGGGCCATTAGCGAATCGTAATGCAGCCCGATCCATTTCCCTTGGTGCCGCTCGATGATATTTCCGAGCTGCCTGCTGGTGTCGAATTCGACCCGACCAGCGAGAGTTGCTGCAATTTTGCCTGCTTCCCCCTTTGTCAGCAGGCTCCGCTGGCTTTCGACGGTCTCACTGTTGAGGAATTCGAATCCATCCCCGTTTGGCGCCGCCGGCCCAGCCGAGTCCTCCTCACCTGCCTCCGCTTCATAGGCCCGGTATTCCACCTCGGGCTCCGCTTGAGGGTAATCCCCTATCACCCTCGTAGGCGTTTCCCTAACGCCCACATCCGGGGAGTTTCGTCCGCTCGTGGACGTCTCGTCACTCCCCGACCCGCTGGAGGTCGACCCCGAGGTCCCTGACGAGCTTGATGACCTTGCGGGCTCGGGGGCTCGGTCGGGTGTATGATGCGGTCGTTGCTCGACCTCTGGAGAGTAGGACACGATGTCCACCTCCTCGCTACTCCGCTCGACCGTGTTGTCGTAGTCTGCGATTGAAGCGTTCTGGCTATCTGAATCTGACATGCTTAGTTCTACCTAAAGGTCGGTCGGGGTTAGTACAGGGGTCGTGAAGTTAGTTCGATGTTAGCTCTATCCTACTCCTACGCAAAGCTAAAAACAAGGTAAAGAGCTAAGGGAGCAGGAGCTTACCGATTGCTGGTACTTTGGAGAGAACTTGAAGCTTGGCTTTGCTCGACTGGTTCGCTGAACTGATGCTCGGGACTCTCTGAGGGTACCGACTGCTTCAGTGGATTGAGGAAAGTTCAAATGGAGGCCTCAAGGGCCTATTTATAGGAGAGCATTTAGGCGGAAAATCATCCACTTGCGTGACACGACCAGCGCTGACTCCGAGGTGACGGTTGCAGTCGCAGAGGCCGGCAGTGGCCGACACGTGGCGAGGAGGGGAATGACAGCTGGCCGGTCGGTTTAGTGGCCGACGGTTGGGCTTCTTCATCCTGTCCCGTTTTTTCCCGGACGATCAAAAGGGCCCGGGCTGGGGGGCTCTTGGTAGGGAATATCCCGACCGACATAGCTTCACCACGACCGAGATGCCTTTGTCCTTTTCTCTTTGTCTTTGCAGGTAACAGGTCGGGCTCCTTGTGAAGAACCCGGTCGGGGTCCGACCGGGAGTTGCCCGAACGATGATGTCAACCACCGAGCGGTAGCCCTTTGGCGAGAGAGCTGACGAAGGACACGTGGCGGCTCTCTACATCGACAGGCAGGGCACCCGGGAGGATGACACGTGGTGGCTACGTGGAGGACATGCCGAACGGCTGGAATCCTGTCCCCGGCATAGCGGCTATAAATGCCCACAGTAGCTACAGTGTGAGGGACTTTTGGACGATCGATAGGTTGTTGTTAGAGAATCCCGACCGCACTCAGTCGGTACTCAGAGCAACCAAGTAGATTGTACTTAGGGCCTTTACCGTGATCAATAAAGACATTTACTTGCTTTAATCGGTCTCGAGTTATTTCATAGTGCTTACGTATAATTAGCAGTATCAAGTATTATAGGTGTGCTAAAACTGCTAAATTTAGTATTGTAAGTGTACATGTCTTACTTTATGTGTTTAATTGGTAATTCAATTAATGAATACTTGCTCCATCTTTAATTTAGTAAATCATATCATTGATGCATGTTCTAGTAGTTGAAGACCACTGTACTCCTCTTGACATGCTTGTTCTAGTAGTTGCAGAAGTGCTGGCTCAAATTATGCAAGTTAACAGTGAATTAGATTTTAAATACTCCGTAGCTAGAAAGCTTAGTGTTGCAGTTCTAAAAGATTTTTATTGTTGTCACAAATTGTTCTAAGTACATTGAGGGTGCAAATATGAATTTAATTAGTAGGATTGAACTAAACTAATTAGTAGTTCAATTTATACTATTTATAGTTCAATCCTACTAATTAGGACTTATATTTAGTATTGCAGTTGGTCTGCAAATAGTATAAGTCTGCAAAAAAGCATTCTGACTTTGAAGAGAAGTGGATTTGTGTTACTAGAAAATTGCTCCACATTTTTGGTTTAGATTTTTCTGCTGTCGTTAGTTTCATTTAGGGCATATGTGCTTTTAACTTGATTAATGAGAAAGCTCAGTATATATGGTTGAAACAATTTTTTTTAGTCCTTTTATGCTGTCTTTTTGTCCCTCTTAAAAGTTTTTGGTTTATTCTTTTCAGGCATATATGTATATATTTTACAGAGGATACAATTTGCAAGACAAAATCAGATATTGTAGCCAAGGCAGACGATAGTTTTGTACCTCGAAAAAAAGAAGCATGAAGACAGAGGTAAGTCTGTTGAGGCGTATTTTGTAGTTTGGATTTATTAAATCAAATTCAATGTCTCTGCATTGTGTAAATTTGAAACCAGTTTGGGCTTCAAGTGTTATTTGAATTTGAAATATATGCATTTTGTAAATGGTAACTTTAGTGTTAAAATATTATGTTAAAAAAAAGATATTTTATGTAAATTACAGTTAATTCAATATTTATAGGCTTACATGTATTCATTGAAATAATATTCAATGCCTTGCAATTTTATCCCTGTAGGCTGGGTGTTAGGAGCCTCTCTCAGGTAGTTTTAGTTTGAACAACCTTTGACATGCATCTCACATAACAGCAAGATGTTCCACAATTCTCTTTTCTACTTCTCTTTATTTGCATCACTGATGTAACCACCAGTTGCTAGTAGGTGCTGCCATGCACCCCCAAAACAAGTTATGTAAATCTGTGCAGTGTTTTATGCGGACAGTCCCTTTTTTTTTTTTTCCATTTAATAAAACCTGCATTTTATTTGTAGTGTTTTTCCTTCCTTTTCATTTATTTGGTATGGAACATTTTTGGGGTCACTTGTATCAATATTTTTATTTAACTATATTATATTCATCTGCCAGGAAAGAAGAAAAAGGAGCAGCATGACTCTAATCAAGTCGGAATGTGTCTGAATCCTGCATATGTTGGCACTTATGGTGCAACCCCTCCTGTAAGCATTTTCCTTGAGAGTACCTTGTTTCAGAGTTTCCATTGAAATTTAACTAGTATTGATCTTTTGGGTTAAAAAAAGTACAAAAAATTAGTGTATTTTAGATCAGCTTGTCATTATCAGGGGTTTTATGAACAAGTATGAACACTATTGTTTCACCTAATAAAGTGATCTCCGATCCATACTCTTTCTCCTTTCTCAATAATTGCAGCTATCACAGATACCATATATGGGTGGAGCAATTGCTGTTGTACCAGAAGCTCCTGCTCCTCCAAACCAATTAATTTTAGTGGTTGTTTGTGAAGACTATTTACATTGTTGTTTAATGGTCATTTGTGAAGACTATTACATTATTGTTTAGACTTTAAGTATTAAATGTGGATTGATAATGTATTATTACTTGAATTTAATGTAGATTGATAATATTTTAGAATTATGTTATTTTATTTTATTTTAGAATTAATTGTGTTTTATATATTATTGTAGTTTTATATTAATATTTTAAAAAACATTTATTACTATTTAAAAATAATAATTTTAACAAAAAATAATTCAAAAAACGTGACGGAATCGCGATGGAATATAAATTTTGCAACGGAATATAAATGCAACAGAAAGCAATTTTGTCGTTTTTTTGCGATGGAAATTGCGACGAAAAAATAATATGGCGACGGAATATTCGTTTTAGAAATTGCGACAGAATTAACGTTGAAATCATTTTTGTTGCGATAATTACGACGAAATTGCGACGAAAATATTTCCGTCGCAAAATCGCGACGCCTTTTTTCGTCGCGAATTCCGTCGCCTTATTTTGCGACGGAACTATTCCGTCGTCTATCAAAATACGACAAGGTGATAGACGACGGAATAGATTTCGTCGCAAATCATGATTCGCGACGGAATTTTAATCATTCACGACGAAAAACTACCGTCGCGATTTGCGACGAATTCGCGATTTTTCTTATAGTGTGTGTGTGTATATATATATATATATATATATATATATATATATATATATATA
>NW_017619512.1:484318-489318 GCF_001879475.1 Ipomoea nil
CTTCCTCATTTTCTTGGCTGCCAACAACAAGAAGAAAGAACACAACCTAGTAAACTTGTTCATCCTCCATTCTAGCATCAATTCTCTCCTAGTTTTCTTTAGTCTTTGAGGTTCTAGGCTAATGATAGAAGGTGTGTTGAGAAGTGTAGGTGGTGAAGGAGGCTCAAGCTAGGCCAAGAGGAAGAAGAGATCCAAGCAAGAAGACTAGACTACAAGAGGTATAACCCCATGGATTCCTCTTTAGATTTGGCTCTGTGAAGCCTAGTATTGAGTATAAATGAGTAGAAACTATGAATTTTTGATGTGTTTATGCTTGGAAGTGATCTAGTATGTGTTGTGAGTTGTTGAGATTGTTTTGGACTTGTTTGGATTAGTTTTTGCAGGTGAAACACCATCTGGTGCACAACACAGTGTGCACCAGATTCAGACCAGCGGCCCTAGCCGCGACCCATCAGGAGGGCCGCCGGCTAGGACCGTAGCTACACGGGACTAGGGCACGGCCCTAGAGGAGGGCCGCCGCCTAGCCCCGTTGAAGTAATGGGGCTCATGGGGCGGACCATGAGGAGTCCCGCCCCTCCCTGAGTATTGACTGTGAAGGATTTTTGTGCAGTGGCCAGGCCCTTGTGGCTCAACTACGTGTCGTTTCGGACTGAGTGTCACGGGCCCTTGTGGCTCGGCTCTACGGGATCGTCTCGACGCACATGTTGGCTTTGATTTCGTTGAATTTGGATTAAAAACGAGTATGTTATGAAGGAAATTCTGAAGAATTGCTACACAATGCATATTTGCTAAGTTTACTGTGTATGAAAAATTATTTTATTATTGTGATCTAATGATATTTTATTGAGTAAAGAAGCATGATCATTTGAGAATATGATTTATTATGAAAGCATGATTAAATTGTGTTATTTGATCAATGAGAATATAAGCATATTTGTTGAGTGAAATGTATAGAAATTGCTATGTTGCAAACCGAGCATGATGATATATTCTTGAATACTTCATGTTAGTTTATACATGATTTAGAATCATGTTATAGAGCATTTTGACATTTCACATGAGTCATATTTAAAAAATGCATAAGGGGCCAACGTGAGCCCAAGAATACTTTCAAAAACCATAAGCATGTGGTATAGCATTCTTTGATGCATTGAGAAGTAGTAGAATTGTTGCATGCATGAGATTGATGCATGAGAGATATAATTATGTATTATCTATATCGGTGAGGTTTTGGAGGATACCGTTTGGACTATGTTCCTCTCGGGAGATATTTGTGGACATTGCTGTCCTAGTATATGTAATGCGGCGTATTCCTACGTTACGAGGTTGGAAACTTCCCGCCGGGCTTGGAATCCTGGTTAGGGGGTGTGCACACTAATAGTTCGATACCTGATTCCAAAGAGTTTTAACCACGAGATTGGTTCCGTAGACGGTAAGAGATATTGGGTCGAAATTTTGCCGTTCCCGATGGGGTAATTCACACTTCTGTGAAACCCTAAGCCGTCTACGAGTATAAGAGAAAGAAAGAGAGTCAACAGAGACTCAAGAAAGAGAGTCAATAAAGACTCGAGAGAAAGAAAGAGAGTCAACAGAGACTCGAGAAAGTAACAAAGAGACCTCCACAGAAAGTACTCTAATTTATAAAAGAGTGTATGAGTATATTATTGCATTAGATTGCATATGAGTATGAGTATATTATTGCATGAGATTGCACATGAGTATGAGTATATAATTGCACGAGATTGCATATGAGTATGAGTATGAGTATATTATAGCATGAGATTGCACATGTGTATGAGTATATTATTGCACTAGATTGCATACGAGTATGACTATATTATTGCACTAGATTACATATGAGCATGAGTATATTATTGCATTAGATTGAATATGAGTATGAGAATACAATTGCACGAGATGGTATATGAGTATGAGTATATTATTACACTAGATTGCATAAGAGTATGATTATATAGTTGCACGAGATTGCATAAGAGTATGATTATATGGTTACACTAGATTGCATATGAGTATGAATATATTGTTGCAATAGATTGCATAAGAAGCATGATCATAATGTTATACATGATTGTATACGAATAGAGCATCGTAAAAGATTGTTTAATGATAAGTTTAACTTGAGATATTCCTTGAGCATGATTGTTGAGTTGTATTAGAAGCTCCACTTATCAAGTTATGCGATAAGAGTGTGGAAGCATGTGAACACCTGTTATATGGTCTTTTAGCATGATCCTAACTGTAAGCATGAATTGCTTGATAAGCTATTTGAGAAGTCTATATGTTGACGAATCTACGTGATCAACCTTATACATATATAAGCATGCCAACTGATATTATAGGGTGCAAGCATTTAGAAAGAATATGATAAACTAAAGATGTTTTGAGATTAGCTTATTGCTATAAAGATATCAAATGTTTTCAAAGTATATGTTAGAATGCTTTACAAGGTTGAGTGTGGTTATACTTAGCTTCGTGCTAACGGGTGTTTTTCCTGTTTGTCTATGTGTTGCTTGCAAAACCTCTCTCAGGTGGGCCCAGCAGTGAGAAGAGATCGAGTTAGATTAGTCTCTTAGTTGGAGATGTCTAAACTCTAGTTTTATTTATGATTACGTTATGGATTTAGACTTATGACTTATGTTTGAGGATTGATGTAGACTGTTTTGGGGTGACGTTTTCCCCCTTATCTTTCCCAGTATTTATTTCTAGTACTCAGACTTAATCTTATTTGTAGTTCTACCCCTTTTAGCCTGTGCAATCACCAAAGAATGGTGATTGTGGTGGTGACACTCCCACTACTTATCTTCTAGTTTCCGCTGCATAGTTTATGATAATGACTGTTTAGAGATGTAATTAAGAATTAGAAAAGTGGGGTGTTACATGTTAAGCACAAGCCTCACGCATGTTAATCAAAAAACACACGCACCTTAAGTTTTAAAAACAACTCACATTAAGTAAACACTTACACACATTAAGTACAAAACTCACGCACCTTAAGCACACGACTCACGCACATTAAGCACAAAACTCACGCACATTAAGCATAAAACTCATGCACTTTAAAATTTCAACAACTCACATTAAGTACACACTCACGCACATTAAGCACAAAACTCATGCATATTACGCACAAGACTCATGCACATTAAGTACAAAATTCACGCACATTAAACATTACGCACTCACACACATTAAGTACAAAATTCAAGCACATTAAGCACAAGACTCACGCACATTAAGTACAAAACATGCGCACATTAATCACCCGTACAACCGCACGAAAAACATTCACCCGCACAGGAACTTTAACCTACATATATATATATATATATATATATATATATATATATATATATATATATATATATATATATATATATATATATATATATATATATATATATAGTTGAGTTCAAATGAGGAACACTATATTATAGAGGACCGTGAGGACTGATGTAGTCGTGTATCATTAGTCTGTATGTCGTGAGCATAGCCGAATAGAGTCGTGTGTCATAATTTGCATGTCGTGTGCATAGGTTTGTTAATTAATAGACCCTGGGTTCAAAACCTGATGTTTACATGTATTCTTGTGTGCCATTGTGTATTAAGTTGTGTACCTGATATTAATTTATCGTGTGCCTGTAATCAGTCCGCGCAGTCCTCTATATAATGTGGTGCTCATGTTAACTCAACCCTATATATATATATATATATATATATATATATATATATATATAGTGTAAGTTCTTCTCCACGCAGCCGTCGTTCTTCATATTTTTTCCTCTCACTTAGTCCTCTCCTCTATGAGACAAGAAAGAAACCATTCCCCTCGAGTTCTTCCTTAATCTTAGATTCAAGACTTGGTGTGGCTGTTGACTTGTCTTGAGAGAAAAAGGAAGTTTGCAGAGGTTCAAACATAGGTTGGATGCTTGTATTTTGGAGTTTTAGTTATGGAGGTAAAGATTTATGTCCGTTAAAACTCTGTTTCCCTATAAAATTTATGTATATATGCATATAAATGCTTTGAAAGTGAAAAAATGTGTTTGAGATGAGTATTTGGGTATTCTAAGATGTGTTTTTGGGCTGTAAATTTGTCGGAGAAGACTATCAAAAGCTCTGATTTTGCCTCACGGAACCAGGCAACGGGTTGTGTGCCTGATACTAATTTATCGTGTGCCTGTAATCAGTCCGCACAATCCTCTATATAATGTGGTCCTCATGTGAACTCAACTATATATATATATATATATATATATATATATATATATATATATATATATATATATATATATATATATATATGTATATCTATATATATATTCTGCTAAGTAGGATTCGACATTCGACAAGACAATGTTTTTGAGTAATTGATTGTAAAACTTCCTTTTATCGATCTTGTTTCGCGTAGAAATTCCGGAGCTATGGTCCTAGCTGAACCGGAGAGCCCCGAACTCCCGTTGGTATCTATCATAGAATTATGTTAGGTATCGGATGACCCGGCCCGAGAAAACCCCTGTATAGCTTCTTCGATTTCTCGATAAAGAGAAATGTGGCCAACAGTGGTTCGAATGTATATAAAAATAATTTCTTTTTTTAGACTTCTTACTATTAGATAGTGTCCATAAATCTCATAATAAGTCCATATATATATATATATATATATATATATATATATATGTATGTATATACATATATACATAGGGAAGGGGTTCATGTGCGGATACAGCTTCCCGTGCGGTTGTGTGGTTAGATCTGAGCCGTTGATCAAATCTAAATCAACGGCTCAAATCAATGAAAATTAAAAAAAAACGCATGTTTGGAAGAAAGCCACGCACCTTAACTGTTAGATCTTAAGCACACAAACTCACGCACATTAAGTACAACACCCACACACATTAAGTACAAACTCACGCACATTAAGTACAAAATCCACGCACATTAAACACAACCTCACGCACATTAAGCAATATATCCACGCATTT
>NW_017619512.1:491818-684621 GCF_001879475.1 Ipomoea nil
GCGCCGCGAGACTCGCTCCACGCGAGGAGCCGGTCCTTGGCCGAGCACTGAGCTCGGCCACGGGGCCGACCATGGGCTCGGCCGAGCCCATGGAGGTCGGCTCGACGGCGAGCCGAGCCCGGGGTGGTTCGCCACGCGTCGCGGGTAGTCCGCTGATGCCGGGTCTGACCTGCTCCGTATTGCTTTGCTCCAAACCCGCTCCGTGATTATTCCATCATCGGTCCTTGCCATTCTTCGGGGTCCTCAAGAAGAGCCAGGGGTTCGAGTGGTCGAACGAATGCCAGAAAGCCTTCGAAGACCTCAAGGCGTACCTCATGTCGTTGCCCCCCCTAGCCAAACCGGAGAAAGGCGGGGCCCTATACCTGTACTTGGGCATCTCACAAGCCGCGATCAGCTCCGTGCTGGTCCGGGATGACGCAGAGACCCAACGACCGGTGTACTACGTGAGCAGAGCCCTCCGAGGCGCAGAGCTCAGGTACTCACCCACGAAGAAAGAAATCTTCGCCGTGGACGCCAAGGCCAAGAAGCTCGGCCATTACTTCCAGGCACACCCCGTGCGGGTCCTCACCAACCAACCCCTCGAGGCACTGTTAAGGGCCCCGGGGTCGGCAAGCAGGTTGGTCAAGTGGTCCATGCGGCTGACCCAATACGACGTCCAATTCAAACCCAGACCCGCGATCAAGGGGCAAGCGATCGCCGACTTCAGAGTCGAGTGCACCGCCCGAGAGGCCACCGAGCTAGCTCGGAGTGATGAGGAGGATTGGTGGACCCTGTCCATGGATGGTTCGTCCGGCCCCAAGGGGTGTGGTGGAGGGGTGGTCCTCGTGACCCCGGAGGGGTTCCGAGCTTACTACGCCCTTCGCTTCCACTTTAAGCTGTCCAACAACGAGGTCGAGTACTAGGCGCTTCTGGGCGGCCTCAGGCTCGCGGTGGGCCTAAGGGCCTCTAAGGTGAAGGTGCGGTGCAACTCCCGTTTGGTGGTTGGAAAGGTTACCGGCGAGTTCGAAGCCAATGAAGAGAGGATGAGGAGATACCGCGACGTGGTACTCCAGGTCCTAGGTCAATTGACCCTCTACGAAATTTTTCAGGTACCCCGAAGTCAAAACGGGGACGCGGACTTGCTCTCCAAGCTCGGCATCGGCACCCCGGAACATGTCTCTAAGATAGCACGGATTGAAAACCTCCAGAGGTCCAGCCTGGAGGCCTACCCAGTCCTCCCCATACAAACTCGGCCCTCATGCTAATTAAACCACCTGGTGGAGTATAAGAGAACGGGCACCCTGCCAGCAGACGAGGCAGCCGCCAAGGCAGTCAAGAGGAGATCACCAACATATATCCTCCTTGGCGACACCCTTTACAAAAGGTCCTAGAACGGCGCCCTCCAACGGTGTTTATACCCAGACGAAGCCAAGTCCGTCAAGGAAGAGATACATGAGGGAACCTACGCGGCACACCAAGGAGCCTTCGCCATGGCAAGGAGAGCCCTATTACAAGGGTACTTTTGGCCAAAGATGGCCAAGGAGTGGGCGGAGTACGCCCGGGAGTGCCCGACCTGCCAGCACTTTCACGCAGAGCCAGGTTGGCCAGTAACCAGCTACACGCCTATCAGCACGCTGATCCCATTCTCAAGGTGGGGAATCGACATAGTCGGGGCCCTACCCATGGGGTCTGCGAAGAGGAAGTACATAATAGTCGCCATAGACTATTTTACACAGGGGGTCGAAATCGAGCCCCTCGCCACCATCACGAGCACCCGGTGCACAGAGTTCGTACGGAGGAACATTTTGTACCGCTTTGAAGTCCCCATGCAAATCATCTCCGACAACGGACGGCAATTTGAGAGCAAAGAATTCAAGGAGTTCTGCGACCAATGGTACATAAAACACACCCGCGTGGCGGTGGCGTACCCGCAGGCAAACTGACAGGTAGAGAACGCCTGTAACACCCCAAAATTTTGAAACTTTTAAAACTTATATAACAAAAGTCAATTCTCATTAAATCCCAAAACAGAGTGGTACTAAACATACGAGTGCGGGGTGCTATGCCACATCTGAGCTGGAGAACTCAGATGCACAGGCTAAACTAACTAAATATCCTCAATACATCATCATGGCACACAGGCCGAAAGGAAAACTATCTATCTACTCCAAGCTCTTCTGGCGCGCTCTGGGAGCTAATCCTCTGTGCCCGAAAGCCAAATATATCTGTTCAGCGAATGATACCGGTAACCCACTCCAACGCGTTGAAATACATTATAGATAGATATATATAGATATATGAAAATCATTTTGAAGCAGGAAGATATATACTTAAGAGACTCTAGTTTTAAAACCAGGAATGGACTCAGCAAATAGGGGTAAGCACAATAATCAATAATAACAGTTAAGGAGAATCATCAATAAGAATATGCAACTAAGGTCACAGTCTATTTCCACATCAATCATATCATCATTCAATCATCATTTGTAACACTCAATCACACTGAGCTGGCGCCACGGGACCAATCGTATGCCCCGAACATGAAGGTTAGCGCATATAGCACTAACACGGCCCTGCAGCACCCTACCTCATACCGCAGCATGAAGGGAGTTGATCGCAACCAACCCTATAAAGACCGCTGACGAACTCAACGTCGGACCACAATCCTACACACCGTTGATGCGCCCAGTCGGTGGATTGTGATCCCCTTTACAAGGGGGGACATACGACCCTACACACCGTTGACGGGCACAGTCGGTGGACCGTAGCGGATCAAGCCCTACACACCGCTGAGGGACTCAGTCGGTGGACGAAGATCCTCGGAGACTACGACCCTACACACCGCTGGCCCATCACTCGGTGGATCGCAGCCAGCCGTAGCCCTACACACCGCCTGATTACTCAGGTCGGTGGACTACAGCCTTCTTCGGGTTTATTGGCCCTACACACCGCCTGGCGCATCGAGTTCGGTGGGTCATCATACTCGAGGCCCATGTGGACCGCAGCCCAAGAAGTGAATCACTGACCGCAGCCAGGAGGATGAACCGCAGCTCATAAATAACCAACAGTAGACCGCAGCCCTATATAATATTTATATACCTGACCGATCGCAACCGGCCTGGTTAACAGTTGGGATGGTTCTCAACCCATCCAACTGCCCGTATAGCCAATTTGATCGCAACCAAATTGGGGAATCATGCATCACATAACACACAATAGCACATAGTAGCACATTGGGAAGGGGAAGGCACATAAATAAGCTTACGTGTGATCATTCACATACTAAGAATAGTCCTAAGGGGTTCATACGACTTCCACCTAGGTCAACGGGTTACCGACTCGACTAGCATGCAATCCCTAAGACTCTTTTATCCTACGAACGGTACCCAAAGCATCAAACTAGACTCAGACACGACAAACGGGGTCCGTTGGAACACCACGGGGGAATGGGGAACATCAAACGGGGAAGCCGAAGACCCGGGGTGGGCACGGACCAGCGGGTAACCGGTGGGTGGGGGTCACCCGCCGGCTGCCCGCCGGAGATCATCGCCCAGGTAGCGGGTTGTCGGCGGGCGAACGCCTGCCCGGCGCCGCACACCCGCTGCCTGGCGGTGATTTTCGGGCAGCGGGTAGGTGGTGGGTACCCCTACCCCCACTGACTCTTTTATCACAATTACGTCCCGGGGTCCTTTGTGGAACCCGAAACCATGCTTAGACACTTTTAAACGCAATTAACGACACCACGTAGACAATTAACGGATCAAAAGCAAGAATCACGTATAACTCATCCTATTATGACTTCTAAACATAAACAACACCCGAATATGCGAATTCCCACCCAAGTATATATCAAGAACATTATAACACAAATTCCTAATCCGCCCTAGGGCTCTAATCCCTCCCAAATCATCAAAATCACAATTTATCTTTAACATCAAGAAATATCAAGATTTGTCAAGAATCATCACATCAATATCAAGAACCTCTTTTTAACATCAAGATCATCAAGATTATCAAGAATACACATAAATCATCTTATCAATCATCAAGAATATATCACAAATAGCATAGAGGAATTAATCAAGACACAAGCATATAGAATGAGGCCAAGGAAGGAGATTATAGCGAAGAAAATAGGTTTTGTTGAGACATGGGTTACCTCTTAGCCTTAATTAAATTCCTTGGCTATGAAGGATCTTTCCTTTAAGATTTCTTCTTTCTTGATTTCTCCTATGGGAATCCTTGGGAATTCTTGTGTGGTGAAAGTTATTGTGGTGTGAGTTCTAGGTGCCTCCTATGTCCCTATTTATATATCTAAGAGTCCTACTTAGGATCTAAATGGTATGGATTTAGCTAATTCTATTTCCTATAGGACTAAGGGCTGGATTTAAGGGTAAAGGTCCATGGGCTTATGGTGGACCCTTCCTAATTAATTAATGAAATTTAATTCCTCTTTTTGGGTAAATGTTTGAATAATTAATTGGTTTAGGGGTCGTAACCCGGGGTGTTACAACGCCAACCGAACTATAGTGGATGGCATCAAGAAGAACCTGGACGCGGCCGGAGGTACATGGGTGGAGGAGTTGGACGTCGTCCTATGGGCATACAGCGCCACCCCAAGAAGAGCCACTGGGGAGACACCGTTTGCCCTGGCATACGGGTTCGAAGCACGGGCCCCCATCGAAGCTACGATACCATCCTATCGGGTCGTGTTGTACGACCCCGACCTCAATGAGGAGCACCACGCCGCCGACCTCCACCTCATCGACGACAGAAGGGAGGACGCCATGGTTCGCGCAGAAAATTACCAGCGCCAGACTAAGGCATACCACGGCAACAGAGTCCGACCCCGCTATTTTCACGTCGGCGATTATGTCCTCAGGAGGAGGGAGGCAAGCCGACCCCAGAACGGAGGCAAGTTCACCAAGAAGTGGGAATGACCATATGAGGTCGAAGCCATAGTACGCCTGGGCAGCTACAAGTTGAGGACCCCGTCGGGCAAGACAGTGGACAAGGTGTGGAACTCGGAGCACTTGCTAAAATTGTACCAGTAGAAGTACATTTGTACGGCCTGGCATACCGCCCCCCCCCCCCCCCCCCCAATAACCGCCCGACCCCCCCCACAATAATGTTTTATTTTCGATCATAATGGAATAATGAATTTTGTTGAGCAATCATCTTACCTCGAGGTGTGGAAGAGCACGGGCACACGCGAGGTCGGGCACTGCGGGGCGGCCCTCCTCTGGGCCGACCCGAGGTCGGCCGCCCTGAGGACGACCATCCCGGGGTCGGCCCCCGGGAAGGCGAGTGCGCGCACGGCGACCACGACGGCCAACTTAGACGTAGCACACACCCTAGGGGCAGTGCGAGGTCCGAACTCGCCTATCGCAAAACGAGAAGGTTTAGGGCGCGGGTCAAAGGACCCTAGCCCCAGAATCGCTAAAACGCCCTAAGGGCGGTACGAGGTCGGGCCTCGCCTACCGCCAAACGGGCGTGACGCAATCTTAACACCCTAGGGGTGGTATGAGGTCCGACCTCGCCTATCGCTGAACGGAAGGGTTTGGGGCACGAGTAAAAGGACTCCAACCCCAGAATCGCTAAGACGTCCTAAGGGCGGTACGAGGTCCGGCCTCGCTTACCGCCAAACGGGCGTAACGCAACCTTAACACCCTAGGGGCAGTACGGGGTCCCCGACCTCGCCTATTGCCGAACGGGTAACGCAAAAAAAAATGATGGACAAGTGCGTAATAGCCGAGCTCACGAGGTCGGCTGGCTGACCTCACGAGCTCGGCCGCAAGAAGGTCGCGGCGTCCCAGCCGGGGGGTCGGCTGGTGCGTTGGCGGATAAACCGCTGGGCCAGCCGGATGCCAGGTGGCCTCAAGCCCCATGGGGGCACTTTCGGGCGAGGAGCAAGTCACGCAAAGGAGAAATCAGACGAAGCACGCAATCAAAAAATAAAGTGGACGCAAGTATAAAACGAAGTAAGCAAACGGTGTCATAGCAAAGCTAACAGTTTGATGCGAACAAATGAAAATAGTTTGGCGGCGGCTCGTGCAACAAAATAGCAACAATCCATGCAAACAAAAGAAATAGTTTGTGCAAACAACTAAACAAGAGTATGGGTCCGCCATGCACAACTCTTGCAAGGACTAAGAGAAATCAAGGATGCATGGTCTCGTGGGTACCCACATTACTACCGTCAACGCCAGCTGGGTCAGCATGGGTCTCCTCTGGGGTGGCATCCACGCCTGCAAAATGAAGGAGGTCAGCCGCGAAGTCCATGCTCGACGAGCGGTCGGCCGCCGAATCCCGCGGGGAGGTCGGACCATCCTCTCCCTCTGCCACGTCCATGGGGTCGGTCGGCTCCTCCAACTCCTGGGATAGACCCCACGCCACGGGGTCGAAGGATGCATCTCTCGCGCGAAGGATGGAGTAGATCTTACTCTGCATTGAGAACTCCCCCGCCTCGTACATCGCCAGCCCCTGCAAAGCCACGTACTCCCGCCCCTCGAGAAGGCTCAGAAGATCATCCAGGTTCTCCTGCATGTGCCCGGCAAGGTAGGCCTTCGGATCACGAACAAACGCCTCGGAGTCCTTGTAGCTCGACACGGCCACCCTCGCAGCTTCCTGGTGCGTCGTGCGCTCCCGCGACCGGCTAGCAATCAACTCAGCATGCTGACCCTCCAGCGCCGCAAGCTTGTCGCTCACGGCCTTGTGAGCCCGCGTCTCGGCCTCCAACTGACTGCGGGTACTCCCCAAGACACCCTCTATGGTCACGGCACTGGCAACCGGTTACACAAAGGCAAATATAAACAAAAGACAAGATGGCAAAGAACAAGGAAGCACAACATGCAATTATAAAGGAATAGTAAATACGTACATCTAGCAAGGGTCGGAAGATGGCGTGATCCTCGTGCATCGCCTCGTTACGGGGTAGGCGGAGGCTGCGCAGAAAGGCCTCCGGAGGGACATCCCCACAAAGTATCGAGGCCGTGCAGGGGAAGATGGACAGACCACTCAGTCGAAGCGCCTTGAGGGGGTGCCGTAGGCATCGAAGCTCGAATAGTGGGGTCGGTCGGTCGACCCTCAGATAGGTTGTCCGCGTTAGGGACGGACCTCGTCTCGTGTCGGCGCGAAACCCGGGTACCTGATAGAGCCCGGGTACCCGATGGAACCCGGTTAGTCTCGCCGGTCTTGCGGCACTTTGGGTCCTCGCCGCCGCGGCTCCTCAACCTCTCAACGAGGTTCATGATAGCAGAACGAGTAGAAACCATACCTACATCAAGAAAGTCGGTAAGCACTTCGCAGGGATATACATAAACAAAGATGCACGTCGGCGGGGCAACACACCAGAACTGGCGGAAGGAGGTGTGAAAGGCCCGGCCTGCAACTCGACGACATCATCATCCGAATCCTCACTCGAAGAGTCCTCCTCGGTCTCTCCCACGGAGCGTGGAAGGGAGGAGGGATCACAGGGAGGCGGGGGAGTCGGGTCACGTGCAAAACCCGCCCCAACCAAAGCCTCGTGCCCGACAAGGACCTGGGAGTTTAACAAGGCGCCTGTCTAGCCCAAGAAGCGCCGGGCCTGAGCAGTAAGCTCCTCCGTAGACTCCGGCTGGGGACGCTTGCGGAAGTACCCCCCGCCTCAAGGGACCTCGAAAAGGAGTGCCGCACCGGTGGAGACGAACACGAACTGTGGTTTCCAACCCTTGTTGAAATCCCGGACGCGACCCATAATCTTCACCCCCGCCCGAGCCGAAAATGTCATATAACCCTTGCTCTCCTTAGACGAAGAGCTAATCGCATGGAAGAAGGAGTGGAAAAGGTCTAGGTTGGGGCGTATGCCCACCTCGACACACCAAACGATGAAAGCCGCCAACGCCCGATGGGATTTGGGGACTAGCTGACCTACGGAGATGCGATGGAAGTTCAAGACCTCAATGGTAAATGGGTAGAGTGGGAAGGCCAAACCCATCAGAAGGGACGTAACATGGACACCGAAGAAGTTGGCCCCGAGGGGCTCCAAAATACTCGTCCCCGGTGGAGGAACACGGATCTCGGCAGTCGGCCCGACCAACGCCCGCGCCACGATGACGTCATGGGGACTCAAGGAAAACCCGAATCCCCGGGGGATGGCAGAGTCAAGCACGGTGTACTGACTCAAGGGAAAGGGATCCTGAAGAGGCGTAGGAGTCAACATGTAAGGGGGATGCATAGCTAGCGGTTCGATATAAGGATACTCAAGATAATAATGCTCAATGTAAGGGGAAGGAAACCGATCTAAATCAATGGACTCGTCATCACTCGGCGGGAGGTCCGCGTAGTCAATAGAGTCCAGGATGGTGCAAAAATCAAAGGGCAAGTCTAAAGCTACGGGGAATGCATCTTCGGCATGATGTACTATATGCATAAAACTAGCTTGGAAATTACGGAGCGCAACAAAACTCTAAATAAGGGTGGAGGTGTACTCACCCAACACAAGCAAGGAGGAGATGAACTAAGGAGACCCGGTTGGGGAACTCGGCTAGTGGTGAGCACGGACTCGGCGGGGCAGGTCGGCCGAGCGTGGACTCGGGCTCCGCTTGGCGAGGTCAGCGAAGTGGGCTTGGGCTCGGCTGGATGGGGTTAGATTAGATTAGGTTAGAGTTCTCTCTTCCTTCTCTTTAGAAATTAGCTCTCAAATAATCTAGTTGTAGTATATTTTGAACCAAATAAATACCCGGAGTATCAGGTTATCGATCCACAAGGAAGTTGTTGTATTAAGCACTAGCTACTAATTTATTCTATGAAGCTAATCATAATGATTAACTTGGATGGTTGCATAAAATAAATAAAATAAGTCAATGATTCAAGGCTATGAAAGCAATAGGGAGAGAATGACATTCCTGGGATTCAAGTGTTTAATCCTCTAGTGCCAACCCTAAGTACAATATTAAAATATGGGTTTAACAAGTGTGAGGATGCAAGGTGGTATAGAGCTACTCCCGTAGTCCCTAACACTAGTGAATATCCACTCCCCTAGTCCCTAACAATAGTGAATATCTACTCCTATGATATAAACACCCAATAAAACAAGAACAAGCATCATAATAAATTCCTAACTACTACCATCTCCCGATGTGCAATAATCAAGAATTAAACTCCCTAACAAATATGTCATTTCCCAAGGTGCAAAAGTTAAGTGCAATTGTGTGAACTCTCAATTATGCCAACTCCCGTTATGCAATCGTTATACCCTGCAATTGTGTGAGCTCTCAATTATGCCTAACTCCTATTATGCAATCTGAGGAAATATTCTAAGATAACCTTAATTCTATATATAATATATCCTGAGATAATCCTAATTCTATATATTTCTTCCTCGCATAATCTCTCTGTTGCCACTCCTATCCCCCCTAAATAATTTAAACCCTTAGCTTCATCATCGGGTCATCAATTGATTCAAAGAACTAGCAATCAAGGATCTTCAATTCTAAGATTGTTTAGGTATGATAGATTTCTGGGCTTCTAGATGTAAGATTTATGCCTCCCTAAAATTTATTTACCCTAAGGTAAAACTAATTTTCCTAAGTGTTTGTGTGTTCAAAATTCTGTCAAGATTTCTCAAAGATAAATCTTTTAGTATTTATGAACGTAGGTTATTTTACTTGTAAGTATTAAAGAATATTTGTATGTGAATTGCATGTTCAAATTGTAGGTGGAGATTTATATTTTCATGGTGTTGTATTGTGTATCAAATCAGATAGCTCGCATGTTTGTGTTGAAATGCATATTTACATCCATCATCTATATATAAAGCATGTTAGACAAAATTGTATGTTATCAGGCATCCCACTGTGCATATACACAATGTTATTAATTGCAAGCAATCTGCATGTACGTGCCAATACATGTATACTTAGTATACTATGGACAATCCCGTGTAACACCTCGTGTATTTATGGCATAAGAATTAGACATGAAATGTTCATTTATGGAATTTGGCGAAATATTTCGTATGTGCTAAATTTTGGCATTTAATATTTATGTAACTACTTGTTATGTGATTATTCGTTATCGTAAAATTTGTGGTGTGCGATATGAAGATTTTGATTCTATTGTCTTCCCAAAATATATTTACCCCATAAGAAACAAAAACACTTTTCCTAATTGCCTACGTGAAAATCTTTTCATCAAAAATCGATCTTTGCCATTTTAAGTAATTGTTATATGATTTATGACCTTCCTGAATATATATGACAATTGTTTGGTTATGCCGCGATGTTGAGCACATGAATTTATTTGTTGAATATGCACTAGTTTAAACATGTTGAACAGTACACATGTGTGTTGTGTGACTTCATATGACTAGTTATTATCTAAGACCTGAAATATGTTCACATGTCTTCATGCTCTATACCTATAGGCTTAGGCGGTTGTATATGTACTCCACCCTGTAAAATAATTTTTTTTATAATTAATAAACTTTTCCAAAATATACGTGGAGATATACTTTTCAAAAATCAATTTCTGTACATACACATGGAGGAATAATATTTATACACGGAGAAATAACCATCTCTTCAAAATCTATTTAGAATCTGAACCAAAAACTTATGTGCACACCCCCAGCAGATTCCAAGCCCCTGGGTAGTATATGATCCAAGTAGTTCGACTTCTTTCTGACTACCCCGCAATCAATTTTGAAAACTAGACCATAACCTATGTGATAAACCCTCACGGTATTCCAAGCCCAATAGAGTAGTAATTGGTCCAAGTGCACAGTAACTCTCTTTTAATGGATACCACACAATATTTTGGTTTCTCTAAAATAAACCATTTCTCCACATATAAATACATTTCTCCAAAAATAGCATTTTCTCCAAAATAATGTCCTCCAAATATTTTTCAAATCATATTTTTCTCCACATAGTTTATCCAAAATTATTTTTAATCCACAATATATAGGTAATACAAATTTCTCAAAATATTTTTTCCCCAAAACATTTGATTTCTCCAAAATATATACTTTTCCAAAACATAATAATACTAATTAAGTAGCATATGTACGTATAGTACATGTATATTTTAAAAAATATATATATTTTTTTATATAAATTACAAAAACATACGTACTGTACATCATTAACTCATATATATATATATATATATATATATATATATATATATATATATATATATATATATATATATATATATGTATATATAATAATAATTTTTCTTTTCATTTCATTTCACACGAACGTGTGTATATACTAGTGGTAGGGAATATCCTGACCGACATAAACTCCACCACAACCGGATTGCCTTTGTCTTTGTCTTTCTGTCTTTGCAGGTAACATGTCGGGTTTTTACGAAGAACCCGGTCGGGAAGGAACCGGGAATTGCCCGAGTGATGGTGTCGACCACCGAGCGGTAGCCCTTCGGCGAGAGAGCTGACAAAGGACACGTGGCGGCTCTTCACGACGACAGGCAGGGCACCCGGGAGGATGACACGTGGTGGCTACGTGGAAGACATGCCGAACGGCTGGAATCCTGTCCCCGGCATAGCGGCTATAAATACCCACAGTAGCTACAGTGTAAGGGACTTTTGGACGATCGATAGGTTGTTACTAGAGCATCCCGACCGCAGTCAGTCGGTACTCAGAGCAACCAAGTAGATTGTACTTAGGGCCTTTACCGTGATCAATAAAGTCTTTTATTTGCTTTAATCGATCTCGGGTTAGTTTATATCGCTTGCGTATAATTAGCAGTATCATTTTGGCGCCGTCTGTGGGGACCTGTGCAACAAAGCTACGTCTTGACGAGCACTCGGCCTCTTTGCAACAATGTATCCGTGGGCATACAACAACTTCGCCGACGACCAAGCGGATGCGGCGAGCTCATCTGACCATCACGCTACCCAACAGCAAGGTCAGACGGTCGATCTAAACCTCAACCTCTCGCCACCGCATCCATCAAACACATACCCGGCCGCCCAACAGCCGGTGAACTACATACAACCGGGATTTCAGACGCCCGCTCAGCAATACCCGCAACCGATGATGTATCCCGGTCAGTATCCGTACCCGGTCCCACCTCAACCATATGGGTATTGGCCAGGCCAACCGATGTACTATACTCCTCCGGTTGGCTACCCACCGTTCACGCCTGCGTACACGGCTCCAGCCGCCGCCCCTCCAGTATACCCGGCCGTTCAGGTAGAGCCGCAGCATCAGCCCACTTCCCGGGCTCGACGCTCGGCTCGTTCGCGGTTGAGGTCGGGGGGTGCTGTTGCGATGGAGGCACCACGGTAGGCCCAGCAAGCAGAAGATGTTCCCGCCCAAGCGGAGGACCCTGAAGAAGTTGCCCGAGCGGTAGCTTTTGACCGTCTTCGACCAGAAATGCGGCAAAGATTGGGACCCCAAGATCCGAATCGCCAACCGGAAGACGTGCACATGCAGGACGCTAGTCAGGAGGCTTCATCCGGGCATAGCGGGTCGAGATCACACCGACGGCGACGCGCTCGGGAAACAGCCCAAGCCGTTCAAACCGCCGAGCTCAACGAAACCCGAGGATTGCTCTATAACCTCCAGGCGGAAGTTGCGCAGCTCAGGAATGCGTACCCTGCAACACCCCCGGTCAACCAATCGACTCTGCACCAGACGCCTTTCACAGCAGCGGTAATGGCCCAGCCTTACCCGCTCGACTTGAAGGTCTCTGGAGAGAAGAGTTATGACGGACGGGCAGACCCTGAAGCCCATGTGAATGATTTTTACAGCAACATGATGATGAAGGGCGTTTCAGACGCCGTAATGTGTAGGGCATTCTACTCTACGCTCACCGGTCGAGCAGCAGAATGGTTTCGGACCTTACAACCGGGCTCGATCGACAGATTTGACACGTTGGCGATCAAGTTTGTGAGGAAGTTCATCACTTCCAAAGTGGTGAGAAAGTCCTATATGTATCTTGAGAAGGCCAAGCAGCTAGAAGGGAAAAGCTTGACCGATTTCCTCGTCAAGTGGAAGGCAGCGGTCGGGGAGGTCGAGCCTATGGACGATGCGACCGCCACCCATATGCTTCACATATCCCTCCGGGCGGGACATTTGTATCAAGACTTCATCCTACACCCCCCGACCAGTTATGAGGAGGCCCTTCGGAGGGTCACAGACTATGCCAACGCCGGCGAGGCGAACGCCGTAAAGCGCTTGCAGGAGGTTCGCTCTTCGTCCCGTAAACCGGCCGGCCGGGCGGAACATCGGTCGGGAGATGACAATCCCCGATCCCGCACCAGGCCTGGCGAGTTTACGGCCTTGAATCGATCCGCAACGGAGGCCATGCAGTACGCCCAGTCCTGCAATCTCATCAAACTCCCCCATCCCGATCGAGACGGCCCTGACAGGAGTAAGCATTGTGCTTACCACCGATGCGCCGGGCATGACACCGAGGAGTGTTCTTGCGCCAATTGTTGGAAGATCTGCTTAACATGGGAAAATTGGACAAGTGCGTGGGGAAGAGAGAAGACAATAAGAGGAATACCGATCGGAGAGATCACAGGCGTTCTCATCACCGCTCCGATCGATCAGGTCAGGACCGAAGAGACGATCGAAGGGACGATCGTCATGATGACCGACGGGACCCTGACCCTCCGTCTGGTAGCCGCCCGTCCGGAAAGCCTACCATCCATGTCATTTTTGGTGGGCTGGAAGATGCTTCCCGACCGCGGACCAATTGCCCGGTCGCTATAGTGGATTCCCGGGAGACCGGGAATAGGCAGAAGATGGAGCCCATAACCTTCACCCTTGAAGACCAACCTAGCAGCAGTGACCACGGCATGGAGGCGCTCGTGGTCACGATTGACGTTAAGGGGACAGACGTCCAGAGGGTTATGGTCGATACGGGCAGCAGTGTGAACGTCCTATACTTGGACGTCTTTGAGAAGCTTGGCCTCGACAGGAAGGAGCTGACTCCGGTCGGTGTACCACTGTCAGGATTTACCGGGGCTCTTATTTACCCCGAGGGAAAAATAACGCTCCCGGTCGAGATTGGCGCACCTCCAAAGTCGATCAAAACGGAGCTGGAATTTGTTGTGGTTAACCTCCATTGCGTCCACAACATAATCTTGGGCCGACCCGCCATTATGAAGATCGGTTGGATAATTTCTATGCCCCACCTGTGCATGAAATTCCCCACCCCCAATGGGGTCGGTGTGGTCCGTGGCGATGTCCAATCCGCCCGGAAATGTTACACCCGAGCGGTTAATAGACGCGACTCCGGTCCATCTTCCCGGGTGAACACCATAGCCAAGGAGGAGGCTAAGGATCGGAAGGAACAACCTGAGCCTTCCGAAGAAATAGAAGAAGTTCCCCTATCCGAGGACCGCCCGGATAGGAAAATCAAGATTGGCCGAGCCCTCACCCCCGAGCTTCGAGCGGAAGTTTTGGCCATACTCCGGGAGTATGCTGATATCTTTGCGTGGGGGCCTGAAGACATGCCCGGGATCGATCGATCGGTCATCTGTCACAAATTGGCCGTCGATCCCACAGCCAAGCCGATCGTGCAGAAAACACGACACCTTTCCTCCGATCGCCGCGAATTTGTTAGAGAAGAAGTCAAAAAGATGGCGGCGATCGAGCACATCCGTCCGGTGGTCTATCCCGAGTGGGTGGCAAATATCGTTCTTGTTCCTAAGCCCCTAGCATGGAGGATGTGCATCGATTTTACGGACCTCAACAAGGCCTGTCCGCTCGACCCGTATCCTCTACCGAGCATTCACCAGATGGTCGACGAGACGGCCGGGGCCGAATTAATGAGCTTCATGGATGCCTTCAAGGGGTACCATCAGATCATGATGCACCATGAAGACGAGAGCAAGACAGCCTTCGTGACCCCGGACGGGCTGTATTGTTACCGAGTGATGCCGTTCGGCCTCCGGAACGCAGGAGCGACCTATCAGAGGATGGTCAACATGCTCTTTGCCGATCTATTGGGCCGAACGATGGAAGCTTACATCGATGACATGCTGGTCAAGAGTCGGGACCGATCCGACCACACTCGGGACCTCCGGGAGTGCTTCCAGATCATGAGGAAGTACCAGTTGCGGTTGAACCCGACCAAGTGCACATTCGCGGTTCAGACCGGCAAGTTCCTCGGCTATATGATGACCAAGAGAGGAATTGAGCCCAACCCGGCCAAAGTAAAAGTGATTCTGGACATGCAACCACCTTCCACCGTTCGGGAAGTCCAGCAATTGACCGGTCGGTTGGCAGCCCTCAGCCGATTCCTCTCCAAGTTAGCCGAGCGTTCCTTACCTTTCTTCAAGGTATTGCGAAAGGTCAATGGATTCGTCTGGGACGAAGAATGCCGAGCGGCTTTTGATGAGCTGAAGGAGTATCTCATGTCACCGATCGTGCTCTCAAAGCCCGAGCTCGGAGAAGAGCTAGACGTGTACATCGCCGTGTCCGATCGTGCAGTAAGCGCAGTTTTGTGCCGAACCGATTCGGAAGGGGTCCAGCGACCGGTGTACTATGTAAGCCACGCGCTACATGGTCCCGAGCTCCGGTACTCCCGGCTAGAGAAGGTCGTCTACGCTTTATACATTGCCGCGAAGAAGTTGGCTCCCTACTTCCAAGGTCGAGCAATTCGCGTGTTGACCGATCAGCCGATCGGGACAGTCCTCCGAACCGCTTCATCATCCGGCCGCCTAGTGAAGTGGGCGTTAATGCTGACACAATACGCGATCGAATACCGACCGAGACCAGCTATCAAAGGTCAGGCCCTTGCTGATTTCTTGGTCGAGTGCACCGCCCGGGATACCCGACCCCCCGAGGTAGCGGATCCCGAGGCTGAGTGGTGGTCGTTGGCTACTGATGGGTCAAGTAGCAAGAAGGGAGCAGGAGGAGGAGTGGTGGTCACGAGCCCGGAAGGATTCAAAGTCTATTTTGCTCTAATGTACAAGTTCCACCCGACCAATAACGAAGCCGAGTACGAAGCATTTGTTAATGGCTTACAGTGCGCTCGGGACTTGGGGGCTGAGTACATCCGGGCTCAAACATATTCCGCGCTCGTGGTCGGGCAAGTTCTCGGGGATTATGAAGTCAACGGAGAGCGTTTGCAACTATACCGAGACCTTGCCATGGAGAAGCTTGCTCAGTTCCGGGGGTATACCGTCCGACACATACCCCGATTAGATAATGCCGACGCAGATATCTTATCTAAATTGGCTCAAGACGCCCCGGAACACATGTCGAAGATAGCTCGGATTTTGGTGATCCCAAGACATAGCATTCATCGTCTACCGGTCAATCCAATCCAACCGGTAGAAGACAACTGGATCACCGATCTGAAGGAGTTCCTCGAGCACGGTCGACTTCCAGACGACCCCCAGCGTGCTCGAAAAGCCAAATTGACAGCCCCGAGGTTCCAAGTTTTGGACGGCCGCCTTTATAGGCGATCGTATGGAGGCCCTCTTATGCGATGCTTAACCGCATTTGAGGCCGATTTAGTCATGAAGGAACTTCACTCGGGAATTTGCTCCTCACATCAAGGAGGCCGATCCCTGGCCCGTCGTATCATGCTGATCGGGTACTACTGGCCGTCCCTCCAGCTAGACTGTGAAAAGTTAGCTCGGGAATGTGAGACGTGCCAGCTGTTCGCCCAGATGCCTGGACGACTGGCAACCTTCTACCAGCCAGTCACGACCGCCATTCCTTTCGCTAGGTGGGGGGTGGACATCTTGGGCCCTTTCCCTCAGCTCTCCGGTCGGAGAAGGTTCGTAATTGTCGCCATTGATTATTTCTCCAAGTGGATAGAAGCCGAGCCCTTAGCCACGATCACCTCTCAGCAATGTGCTCGTTTTCTTTGGCGAAATGTGGTTTCCCGCTTTGGCGTGCCTGTACATCTCATCAGTGACAATGACCGCCAATTCGTAAGCCAATACTTCCAGAACTTTTTAGCCACGATCGGGACGACTCACGTTCGATCGTCGGTGGCTTACCCGCAGGGAAACGGTCAAGTGGAGAATGCCAACCGGACGATTTTGGAAGGTCTGAAAAAGAAGCTACACTCGGCTGGTCGTAGTTGGGCCGATGAGTTGCCATATGTCTTGTGGACTTATCGGACGACCCCGAGAGAAGCTACTTTGGAGACCCCTTTCGCCCTGGTTTATGGAGCAGAAGCCCGACTCCCGATTGAGGCTTGGATCCCGACCGATCGAGAGAGAACCTACAACGCGGAGGAAAATGAACATGCGATGGTCGTGGATCTCGACGGGGTCGAAGAAAGAAGAGAGCTAGCCGCTCGGCGTATGGCCGAGTACCAAAAGCGTGTCAAGAGTTCGAAAGACGTTCGGGTCAACCCTAGTTATTTTCAGGTTGGAGATTACGTTCTGCGACGAAGGGAAGCCAGTCAACCTTTAGAGGGTGGAAAGTTAGCTCAAAACTGGGAAGGGCCGTACATCATCAGCGCGGTCATACGGCCGGGTACGTACCGACTGGAGACGACAACCGGTCGGATAATCGAGGGGACTTGGAATTCTGAGCACCTCGTTATGTTTAGGCATTAGCCTATTTTTTGTAATCTTTGGACAAAGTGGGGGCTTGACCTGCGAGTTAGTCCCGGTCGTCGTTTGTAATTAAATTTTATGATTGTAAATATTTACTTAACCGCCTGCGAGCGGGAGGTTTTAATGTATATACGATCGGTGATTGCTCGACCGCTTGCATGCGGCGGCCCGATCGGTTATTCTCTATACCTCTAAGTGCATGCAGATCAATTTATCTTCAAGCTACACCGACCGGGCGAATTTATCGACCGGTCAGACGCACTCCACATCGGCGGACATTCGAGTCACGCCACCGATCGGGGAAGCCAGGAGCTCTCAGCATCATTCCCCGATCCGTCCAACTTCTTTCCACGATTGCACCCACTCGTGCCTCGAGCGCACAATAGTGTGGGGGCTGGGATGAAGGAAGTATTTACAGGCCCGTCGCTCGGAAGTATCCCAACCGTAGAGCCTTACTTATTTTCAAAAATTTCGTCAAGGCCTAGAGCTCGGGTAAACCCGATCGGGTCGGTCATTTTACGACGAAACGTCCGATGTGCGACTAAGCCGTACGACCAAGCCGTAAGGCCCTAAGGTCGAGCGTCAGTAGGGTCGAGTATTGCGAGACCGGGCCTGAAGGCTGGGCGGTCAAGCGACTATGAACGGTGTGCGGTTACGGTCAGTGTGTGCCGATTAAAAGCAAAGGTGTAAAAACACGAAACGAACAAGGCAACTTCAAAAAAGGGAAATTTATTAATCACAAAGACGTGCCCGGTACAAAATCGGGACCGGGCTCCCGATCTGTGTCAGTTACAAAGAAGTGAAGCTTAAACCTACTCTACTCCTTCGCCTCGGCATCGCCTTTCCTCGGCGCTTCCTTCCCGCTCGGGGCGGCTTCAGCTTCGCTCGCCGTAGCCCGATCCTTCGGATCAAAAGGTGCTGGCCCCGGGTCGGCTACGTCGTCGGGGAGTGTGGTCAAGACCAACTGAAGATCATCCCCTTCAAGGGCTTGTTCCTTGATCTTCTTGGTTTGATCACGCATCTTTCGTTGACCGACTTTGTACGCCCACCGGCCAAACGTCCATATCAGCTTTTCCCCGACCTCTGTACCCCGAACGGACTGGAGAAAGCGACCGCCCGATTTGGTATCTTGGAATAGATGTTGGGCGAGCTTGTCCGGGTCGTTCTGACGAGCCTTGAGCTCGGCTGCCTCCCCGATCGCCTGTTGGGCGACCTGCTCGGAGAGATCCCGCTCAGCTTTGACCTTCTTCAGCTGAGCCTCCAGGTCCCGGATCTCCTGTAGTCGCCGGTTGGCGACTTTCTTCAAGGCCTCAGCTTCGTTGGCCTGAAGAGCCCGTTGTTGAAGGAACTGGGCCGCTCGGGAGATCTGCGTACAAGATCGATCAAATTAGCCGAACGACAATACTCCAAAAAAAATTCAAGAGAAGAAAATGCACTTACCTCAGCCAAGTCATGGCCGATTTTTTCGGCTACCTGGCTCGGGGTCAGCTTGGAGAGGTCCTCCTTGGCCGACCCGGCATTCCCGATCCGAGCGAGGATCGAAGATCCGCCTTTGTTGCCCCCGCCCGAGGGTGTCGGGCTGTGCTGTTCCCGGCGCCGTTTCAAGGCCCCGGTCTCCGAGGCGGTCTTCTCCGCCACCTTCTCTTTCCCCTTCCCGACAGCCACTCGGGAAATCAGGACCTCCGAGGCGTCCACCACGAAGCCTTCGGTCGTGGTGACCGTCGACGCCCCTATGGGTCGGGCTACCGGGATCTCCTTTTCCCCGGTCGGCTTTCCTTGGGCCTTCTTCTTGCCAAGGGAAATCTTGGCCACCGGGCGTAGCGAGGCGTCCTCGTCTCCGAAGCCGGCCATTTCTGCAAGCAAAGCAAAGTAGGTTAGATCGAGCTAAAGGCCCAGTCGGGCTATTGAGGTCAGAGAGAAGGGCTAAGGTTGCACCTTTGCCCGGTCGTTTGCCCCGGGCGGGCATCCGTGCGATCGTAACGCCCCGGGGCTCGGGCTTATACTTATAACGTATATTATATACGGGCTCGGGCAAGTCAGCCGCTTCGAGGGACTCGGGCGTCTTGAAAATTTGGTACTCGTAAATCTCGCCCGAGATTTTGGTGACGGCGTCGATAAGGGCCTGGGTCTCGATTGGGATGACTTGTCTTCGGAAACGCTGACTCCAAACCCTCTCGACCGTGAGGATCCACGGATCGTACTTCACTGAGAAGATCCGGTTTTTCCACCCCCGGTTGTTCCCGGGCAGCCCTTCGATCGAGCATTTGTCCGCTCGGGATTGTATCATCAGAAATCCACCCCCATGCGCAGCCGCCAGCACCTTCACTTGGTAGACGAAGTTGAAGAGCTCCATCGTGCAGGCTACGTCGTGCCAACTGCAGATCTGGGGAAAGCACGCGATGATTCGATGCGCGTTCGGGCAAATCTGCCCGGGCATAACCTGGTAGTAGCCCAGGAATGCAGTGAGGAGGCTGGAAAAGGGGAACGTGATCGGGGCCATTAGCGAATCGTAATGCATCCCGATCCATTTCCCCTGGTGCCGCTCGATGATATTTCCGAGCTGCCTGCTGGTGTCGAACTCGACCCGACCAGCAAGAGTTGCCGCGATTTTGTTTGCTTCTCCTTTTGTCAGCAAGCTCCTCTGGCCTTCGACGTTCTCGCTGTTGAGGAACTCAAACCCGTCCCCGCCCGGCGGCGCCGGCCCGGTCGGGTCCTCTTCGTCCGCTTCGGCTTCATTGGCCCGGTCTCCGCCCTCAGGCTCGACTCGAGGGTAATCCCCTATTACCCTCGTAGGCGTTTCCCTAACGCCTTCGTCCGGGAAGTTTCGTCCGCTCGTGGACGTTGCTTCGCTCCCCGACCCGCTGGAGCTCGACCCCGAGGTCCCTGACGAGCTTGATGACCCTACTGGCTCGGGGGCTTGGTCGAGAGTGGGCTGTGGTCGTTGTTCGACCTCTGGGGAGTAGGACATGATGTTCACCTCCTCGCTGCTGTGCTCGATTGTGTTGTCGTAGTCTGCGATCGAGACGTTCTGGCTATCCGAATCCGACATGTTATCTACCTAAAGGTCGGTCGGGGTTAGTACAGGGGTCGTGAAGTTAGTTCGACGTTAGCTTTATCCTACTCCTACGCAGAGCTAAAAACAAAGTAAAAGCTAAGGGATCAAGAGCTTACCGATTGCTGGCACTTGAAGAGAACCTGAAGCTTGGCTTTGCTCGATTGGTTCGCTGAACTGCTGCTCGGGACTCTCTGAGGGTACCGACTGCTTCAGTGGATTGAGGAAAGTTCAAATGGAGGCCTCAAGGGCCTATTTATAGGAGAACATTTAGGCGGGAAACCAATCCACTTGCGTGACACGACCCGCACTGATTCCGAGGCCGGCAGTGGCCGACACGTGGCGAGGGAAGGAATGACAGCTGGCCGGTCGGTCTGGTGGCTGACGGTTGGGTTTTTTCATCCCGTCCCGTTTTTTCCCGGATGGTCAAAAAGGCCCGGGCTGGGGGGCTTTTGGTAGGGAATATCCCGACCGACATAAACTCCACCACGACCGGATTGCCTTTGTCTTTGTCTTTCTGTCTTTGCAGGTAACAGGTCGGGCTTTTGCGAAGAACCCGGTCGGGAAGGAACCGGGAATTGCCCGAGTGATGGTGTCGACCACCGAGCGGTAGCCCTTCGGCGAGAGAGCTGACAAAGGACACGTGGCGGCTCTTCACGATGACAGGCAGGGCACCCGGGAGGATGACACGTGGTGGCTACGTGGAAGACATGCCGAACGGCTGGAATCCTGTCCCCGGCATAGCGGCTATAAATACCCACAGTAGCTACAGTGTAAGGGACTTTTGGACGATCGATAGGTTGTTACTAGAGCATCCCGACCGCAGTCAGTCGGTACTCAGAGCAACCAAGTAGATTGTACTTAGGGCCTTTACCGTGATCAATAAAGTCTTTTATTTGCTTTAATCGATCTCGGGTTAGTTTATATCGCTTGCGTATAATTAGCAGTATCAACTAGTATTTGCCCCGTGCGATGCACGGACAAAAATTTATAAGTATTGTTGTAGTGTTATGATACAAAGAAGAATTAGTTTTATTTCTGTCGGGTCGGAGTGTGGGGGGGCCTTGGGGTTGGGGATTCAACCTTTTGGGAGAAGAATTAGTTTTATTAAAAATGTAAGTATAATTATACATTGTAATATTTAAATGTTAAAGACAATACATGCATTCATATTGTTAATCTCATTTACAATAATGATCTTACAAAGTTAAACGGACAGATAAAAGCACGAACGATCTCGTGGTTTACACACAAAAAAATAATGATCTTACAAATCTATTAATATGCATTCACACTTAGACGGAAATTTTTTTATTTTTTTTCCCTACTTGATTTTTTTTTTTGGAATGCTACTGACCCTTTTACATTGTAGTATCTGTTCAAACATACTTTCTCAACCTAATGAAACACAAAGAGTCAACAACGCCTCCACTGAGATTCGATCTCATGACCTCCCACATGGGAGAGGTCACTACATGCCATGATTTTTCTTTACCTAACTTTTTTTGTAAATTATTAAAAAACTAATCAAAATTACAAACTATTTAAAAGTTAGTATATATATATATATATAAATATAAATATAAATATATATATATATATATATATATATATATATATATATATATATATATATATATATATATATATATACTAACTTACTAAAAAATAAAAGTTTTAATATAACAAATGTTGGGCCAATATATAATTACATTTTTTTTAAATTTCTAAGTCAAATCTATCCCATTGTTGCAGCCTATTTTCCCAAAGCCCGTTTTAATATAACAAATGTTGGGCCAATATATAATTACATTTTTTTAAATTTCTGGGTCAAATCTATCCCATTGTTGCAGCATATTTTCCCAAAGCCCATTCACAATTTTGGAGGGAAAGCTAGTTTTGGAGGGAAATCTAGGATTCTACTTTATTATATATAAAGATAAAGATAAAGATAAAGATAAAGATATAAAGATGTATACATACTCAACTTACATCCTCCCAAATGCTCTGTTGGGTCGGGGTGTGTGGGCCCTTAGTGTAACACCTCGTGTTATGGCCTTTAATCCCGGATTAATTATTTAATTAATTTCGTTAAAAAATAATTAAAAAAGATTTAATTTGGTTAGGATTTCCTTTAATTAATTAATATGGTCCACCATGGATGGTAGACCCTTGCCTAAACTAGAGTCTTAAGCCTATTAGGAATAAAGAAAGTAAACCTTTTACTATTCAGATTCTAATTAGGAATCCTAGACCTATATATCTATTAGGAATAAAGAAAGTAGGCTTTTTACTATTCAGATTATGATTAGGATTCCTGATTCTATAAATAGGGGATTAGAAAGCAATTAGAACCCTTACTACCTATAGTTATATTACACGAAATTATTCCCAAGAGATTCCCCACCACCAAGCCTAAGGAGATCAATCGGATGGAAATCTTAGGGAAGAACCTTAATAGCCAAGGGAGGATTGATTAAGGCTAAGAGGTAACCCATGTCTCAACAAAACCTATTTTCCTTGATATAATCTTCTTCTTTGGCTCCATTGATATGCAATTCTATGCTTGTGTCTTGATAAAGCTTTTATGATGATTATGAGATAATCTTGATGTGGATAAGATGATCTTGATAATCTTGATGTTTATGAGGTGATCTTAATAATTATGTGTTGATCTTGATAATCTTGATGTTCTTGATTTTAAAGATGAAAACATGATCTTGTGCTTTAAATATGATTAGAGCTCTAGGGTAAATTTTGGATTTTGTGTTATGATATTCTTGGTATGTTCGGGCAGGATTTTGCATGTTCGGGTATTGGGTCCTGATTATGTTTAGAAGTCATGTTAGGATGTATTTAATGTGATTCTCGATCTTAATCCATTACTTGATTACGTGGTGTCGTCACTTGTGTTTAAATGTGTCTAGACATGGTTTCAGGTTCCACGAAAGATCCCGGGACCAAATTATTACAAAAGAGTCAGTGGGGGGTAGGTGGGGGCAAGGGAACCCGCCACCTACCCACTGCTCCAAATAGAGCCGCAGGCAGCCGGCGGGCAGGTGACTGCCTGTCGGGCACCCGCTGCCTTATGTGTGCCGCCGACGGGGAGCCGGTGGGTGGTCCTCCACCTGCCGGCCACCTGCTGGTTTTCCCAGTGTGGGCTTGGTGGTTTTTCCCGTTTGATGTTTCCCCGTGTCTCGTGGTGTCCCATTAGACCCCGTTTGTCGTGCCTGAGTCTAATCTGATGTTTCGGGTACCGTTCGTAGGATAAAAGAGTCTTAGGTATTGCATGCTAGTTGAATTGGTATCCCGTTGGCCTAGGTGAAAGATGTATGAACCCCTTAGGCGTATTCCTAGTAATGTGGTTGACCACGCATAAATTTTATTTATGTGTTTCCCCATCCCTATGTGCTAATGTGGGTTGCATGTGCTTGCTATGTGTTATGTGTGCATGATACCCCAATTGGTTGCGATAATTTGCTATACGGGCGGTTGGATGGGTTGAGAACCATCGGCTGTTAACCAGGCCGGTTGCGATCGGTCAGGTATATAAATATATATAGGGCTGCGGTCCACTGTTTGGTTGCGATCAAACGTTATAAATGAGTTGCGGTTCATAATCTGGTTGCGATCAGAAATACACACTATTCGGGCTGCGGTCCACCGTTTGGTTGCGATCAAACGTTATAAATGAGATGCGGTTCATCGGTTGGTTGCGATCAACCCCTTCGCGCTGCGGTACGAGGCAGGGTGCTTCGGGGCCGTGTTAGCGCTATATGCGCGGACCCTCATGTATGGGCATGCGATTGGTCCTGCGGCACCACCAAAGTGTGATTATGTGTTGAGATAATGATTGAATACTGATATGTTTGATGTGGAATAATCTTGCGACCTTAGGGTGTTTGCTAGTATTTTATATGCGTGATTATAACTGATGAATGTGCCTACCCTTACTTGTTGAGTCTATTCCCGGTTTTAAATTAGAGTCTCCTAAGTATATATATCTTCTGGCTTCAAAATGGTTTTCATATATATATATATATATATATATATATATATATATATATATATATATATATATATATATATATATATATATATATATATATATATATATATAGAATCCGGATCAGGTGAGGACCTAATCTTAGGTGAGGACGTGAGGACTAATCTTGTGCGTTTGTTTTTTTATTTGGATGGTCCAGATTTGAGTTCTTGAGATGACATGGATTGATCTTTTTTGTTAAAGTGGGATAATAGTGTATTTTTCTATTTTTTTTTAAGTGTGAACGCATGTATAATCCTTGGCCAAATTGGTTTCCTATTTTCTTGGATCATCACCGTTGCAATTTGGAGCCGCGATTTCTTCATCATTAATTGAGTGTTCGCCAATGCAAACTAATCAATATTTTTATTTTTTTTTTCGCTTGTTCTTTTGAGTATAATATTGTCTATATTTGGATTGTCGTGTATATGTATAAATGCCTAGGTAGTACGATTGTGCATTCGTGTGTGCTGATTGTGCAACTTAGTGTTGTAAGTTGTGCACTATAGGCTAGGGAGTTGTGCATTATAGCACATAGTTCAATGCATCGTAGAACATTGGATGTTCACTGTATGATTTTTTGGCGGGGTTTGAATACACAACAATGAAGTTATTGATGCACAACACTTAGTATAGGAATGCACAACATTTTGTATAGGAATGCACATCTTTTAATAAGACTAATTTACCCTAAATTTATATATTTTAATATTTTAAAGGAATTTGTTTTTTTAATCCGTGTGATTTGTTTCTTTTAATCTCAATCATACATCATTCTGATTTAATGGTCTAGATTAGACCTCACGTCCTCACCTAAGATTAGGTCCTCACCTGATCCGGACCCTATATATATATATATATTATATATATATATATATATATATATATATATATATATATATATATATATATATATATATATAATATATAAATATATATATATATATAATATATATATAATATGCCTATATTGTATTTTAACGCGTTGGAGTGGGTTACCAGCATTATTCGCTGAAAGGTAGGGCCCGGTCAGCGGACTTAGACAGGAAGCGACTGAGAGCGGCCATCCGACTAGTCAGGCGTTGCATCTCTTTGAGGTTACTGGGAGGCTGCATATATAGGATGGCCTACACCTTCTCTAGATTCGGTTCAATTCCTCGTTAGGTAACCATGTAGCCTAGGAATTTCCTCCCTCTGACCGCGAACACACATTTCTTAGGGTTCAACCTTAAGTTGAACTTCCTCATGACCTCGAAGCAGTCGGCCAAGTCTTTGCCATGATCACTTTCATCCTTACTCTTGACCAGCATTTCGTCAACATAAGCAACCATGGATATGCCGATCAGATCCTTGAACAGTCGAGCGACCATTCGGGTATATGTAGCTCCTGCGTTTTTTAGGCCGAATGACATCACCTTTTAGCAGTATACCCCATCGGGAGTTATGCAGGCAGTCTTCTCCTCATCCGACTCATGCATGAATATCTGGTGGTAACCCCTGAAGGCGTCCATGAAGCTAAGAAGGGTGCACCGGCCGTGTCGTCGATCAGTTGGTCGATTCGCGGCAAAGGAGAAGGATCTTTAGGGCACGACTTGTTAAGATCGGTGTAATCCACACACATCCTCCATGCCGGCGGCTTGGGCACCAACACGACGTTGGCCAGCCAGCCGAGATATTTTACATCTCGGATGTGTCTGGCCGCAAGTAGAGTGTCAACCTCTCACTTTACAAAGTCCCTCCGGTCGTTCGAAAGGTACCTCCTCTTCTGTGCCACGGGCTTGAGGCCGGGATTGACTGCTAATCTACGAGTGATGATTGATCAGTCAACCCTTGGCATATCTTCTGGTCCCCGCGCGAATATCTCCTTGTAATTTCTCAGAACGCTGACGGCTGCGTTCCTTACGGGCTACGGGCACGATGGCGGAACCTGTGTGGCTTCAGAGGAGGCACCGCGCTGTGTCTCGGCAAAAGCAGAACGTAGAGGAAAAAGGTAAGTTGTTGTCCTTGGCTACTTAGGTTAAATAGAATTGTTGCGAATTAAGTCACCAAGAGGTGGTTTAGTCCAGTAGCAAGGCGATGTATAGGTATAACTGGTTGGCTAGGGTTTGAATCTGGGGAAGAGATTTAGGTTAATTTTATTAGTGCTTAACCTTTGACTATGCAAATGATGGTTCTTGTTAATTAATGGTGCTTAAGGTTACAAAAAATAAAAAATAAAAAAATAAAGGATGTTTAGCTTAATCGGGTAGGACACATTTAACATTGGGAGAAATCTAGGGCTCGAACCCCTTAGGGTTTGATTATTTTATTAGTTCGATTATTTAGTGAAAGTCCGATTTGATTCTCTGGTTCCCTTGATGGTGTTTTGGATTAATAAGCGAATGAGGTAACTCGTATCTCAACAAAACTTATTTTCCTTGCTATATCTTATTTATTGGCTCATTTGATAATCGTATGTGTAATTCTGTGATTGAGTCTTGATAGAGCCCTTGCATAGGATTTATATTGTACTTATTTGATAATCTTGATGTTCTTGATATTGTGATTGACTATATGTATGATCTCGTATTTTAATTATGTCTAGAGCCCTAAGGTTTATATCGTGAATTTTGTATTATGATGTTCTTGGTATATTTGGGTGGGATTATGCATGATCGGGTGTTGAGTCTAGCCTAGGACTTGTATTTAGGACTTTGCATATATATTTCTTGATGTTCTTGTGGTTCCGGATGCTCTTGAACCGTCATATGATTAATGTTGAGTCTTGGCATGTTTAGGAATCGTGTTAGAACGTATTTGGTATGATTCTTGATTTGAATCCGTTAATTGAATCCGTGGTGTTGTCGTTATGTGTTTGAATGTGTCTGGACATGGTTTTGGGTCCCACGAGAGATCCCGGGACCGAAAAGTTTCTTGTGAGTCAGTGGGGGGGGGGGGGGGGGCAGGTCGGGGCAAGGGTGCCCGCCACCTACCCGCTGCCTGGGAGCACTGTTCCTGCGGGCAGTCGGCGGGCGGTGGTCTGCCCGTCGGCCACCCGCTGGAATAGTGGGCGGCCGCCGGCGGGTGGTCCTCCACCCGCTACCTACCCGTTGGAAAATGTGTGTGGGTCGTGATGTTTTTTCCTCCGTTTGTTGTTTCCCCGTGTCCCGTTGTGTCCCGTTGTATTCCGTTTATCATGTATGAGTCTCGTTTGATGTTTTGAATTCCGTTCTAGGAATTTATGTGTAGTACGTGTCGTTGTTGTTATGTCTTGATTGTTATTGATTGATTATGTGTTGATTGAATGATGATGAGTATCGTGGTCATTGCGCAATGGCCAGTGTGATTAATGATGATGATGATGATGAGATTGTGATTGGTGGAAATGAATTGTTGGCGGTTGGCACCACTTGTGCCCGGTCATTGTACTAAAGGTACAGGCCTAGCGGTTACTGTGCTAAAGGCACAAACCCACCTTTGACTTGCTTGCCGTTGAGCATGGGTCAGGTTATAAGTGTTGCGGTGTCATGTCAGGGCTATACGCGCTGACCCCTTGATATTGGCACTAGAGGTGCGGATCATGTGAATGGCACTGCGACGCTATCTTGATATGTTGGTGGTTGAAAGGTGGTTTGTCGGTGGGAGCATGTAGTTACCCGGAGGAATAAGGGAGGCGATATAAGGGTGGCCTGGAGGTATAGGTTGGAACTGAGATAAGGACGGAGGGGATCTACAAGGTTGGAACATGGTATAAGATTGGAAGATGCATTGTGTGCTTTGATGATTACTTGCTAATTGATTGTCTGGAACGCCTTTGTTGTCTCTATTTGCTATTTATATGCTTATTTGTCTGTCATGTCTTGTAACGTGTCCTTAGGACGCATGCTAGTCTGTATGATTATTCTATATTTTCAGGTCTATTGTTGTGTCTTGAGTCTTGGTCTTGGATTTAAATTAGAGTCTCGTAAGTATATGTGTATTCTAGTTTCAAAATGATTTCTTATATCTACCTATATTGTACTTAACGCGTTGGAGTGGGTTACCAGCATTATTCGTTGACGGTTGTGACACCCTCGCATTCCTCCGTGGTGTGGGTATTCGCGCGGTGGTATCTGCAATAAGGAGCCGCATTCGTCCCCATCACCTGTGGGTTATCTCTAGGTCGGCCGGGTGGAGGTGGGGGTAACTGGGTACGAACCTCGTGGATGGGCTGAGCTGTCGGCCGATAGGCGGGAGCTCCCAGTCAGTCCTGCACTCGACGAGCTCTCGCATGCGCACCCCTCGCATCCTCCATTCGTCTGTCTCGGAGGCTGTCTGCTCGCAGTTGCTTATTGGAGGAAATCTCTTACCTACGTTTCTGCCTGACCGCCTCCTCCATGTATGCTAATTGGTTAGCCCTCTAGATGACTTCAACATATGTCTTGGGATTCTCATCCCTTAGCTTGTTGTAATGCCCGTTCGCCCAGAGGGGCTCGATGAAGAACGTCAGGGCAGTTTTGTCATTGAGGCCCTCCACTGCCTGGGCTTCCTTCTGCCAGCGCACTATGTATTTGCGCAAACTTTTCCCTTCATCCTAATGCACTTGGGATAAGTCCAAGATGTACTTTTTGGGTTTCATGCTTCTGGAAAAGTGCGTCAAGAACCGTTTGGCCAATTCCTCGAAGTTGTTAATCAATCCTGGTGGGAGCCTAAGGAACCATCGCTGGGCGGGTCCGATCATCGGACCATCTACCTCGATCACTTACATCTTGGCCTGGAAGCTGATTACAAGGTCGCGTGGGTCCCTCGACCCGTCATAGGTAGGGTGATCGGGTAGTTTGAACCCTATTGGAGCCTTATATGCCTACACTTCCACCGTGAAGGGGGAAACGGTCAACAGGCTTCTATCTTTTGCCGCAGTTCCTGAAAGGCGGCCGCCAAGTCGGCCATCCCGGGGGCGGGCTTCTCTAGGAGCAAGAGCGACTCTCCCGTGCCTTCGACTGCCTCATGCCTGCGCCATGCGGCTATCCTTCTCTAAATGATTTCCCGTGGTGGATCTCCCTCAGGCCGCTCTTTTTCCCTCCCGACTGATCGAACGGGGGAGCGTTGCCCGGCTCGACCTCCTAACCATGAATGCACAGAACGGGCCGCACGGGAGTTCCACTGTGAACGCCCTTGTAACAACCCTAAATTTCAAGGAATTTAAAACTTATAAAATAAAGGTAAATTCATTGATAAAATCCCAAATAGAGCATGAAGCTATCCATAAGAGTAGGCGTGCTATGTCATACCTAGGTTTGAGAACCTAGGTGCACAGGCTAACCTAACTAGACATAAGAAATCCTCAAATCAATATTTAATACAATCCCAAGGCACGCAGGCCACTACTAACTAAGCTAAGTCCAAGGCTCTGACTAGCGCGCTCCGAAGCTAAAGCTCTTCACCTGAAAAACATTCGGTATAACAACCGTCAGCGAATAATGCTGGTAACCCACTCCAACGCGTTAAGTACAATATAGGTAGATATAAAAAACTCATTTTGAAACTGGAATACATATATACTTACGAGACTCTAGTTTAAATCCAAGATTAAGACGCAAGGCATATAACAGACTCAATATCATAGAATAATCATAAGAACTAATAGACGTCATAACCATGCAATGCAAGACATAACAGGTGGATAAGCATGCGAATAACTAAGGCATTCAATACAATTAATTAGCAAGTAATCAACAAAGCACACAATTCATCCTCCACCCTTATACCAAGTTCCAACCGTATAACTCCCCTCCGTCCTTATATCAGTTCCAACCTATACCTCCAGGCCACCCTTATATCCCCACCCCTTATGCCTCCGGGCAACTACATGCCCCCACCGACGAACCCACCTTTCAACCACCAACATATCAAGATGGTGTCGCAGTGTCATTCAATGATCCGCACCTCTAGTGCCAATATCAAGGGGTTAGCGCATATAGCCCTAACATGACACCGCAGCACTTATAACCTTACCCAATACTCAACGGCAAGCTAGTCGAAGGTGGGTGTGTGCCTTTAGCACAGTCACCACTATGGCCTGTACCTTTAGAACAATGACCGGGCACAAGTGGTGCTAGCCGCCAATAGTTTATTTTCCACCAATCACAATCTCATCAATATCATCATCATCATTATCATCAGTTACATTGACCATTACGCAATGACCACGACACTCATTATCATTCAATCAATCAACACATAATCACATAACAAGCAAGACGCAACAACAATGACACGTATCACACATAAACTCCTAGAACGATGCCAAAAACACCAAACGAGACTCATACACGACAAACGGGGTATAACGGGACACGGGGAAACATCAAACGGGGAAAAACACCACGAACCACGTTGGGATTCCAGCGGGTAGGTGGCAGGTGGAGGACCACCCGCCGTCAGCGGGTTACTATTCCAGCGGGCAGACCACTGCCCGCTGGAACAGTAAGAGCGGGCAGCGGGTAAGTGGCGGGTGGTCATTCCCCCCACCTACCCCCCACTGGTACATAGGCAACTTTATGGTCCCAGGATCCCATGTGGAACCCGAAACCATGTCTAAACACATTCAAACACATAACGACAATACCACATATTCAATTAATGAAATTAAGCCAAGAATCACAACCAATACGTTCAAACACGATTACTAAACATGCCAAGACCTAACATTAATCATATAACGGTTCAGGAGCATCCGAAACCACAAGAACATCAAGAAATCTATATGCAAGTCCTAAACACAAGTCCTAGGCTAGACTCAACACTCGATCATGCATAATCCTACCCAAACATACCAAGAATATCATAATACTAATTTCACGATATAACCCTAGGGCTCTAGACGCAATCAAAATACGAGATCATTCATATAATCAATCATAGTATCAAGAACATCAAGATTATCACATGAACATCAAGATTATCATATAAACATCAAGATTATCATATAAGCATCAAGATCATCATATAAACACAATATCCATCCTAGGCAAAGCCCTATCAAGACTCAAGCACAGAATCATATATCAAAGGGCCAATGAATAAGATATAGCAAGGAAAATAGGTTTTGTTGAGACATGGGTTACCTCTTAGCCTTAATCAATATCCTTGGCTACTAAGGTTCTTTCTCTAAGATCTTCTTCCCGTGGGTTCTCCTACGTTTGGTGGCAGGGGGATTCCTAGGAGTATCTTATGTGGTAGAACTAACTGTGGTAGGTTTCTAAATGCTTCTTTAAGTCCCTATATATATATATATATTTAGGAGTCCAGACTAGGGTAGGAATAGTAAAGATCCACACATCCTATTCCTTATAGGATTAAGGATTTGGGTTTTAAGGATAAGGGTCCATGATCCATGGTGGGCTACATCAATTAATTAAAGGGGATCATAACCCAATTAAATCCTTTCTAATTATTATTAATGGTAATCAATTAAATAATTAGTCCGGGTTAGAGGCCGTAACACGGGGTGTTACACCCTCCCCCCCCCCCCCCCCCCCCCGTTACAAGAGGCTTCGTCCCCGAAGCTCGGGCACGGATTTTACTCTTTCACCCCTAGACGTCACGCATTTGGCCTCCTAGTTAAGGAAATGTGGCTCAAACGTGTCGTTTCCTAGGGGTAGAGTGGGGTTGGGTCGGTGGCGAGTGGTTTTTGAGATTTTTGGGGTATACGTTGGTTTCCTGCTCTTGAGCCTGAAGCTCCACGTGTGCCTAATATGGCTTCGATTGCAGCTACCCTCTGGTCCAATGAACTTGTCGCGAGAATCAAGGACGAGAATCCATCATCCATGATCCGATTTTGCCTTGTGAGCTGCGCGAGGATGCGCTCATTGATGGTCATCTCATCTTGGTCCCCCATGTTTTCTCTTTCTTGTGCGGGCTCAGGTTGGCTCGGCTCGCTTTCTTCTTCCTGCTCTTCTCGTTCTCCGCTTTCTTGCATTGCTCGTCTCAGTTTCTTGTTAGAGATTTCCAACTGATCAACCAACGCTCGCCGTTCTTCCGAGGATTCCAGGCAAACCTCCTCGAGGGTGATGTACTGTCCCTCGCCAACATAGTAGATGTCGTTGCGACGGAGGTTTTGGGAATTGATAACCATTCCACCCATGGGTCTGGCTTCGGTCCGGCTTAGGTCTACTCCCTTTCTTTCCATGATCCAACTTAGGATCATCCCGTAGGGTAAGCTGAGCCGGTTGTTGGATTTACAGAACTCCATGTGTTTCAACATTAGGGAGGGTAAGTTGAACTTGAACTTATGCTTAAGAAAATAGGCAAAGGTGAATTCCAAGCTCCCCGCATCCTTGCTCTTGTTGTTAGTGGGTAACAAGCTGTCGGACACAATCATAACTAGCAATTTCTGCTCGGTGGTTAGCAATTCTTGTTTGGCCTTGTGGCCGAAGTGAAACCACCTTCTCTTCCTAGAAAATACCCGAGGTAATCCTCGTACCCTGTGTTTTGGGTACTGACCCATGCCTTTCGGACATAGTCTGACACACCCGTGGTGGTCAGTTTCAGGAGTTTAGCCAAGCGGTTCTCGGAAAGCACTATTTCCTTGCCCCGGACCTTGGAGGTAATTTCCAACTTGTCCCCCGTTTGGTGGCTACCAAATGACAATAGAACTCCTTTACCAATTCGGGGTACGTATCTCCTTTAATTATGAGATAGATATCCAAAAGGCCTTGGAATCTAAGCATGTCGACCAACTCCGGAGAGAATTGGTCGGGTTCGAGTGCCTTACCCCCGATCACCGTATAGTCGGCGTTGTTCCATTCCGGGATTCGGGTACCTATGGGCTTCTTCGGCATTATTTTGGAGTGGTTACGGATCGAGGCGGCTTTTCCGGCGTCTTTCCGGCGGGGATTTCCAGCGAGCTGGGCGACGACGTGGGCGTTAACGGCGGTGTGGGGCGTTACTTTGCTCGGAGGGTGGTGGCAGCGGGGGCTTCATTCCGGTGCCTGGTTATGCAGCGGGAGATGGTGGCCGCGGGTGTTGGACGGGCAGAAGGCGAGGAGGTCGCCGGTGGTGCTGCGTTTGGCCGCGGTCGCTCGGTGAGCGGTGGACGGCGACAGTCGGGCAAGGGCGGTTGCTGGACGGGAGGTCGACGGTGGTTGGTGGTGGCGTCCGGCGTATGGTGGGATGCGGGTGGTCGGGCGGTGCGGAGAGGGGAGAAGGAAGGGATGAGAGAGAGAGAGAGAGAGATAGAGAATGGGAGGAAGAAGAAGGATAAGGGTTTTTGATTTGGGGATTTTGGATTTTAGGGACTTGGTGGGGTTTAAGAAGGTTGCGTCCCCTTAAAGTTTTAAGAAACGCTCATGGTTTAGTGGTTAAGAAATTGGTTTTATAAGTGGGAGGTTTAGGGTTCAATTCCCATTAACTGCATTAGTCATTTTTGTGCACCCCTTCCATGCTTTAGGCTTCCTATCGTTCCTTTGGTCCGATGTGGCAAGTGGTTTGATTGGATCCCCTTGTCGGACTTTTGCTTTTGCCGTGTGTTGGGTTTGGGATTTGTAGATTATAAAGGGCAGGGATCTCAGCCCTCCACTGGCCCCGAAGGGCGGTAGTCGGAAAATTAAGCAGATTGAATTAATTGATTTTGTCTTTTATTCAAGGTACGAGAGCTTCTAAATAACCGAGCTAAATAAGCGATTCTACTAAAATTGTCATTTACAGGGGTTCACAGTGTTATCCTAAGAAGAATTCCTCTTCCGAATTTTCCTCCGGTTGATTCGCGGGATCCTCGTCCTCTAGGGCCACGTTTTCTGCATCGATGTTGGCTTCGGTTTCAAGGTCGGCTTGGGTGCGGCTAATGACGAATACCTTTCCGGGAGCCCCGTAATTCCCTCGATTATTCGCGCTCCCTTGTTGGCCCATGACCGTAGGGTTTGTGCTCGGGGGTCGAGTGCACTGGAAGGCCTTGTGTCCTTCTCCCCCACAGTTGAAGCACCGCAAGGTGTTGCCAAGGCAGTCCTTGCCCCTATGATCCTTGTTGCATCTTCGACAAAGGAATGGTCTTGCGTTGGCTTCGTTGTTTCTTATAGATGATCCTTGGTTAGATGGGTTAACCGTCCTTGTGTTAGAGTCGTTCCTAGTCCTTTTCATAGGCGGCACCCCGCCTCCCATATTCCTCTTACCGATCTATTCCTGAACTCCTCGTTGTAGAAGTTGGATCCGGTAGAGGTCGGCGGCGCTGGTGTAAGCATCGTTAAGGGTTCGAGGTTTGCTTACGATTAGAGCCTTTCGGGCTTCGAAGTTGAGGCTCGTCACAAATTTCTCTATCTTGGTCGTTTCTGTAGGCACCAGTTCGGGCGCGAAACGAGCTAGCATGAAAAATCGTTTGTGGTATTCCATGACCGTGGCCATCCCCTGTTTTAGGTGGAGAATTCCTCGTACATGGCTTCCCTTATGTGTGCGGGGTAGAACCGTCCCCGTAGTCGCACTTTTAGGGATTCCCAGTTGAATCCTGGTTCTTTCCTACAAGCAGGTCCTTCGTGGACCCACCAAAGATCGGCTTCGTGTCCAAAGTAGAATGATGCTATTTCTACACGGCGTCCCTCCGGGCATTCTACTACCTCGAAGATCTCGTCGAAGGTTCGGATCCATTCTTCGAGGATTGTAGGGTCCTCTTCCCCTGAGAAGATAGGCGGGCGATGGTTCGAGGTTTGGCGAGCAACATATGAGTTTCCGTTTGGCGGTGGTGGTGGTCGGTTATTGTTATAGAGGATAGCGTCGCTTAGCATTTAGGCGACCTGAGTTAGTTGCTGTAGATTCTATACTAGAGATTCGTGAGCGGAGGGTTCAGGGGTTCTTGACTGACTTCTTGTTGGCGCCATTCTGGTGGCCTACAGGGCCAATATTGATCGTAATGGTAAGTTAGCAGTTTGCATCCTTACCTTGATGCTATAAGCATGGGTTGAAAAAATCGCTAGGCGCTCCTCGGGCGCTCGGGGAGCGCCTAGCGCCTAGGGTGCCTAGGCGGGGATTAAATGGCGCCTAGACGCCCATGTATTTTTTATTTTATTTTTTATTTTTAAAAAATTATTTAAATTTGTTTAATTTTTTAAAGACTTGATAATTATAAATTATTTAATACTTTAATAGTTAATACTAAAATATTAAATATTAACGTAAAAAAAAAATCTATAGTTTGAACAATTTAAGATTATTTCGCTCAAAATGTAGTTTTGAGTGAACTACGCCATTTAAAAAAGAAGGGACCAATAGCTAATCGGCCGACTAGGCAACCTAGTCGGCTAAGTCGGTGCCTAGCAGGCCTAGTCGGCGCCTAGGAGGCCTAGGCGGTCAGTGCCTAGCCGGCCTAGGCGGCACTTAGGCGCCCTAGTCGGTCGCCTAGCCGGCCAGTCGCCTACACCACCGATTTTGGTGATACGCTAGGCGGCCGACCAACGCCTAGCGCCGAGGCGGCGATTAATCGGGGCCTAGGCGGGATTTTTGCAACATTGGCTATAAGTATAGGGAATTTTTAAACTAAACACATGATAGAGTGAGGGGAAGTCAGGCAATCAATGATAGATAAGCTCACAGCCTCACCGCGCGTTCTAAGATCGCTAAGTCCTAAGTAGTTAAACACCTAGAGTTACGGCTAAGCATCCTAAGGTCTCAAACTTAGAGTACTTATCCTAGGTGTAGCTTTAGATTCTTAGAGTCTAACTCTTAACATTCCTAGTATGAAGTTACCTAGAGTTCAAGCTTAATGTCCCAAGGTCTTATCCTAAAGGCATTGTCCTAGGGTCGAACTTAAGCTATGATACCAACTGTAATACCCCTAAATTTCAAGGTATTTAAAACTTATAAAATAAAGGTGAATTCATTGATTAAATCCCAAATAGAACATGAAACTATCCATAAGAGTCGGGGTGCTATGCCACACATAGGTTTGAGAACCTAGGTGCACAGGCTAACCTAACTAGACATAAGAAATTCTCAAATCAATATTCAATACAATCCCAAGGCACCCCGGCCACAACTAACTAAGCTAAGTCCAAGGCTCTGACTAGCACACTCCGAAGCTAAAGCTCATCACCTGAAAAACATTCGGTATAACAACCGTCAGCGAATAATGCTGGTAACCCACTCCAACGGGTTAAGTACAATATAGGTAGATGTAAGAAAAACTCATTTTGAAAATGGAATACATATATACTTACGAGACTCTAGTTTAAATTCAAGATTAAGACTCAAGGCATATAACAGACACAATATCATAGAATAATCATAAGAACTAATAGACGTCATAACCATGCAATGCAAGACATAACAGGTGGATAAACATGCGAATAACTAAGGCATTCAATACAATAAATTAGCAAGTAGTCAACAAAGCACACAATTCATCTTCCACCCTTATACCAAGTTCCAACCGTATAACTCCCCTCAGTCCTTATATCAGTTCCAACCTATACCTCCAGGCCACCCTTATATCCCCACCCCTTATGCCTCCGGGCAACTACATGCCCCCACCAACGAACCCACCTTTCAACCACCAACATATCAAGATGGTGTCGCAGTGCCATTCAATGATCCGCACATCTAGTGCCAATATCAAGGGGTTAGCGTATATAGCTCTAACATGACACCGCAACACTTATAACCTGACCCAATACTCAACGGCAAGCTAGTCGAAGGTGGGTGTGTGCCTTTAGCACAGTCACCGCTATGGCCTGTACCTTTAGTACAATGACCGGGCACAAGTGGTGCCAACCGCCAACAGTTTATTTTCCACCAATCACAGTCTCATCAATATCATCATCATCATTATCATCAGTTACAGTGGCCATTACGCAATGATCACGATACTCATCATCATTCAATCAATCAACACATAATCACATAACAAGCAAGACACAACAACAATGACACGTATCGCACATAAAATCCTAGAACGATGCCTAAAACACCAAACGAGACTCATACACGACAAACAGGATACAACGGGACACGGGGAAACATCAAACGGGGAAAAACACCACGAACCACGCCGGGATTCCACCGGGTAGGTGGCGGGTGGAGGACCACCCGCCAACCACCCGCCGGCGGCGGGTTACAATTCCAGCAGGTGGCCGGCGGGCAGACCACCACCGGCTGGCTGCCCGCTGGAACAATAAGAGTGGGCAGCGGGTAGGTGGCGGGTGATCAGTCCCCCCACCTACCCCCCACTGGTACATAGGCAACTTTATGGTCCTGGGATCCCTTGTGGAACCCGAAACCATGTCCAAACACATAAAGACAATACCACGTATTCAATTAACCGAATTAAGCCAAGAATCACAACTAATATCTTCAAACACGATTCCTAAACATGCCAAGACCTAACATTAATCATATAACGGTTCAGAAGCATCCGGAACCACAAGAACATCAAGAAATCTATATGCAAGTCCTAAACACAAGTCCTAGGCTAGACTCAACACCCGATCATGCATAATCCCACCCAAACATACCAAGAATATCATAATACTAATTTCACGATATAACCCTAGGGCTCTAGACGCAATCAACATACGAGATCATTCATATAATCAATCATAGTATCAAGAACATCAAGATTATCACATGAACATCAAGATTATCATATAAACATCAAGATTATCATATAAGTATCAAGATCATCATATAAACACAATATCAATCCTTGGCAAAGCTCTATCAAGACTCAAGCACAGAATCATATATCAAAGGAGCCAATGAATAAGATATAACAAGGAAAATAGGTTTTGTTGAGACATGGGTTACCTATTAGCCTTAATCAATATCCATGGCTACTAAGGTTCTTTCTCTAAGATCTTCTTCCCGTGGGTTCTACTACGTTTGGTGGCAGGGGAATTCCTGGGAGTATCTTATGTGGTAGAATTAACTGTGGTAGGTTTCTAAATGCTTCTTAAGTCCCTATATATATATATATATATATATATATATATATATATATATATATATATATATATATATATATATATATATATATATATATATATATATATATATATATATATATATATACATTTAGGAGTCCCGACTAGGGTCTGAATAGTAAGGATCCACCCATCCTATTCCTTATAGGATTAAGGATTTGGGTTTTAAGGATAAGGGTCCATGATCCATGGTGGACCACATCAATTAATTAAAGGGGATCCTAACCCAATTATATCCGTTCTAATTATTATTAATGGTAATCAATTAAATAATTAGTCCGGGTTAGAGGCCGTAACACGAGGTGTTACAGCCCTTCTGAGCGCATTGAGTGCTCTTTGGCTGCGACGTTAGGGTTGACGGCGGGAACTGTAACACCCCGTGTTACGATCCCTAAAATCAATTAAATCATTTAATCAATTACCCAAAAGAAAGAATTAAATCACAATAATTAATTAGGAAAGGCCCACCATAGTCCACGGGCCCTTATCCCTAAACCCAATCCTTAGTTCCAAAAGAAATAGAATTAGCAAGCCTATAATATTAGTTCCTAACTTGGACTCCTAAATATATAAATAGGGGGCTTAAGAGGCACCTAGAACCCCCCCACCACAATAAACGTTCCACCACCCAAAGAGCTCCAAGAATCCCCTTAGAAGAAATCAAGAAAGCAAGAAAGCTTAAAGAAAGACCCTTCATAGCCAAGGAATTAATTAAGGCTAAGAGGTAACCCATGTCTCAACAAAACCTATTTTCATAGCTATGATTCCCCTCTTAGGATTTCCCCATGTTATTGTGTATTGATGATTTGTGTTATTATTGATGATTGATGGGATAATTCCATGGGTGATCTTGATGATGAAAGGTTCTTAATAATTAGGGTGTTCTTGATGATTATATGACGTTCTTGATGATTATATGATGTTCTTGATGATTGTAGGATGTTCTTGATGTTTATATGATATTCTTACCCCATCTTGATATTGAAAGATGAATTGTGTCCTTGTTGATCTAAAAACGATTAGAACCCTAGGTTGTATTGTATGGAATTATTCTTGGTATATTGGGTGGGATTTCGCATGATTGGGTGTTTACTATATTTAGAAAAGCATGATAGGTTATGTGTCGTTTGTTTCTTGATTTCGATCCGTTAATTGTCTACGTGTGTTTTCAATTGCGTTTGAAAGTGTCTAAGCATGGTTTCGGGTTCCACAAAGGTTCCCGGGGCGTTTTTGGTGAAAAAGAGTCAGTGGGGGGTAGGTGGGGGTAGGGGACCCGCCACCTACCCGCGGCCTCCTTGGGCAACGCCGGCAGCGGGCAGCCGGCGGGCGGGCAGCTGCCCGGTTTGGCTACCGCCGGCGGGTGATCCCTCACCCACCGGCTACCCGCTGGTTTGGACCCCAATTTGGGATTTTTGGCTTCCCCGTTTGATGTTCCCCCGACCCCTGTGGTGTTCCAACGGACTCCGTCTATCGTGCCTATGTCTAGTTTGATTTTCGGGTACCGTTCGTAGGTCGTATGAGTCTTATATATTGCATGCTAGTTGAATTGGTATCCCGTTGACCTAGGTGAAAGAAGTACGAACCCCTTAGGAATATTCTTAGTATGTGAAGGATCACGCATAGGTTTTGTTATACGTTTTCTCCCCCTTCCCAATGTGTTAATGTGGGTTGCATGTGCTTGCTGTGTGTTATGTGTGCATGTTACCCCGACTTGGTTGAGATCAATCGGGCTATACGGGCAGTCGGGTGGGCTGAGAACCATACCGGCTGTTAACCAGGCTGGTAGAGACCGGTCAGGTATATAAATATTATATAGGACTAAGATCCACTATACAGACAGTTGAATGGGTTGAGAACCATCCCAACTGTTAACCAGGCTGGTAGAGACCGGTCAGGTATATAAATATTATATAGGACAGAGGTCCACTATACGGGCAGTTGAATGGGTTGAGAACCATCCCAACTGTTAACCAGGCTGGTAAATACTGGTCAGGTATATAAATATTATATAGAGCTGTGGCTCATCGGTCGGTTGCGATCGACCCCTCCGTGCTGCGAGACGGGGCAGGGTGCTGCGGGGCCGTGAAAGAGCTATACGCGCTGACCCTCATGTATGGGCATGCGATTGGTCCTGTGGCGCCAACAAAGTGTGCTATGTGATGAAGTATGGATGAGTTGTGGTTATGAGTATCGTGGGGATGGGACTATGGGATTTGTACCGGGGATCGTATATGTTGGGTTATGATTATTAATTGTGTTTATCTTATCTGTCTTGCCTGTTGTACACTGTATATGCTTGGTATAACTGCTGTCTGTGCTTAGTCCTATCTGTTGAGTCTATCCCTGTTTTAAAAGCTAGAGTTCGTAGGATATATCTTCATGTTCAAAATGGTTTTCGTATATCTATATATATATCTATATGTATTGTATTTCAACGCGTTGGTGTGGGTTACCAGCATCTCTCGCTGAACAGATATATTTGGCTTTCAGGCACAGAAGAATAAGTCACTGGAGCGCGCTAGAACTCGGAGCATAGAAGTAGATAGTTTCCCTTTCGGCCTGCGTGCCATGCTTATGCATTTACATTATTGAGGAGATTAGTTAGTTAGCCTGTGCACCTGAGTTCTCTAGCTCAGGTGTGGCATAGCACCCCGTACTCTCGTATTATGTTTTGGGATTTAATGAGATTTCACCTTTATTTTATAAGTTTTAAATGTCTTGAAAATCTGGGGTGTTACAGGAACCGATTGTGCAGGTTGAGGATGAGCAACATGGGGAGCTTGGCCTCCACCACGCGCGTATGCATCAAAGACCTGTGCCAAAAACTCCGCGAGAGTTAGCTGGGCCCCGAGCGACAGGCGGTGGGAGGTTTCTTCCCGGGGTTTCGTGAGTCGACGCGACAATACGCTCAATACGTGTTGTAGACCGGTCACCAGGGGCACGATGGCTTAGCTGCCCCCTCAGATCTCCTACGGAGGCACGGCTACCGGCGGGATGCTCTTCCGCATTCGCAATGACAGTGATATGGCCATTAACTGCCGGGGCGACAGCGTGTTCGGTGTTTCGGTTGCTGCGTCGTGTGCGAGCCATTAGCGAAGCTTAGAGACATGGACTTCTAGTTTCGATCTGGTTTTACGGCCTAGATGTAGCTGTTCAGCGGGCCAACACTACCGTAAAATACTAGTGTTTTTATGAACACAAATGAGAATGAAAATTGCCAAGAAGAATTTGACAGCGTAACAAAATTTTATTAAGTAGTCAAAAATCCGTCCCCTTACATGGTGGCCTCGTGGGGGTATTTATATAAGAGGGATAAGCTTTCTACAAGGAAAGTAGGGCCAAGATGGAGCCGAATCTGCTATGGGATCCGTTGTAATCGATGCAATAAATGCTTAAACTGAGAAAGGAAGCCGCTAGCTGGATAAGGAAGGGAATCTCCGTAGAATCCACCTCTAACTGTCTCTGGGTGTGCACTCGGTCGGGGACGCACCGACTGCGTGACGAGGTTGCCCGACTAGGGAGGCTGTGGCATTCAGGCAAGGACGCGCTGGCCGCTGAGCCTGGTCGCCCATCCAAGTCCTCATGGAGAACCCGGTCGAGGACACGCCGCCTTCTAAGCCTGGTCGCCCATCCAAAGCCCGAGAAGGGACCTGGTCGGGGACACGCTGGCTACTGAGACCGGTCGCCCATTCGAGCCCGCTGAGTGAACACGGTCGAGGACGCACCGGCTGTAGGGCCTGGCCACTTTACCTGAGCCAGCCAACTTCCGTCCGGGTACTCGCTCATCTGCTGGTCTGGTCTCCCGAGTGCTTCGCGTGGTAAGCGGGGACAGTGGATGTAGCCCTTTTCCTTGAGTTTTCCAAGTGTTATGTCGTGCTCGAACCTGACTGCCCTTTCATTCTTACTAGACCGGGTGCCCGATTTAGGGTATCTATCAGTGATGATAATTGTGGTGGTTTAGTTGTTGTGGGGGTGACAATAATAATAATCCGGAAACTAACTTATAAAAGAAATAGGGAAGAGATATGAAAAATAAAGAATTTAGAAAATATGTTCGGACTAAAAAACTAGGAAGACATTGTACTTCAAATTAATATTTTTTTTCAATCTATTTAAAATAAATATTTTTTTTACTTCATTTTTCTTGAGTACCCAAAACAACAGACGTTATGCCATGGAACCGTGTTCACCATTCATGGTGAACACGGTTCCAACGGTGTTAGTACACCGTTATCTTTTTTTTTTTTTCTTAATTAATTGTGTGACTTTTCTTCTTTATTTTCACATTTTGCGGTTTCACTTTAATTTGATGTGAACAAAGATTTCGAACATTTGTAAATTATGAATTCATGCCTGCACATTCACTTTGGAACCATGCCTACACATTCTTGTCCGAAATCACGGACATTCATAAATTATGAATCCATGCTTGCACATTCACTTTGGAACCATGCCTACACATTCACTTTGGAACCATGAGATTATGAATTTTCTGTTATAAGATTATGAATTTTCTGTTATGAGATTATGAATTTTCAGTTGTGAGATTATGAATTTTCTGTTATGCGATTATGAATTTTCTGTTATGAGATTATGAATTTTCATAAAATTCATAATCTCATAACAGAAAATTCATAATTTGATCAAACGCGCGCCGTTAACTCCACATCCGCGAATTTTTTTTTTTTTACCTAAAAACGACGTCGTTTTGCCTTGTGTTCACCATTCTCGGTGAACAGGATTCCATGGCATAATTTGCGCCCAAAACAACCCTTAGTAAATAAAAAACTCGGGACAAAATGTATTTTTGGTATTATAAGAGTTGAAAAAGTCCTTGTTATTTAAAGGACCACTGAAGCATATCCAAATTTGTGTGCGGGGAATGGTGGGGATAAAATCAATGGATCAAAGCTGGGGATTCCGGCCACATCCTTTCTCTTGGCAGCAAAAAAATAAAAATCTTCTTCAACGAGGTGATGACGTGGACGACCCCCGGTGGTAAGTTAGTTCTAGATATTTTCTCACAAAATATCCTTCCACCATGTGGCGTCCACCGCCTATCTGCCCGAGGCAAATACTTGCTATCCTTTTCTTTGCCCAAGAGCTTCCTCTATTTTACGATATTGCCACTCCACTTTATAATGTCTAAGGACAAAATATCTCAACAACTTTCTAATTTTTTTTTTTTTTAATTTCAAAATAATTAATACTCCGTATTTATAGTGATATTTTAGTCAAAGATTGTAAGTCATGTATTTTGTATACGAAAAATATTATGTCCTCTTATTTTTTACTCTTAATTTTTATTTATACATACAAAATTTTGATATAGACATTTGTATTGGGACCTACATGAAAAAATTAGCTTATTAATATCCTCCACATTAGGGAGTAATATTTGGGAGTCCATGTAGTAAAACTCATTGTATACATCAAGATAGTTTTCTAGTCCTAAAAATATTGGAGGTGTTTGGTACATAACTATTAATTGATAGTCGTTAGCTAATTGGGTTAGTAAATTTGAGTAGTTGATAGCATTAGCTGATTGTAAAAAGATGTTTGGTAAATTAGTTGTTAGCGGATAACTAATTACATGCAAAATGACCTTTGAGAGTATAATTTATTTTCTAAAAAATCTGATCAAAAAAACTAATTTGAATAGCTTTTTGAATTTTAACGTTTTGGAACAATAAGCTATTACAAAAAACTAATTAACCAAACACTCATATTAATTGTTTAACCAGGTCAAACAGCTAATAGTGATCAAACAAGTCAAAATTAGCCGATAAGTTAATTATTTTACCAAACAGGGCCATTAAAATTTATCAAATTATGGAAATTCAATAATTATAGGAAGCAAAGAAGATCAAAGTTTTCCTATTCACATTTTGAGAAGAAATCTTCAAATTTTATTATTCAATGAAATATTGTAAAAATCGCGCTAAACGTTGTACTTAAATAAAAGGAATAAGGTTCAAATTGGTCACTCAACGTAACCTGAAAATGCAATTAGGTCATTGAACGAAAAAAAAGTGCAATTAGGCCACTGAACACTCCAAATGTATGCAATTTCACCGGATAGCAGGTTACCATCAATTTTAACAGGTTACCTGCTTACGTGGCAGCTAAGTTGACATTTTAAATAATTTTTAAATAATCTTTAATAAATTTTAACAAAATAAATAAGAAAATAAAAAATAAAACGACGGGGTGGCCATGGTTTTTTTTTTTTTTGTTAATTTTTTTTTTTTAAAAATTATTATTAAAATTTATTAAAAATTATTTAAAAAAAATTATACGTATATACATACATACATACATACATATACACACACACACACATATATACTTGTCATAATAAAAAATGTTAAATAAGGGATTTACTTGCCCTCTGGACGTGTCTTGTGCGCTCAAACATACAACGAAGGGTAAAGCTCTTTCTCTTTTTTCTTTTCTCTTGGGTCTCACAACAAATCATTTCTCCTACAAATATAATTTCCTATCTCTCCTCTCTCATGTCTCATCCAAATCATCATCTTTTCACCTCTAATTCATCAAAAAAATTAAGAAAAATTTTCTAATGTAGATGGTCTTACGTGTGGGAATATATGTTGCTTGAGCACAGTGCAGCCGCGCACCCATAAAAATATCTACCCTGTAATTTAACATTTATGGCATATTCGTTATTTAGTCCTCTAGTTGGTCTCTTTTCGTGGCCTTTCCTTCAACATATCTTGTTACCAACACTTGAACACTTAACAGGAGAGAGAGAGAGAGAGAGAGAGAGAGAGAGAGAGAGAGAGAGAGATGGAAGAAAGCGAAGAAGAGGAGGAGCTTTGGAACCGAGGGAAGAGGCTGAAATTCGCTGGGAATGACAGGATGGTAGAAGACGAAGCGGAAGGGGAAAAAGAAGATAGGCAGAAACTGAGAGAGCATGGTGGTGGGTTTTTCTTATACCCGATGCTTGCCACGCCGTCTTCGATCGTCGTCTCCGACGCCTTGGATCCCGACCTACCCATCATCTACGTCAACACCGTCTTCGAAATCTCCACCGGCTATCGCGCTGACGAAATCCTCGGCCGCAATTGGTAATTCATCTCTCTCCATCATACTGAATGATTTCTCTTCTCTTTCTCCAATTCTACTCTTACTCATTTGATTCTTTCTCTGGTGTTTTTGGAGATCCGATCTTACTTTTATTACATGGTGTTCGTTTGATGCAACTTTTGATATGATGAGTAATACTATTGATGAAGGCTACTAAAATTTATACTTCTAATTCCTTGCTTTGCTAAGTGATAACTTTTACCTCGTAATACTGTTTGCATTTTTTCCCCTTTAAGATTTGTTTTTAATGCAGATTGTGTTGTATTTGGTGTAATTTGGTTTACTCTCTGAAATAACTTCAGTTCCATCATTACTTGATTTCGTCTGGTAAAGTTGTTATTTATTGTGTTATTTAAGGGCTTCATTTTATATTAACTAGTTTGAGTCTAATGGAAGAGGCATCAAATAATTTCATGAGAGAGCCATTGAGTTTCAAATTTTCCTTGAATGCTAACTGTCTAGGTTATTGATGGGTTGTAGCAAAGGATGCTGGTTGTACTTGTAGATCGACTTTTTGTCTGTTGGTAGAACTGTAGAAGATATTTGTTTGAAATGATATTTATAGGCCGAGGAAAAGCCGAAAAGGTACATACATTCTTATAGAAAGAAGGGATAGTTATGAAGAATCAGAATGCCATATTCTAGATGCCAGATGGATTGTGAATGCTAGTACTAAACACATTATACATGAAAATTTGGACAAACCTACCCTAACTCCCTGCATATCAATCTTAATGTGATGCTTTTGTAGACTCTGCCTCTGGTTTTTTTCTCCATGCTTCTATTTAGATCAAATACTTCTTCAAGTCCTTATTTTTCAACAAGTGAAGCATTTTCTTTAGGAAGTGGGAGTCTTTTACGTGCATGTAGCTGACATTGTTGATGCAATGTGGCCTACTTTTTATGCTATTTCCATTTCTATATCTGATTTGGTGAAAGATATCAAGTGACCATGAATTTTTAATTAAGTTGTATGTTCAGCACATAACACGTATGTGCTAAAGCAAGTACCCTTTGGTGCAGATTAGTCCCATATGGCACAAGTTAGAAGTACTATATTTTGAAGTCTTTCCTGGTTTATCAAGTTGTTTTCGCACCAAAGTGAGTAACTTGTGATTAGCTAGATGTAGTATTTGTGGTAATAATTATTTTAAGGTACTCCTGGCTTTAATATGGGCATATGGCTTTGAATTTGCCATTTAGTTCTTGAAACTTTGGAAAAAGAATCAAATGAGATGAAACAAAGTAAAATTCAGATAAATAACAAAAAGGGTGCAGTTGAGGAAAGAATCCTGACTATTTAGTAACTTTTTAGTCTAGGTAAATTGACTTTAAAAAAAAGATTAATTTATTTAAATATGGGGGCAAAATATACTTTCAGAGAACAAGGCATTTTCTGTAAGTTGTATACTGTAGCTATTTCGTTATAACTAGATGGTCTAATGTCTATGACCTCCCAGTCACTAAAAACTTACCAGATAAATTGAGCTTTTGGATATAATTGATCAATCCAGTGATGCTACCTTGGTAATTTTCGGAATACTATGAATTTGCCTGGTTAAGCTTTGTTTTATTGTTAAAAATGCCTTATCATTGTTCTCTGTAATACTTTAGAATCTGACCAGTGACAACTTAACTTCAGAGAAAACTTGTCAACGTGATGGATGGAGCACAGATAAGCTTTGTCTATACTGTCATTTATTCCCAAACAAATGCCGTTTTTTTTTTTTTTTGCCTTGATGCTCTGTTGCACACATCCTTTTTTGCTGACTTGATGTCCATTTTTACGCTCTTTTGAATCCTTTGCATCAGTCGGTTTTTACAATATAGAGATCCCCGGGCTCAAAGACGGCATCCTCTGGTAGATCCTGTTGTTGTTTCTGAGATCAGAAGATGTATTGAACAAGGTGTGGAGTTCCAAGGTGAGCTTCTCAACTTTAGGAAGGACGGTACCCCATTAGTGAACAAGTTAAGACTTGCACCTATACACAGTGATGATGGCACAGTTACACATATCATTGGGATTCAGATGTTTTCTGAAGCAAAAATAGATCTAAATACTGTGTCATATCCTGTTTACAAAGAAACATGCTTGCTGCAATCTGATGAAGCTACCAAATACTCGATTGATAGTGGGCAGTTGCAGCATTGTCAGCACAAGGAAATGTGTGGGATTCTTCTGCTATCTGATGAAGTTCTAGCTCACAACATCCTATCACGCTTAACTCCAAGGGATGTAGCATCCATTGGATCTGTTTGCAGAAGGATTCGGCAATTAACCAAAAATGAGCATGTCAGGAAAATGGTATGCCAAAATGCATGGGGAAGAGATGTCACAGGAGCCCTTGAACTCATGACTAAAAAGTTAGGTTGGGGTCGTCTGGCTAGGGAGCTAACTACACTTGAAGCTGTTTGTTGGAAGAAACTTACAGTTAGAGGTGCAGTTGAGCCATCACGCTGCAATTTCAGTGCATGTGCTGCAGGTAATCGGCTTGTCTTGTTTGGAGGGGAAGGTGTCAATATGCAGCCAATGGATGACACATTTGTTCTCAATCTTGATGCTGCCAATCCAGAGTGGCGCAGGGTAAGTGTGAAATCTTCTCCACCTGGACGCTGGGGCCATACTCTTTCATGCCTTAATGGTTCTTGGTTGGTTGTCTTTGGTGGCTGTGGGAGGCAAGGGTTGCTCAACGATGTCTTTGTTCTTGATTTGGATGCCAAACAACCAACATGGAAAGAAGTCTCAGGAGGAACTCCCCCCCTTCCTAGGTCGTGGCACAGTTCTTGCACAATAGAAGGCTCAAAATTAGTTGTTTCAGGTGGATGCACAGATGCCGGAGTACTCCTTAGTGATACGTATCTGTTGGATCTCACTACAGACAAACCAAAGTGGAGAGAGATTCCAACGTCTTGGGCTCCTCCTTCAAGATTGGGGCATTCGCTCTCTGTCTATGGAAGGACAAAGATTCTAATGTTTGGTGGGCTTGCCAAAAGTGGGCACTTGCGCTTAAGGTCTGGTGAGGCATACAGCATTGATTTGGAGGATGAAGAGCCACGTTGGAGGCAGCTCGAGTGTGGTGCGTTCACTGGGCTAGGAAGCCAGAATGTGGTAGTGCCTCCGCCTAGACTTGATCATGTTGCTGTAACCATGCCTTGTGGGCGGATAATAATCTTTGGGGGTTCAATTGCCGGGCTTCATTCTCCATCACAGCTGTTTTTGCTGGATCCTTCCGAGGAGAAACCTTCATGGAGGACTCTGAATGTTCCTGGGCAACCTCCAAAATTTGCGTGGGGGCATAGCACGTGTGTAGTTGGTGGAACGAGGGTGTTGGTCCTTGGGGGTCATACCGGGGAAGAATGGATTCTTAACGAACTGCATGAACTCTGCTTAGCCAGCAGGCAAGACTGATCCATGATCTGTTTGGTTGTAGTTGTTGCTGCACATCTCAGAAGAATTTTTCTGTGCATATCTCAAGGAGTCATTACACGATGCAATGTCCTATTTATGGTATGAGGATTTGTATTATCACCGTATTATGTATTTTTGGGGTGGTTTCTTTTATGTATGAATGGTCTTTGCTTTGTACATAAGCTTTTTTGCTTTTCTTACTCTTTGCACCCTACTCTGCTATTCTTTTTTCATAATGTATCCTCTTGCTAGATGGATATACGGAGTAGTTAGTTTTACTTTTTAGGGACAAATGCGTTTTTGTCCTCACTTTAACGGTGGTTGGAAGGGATTTGTAACGGAAGATCACATTGGGTATAGTTTAAAAAGTAAGAGGACTAAATTGAGTATGTTTAATACTTTGGGACAAAATCGAGTATTAGCTAGCTAATAGTCGGAGGATCATTTTGGGTATTAACTCTAAAGAATAATTGAAGAACTAAAAATACATTTTTTTTTTCATTAGAATTAAACATTTGTTTTGCATGTTATAAACATTTCAGTTTATGACTATTATCCACTGTTTCATATATTTAAGTTTACATGTATGGTTGAACTCAGTTATATATATATATATATATATATATATATATATATATATATATAGGAATAATTATTAATGAAAAAGGGTTCTCTCCCAGTTCTCTCCACTCATTGTAAACTGTGAAAGATGGGCCTGCACATGCCAACGTTTTTTGAATAATACTGGGCAAACAAGCTTCTGGAATTACAAGACAAAGATCAATGTTGTTCTATCCTTGTAGTTTGTTGGGAAATTTGGCAACAGAGGAACAATATACTTGCCCTATTTGGTAAAATAGTTGGCCTATAGGCTAATTTTAGTTTATTTGATTATTATTAGATGTTTGACTTGATTAAAAAAATTAAGGAATAAGTGTTATATAGGTCATTCAACGCAAATTATGTTGTGGACTCGTGTTCATTATGTATTATGGATACGAGTCCAAAACATCATCGTTTTAAGGGAAAATGGCGGCATTCTAATTAAAAAAAATTGATTTTGTTTAGCCGTTAACGGCGTTATTCGTTTGTTTGACAGGCAGTTTCTATTCTTTCATTCATTCATTTTGGTAATTTCCGCTTGCAATTTCTTCTAAATCGCAATCGTATATTTTCGCAAGCTTCATCTATTTTTTCCTTTCATTTTTTTGTTTGTTGTTGTTCGTCTGATTTGGAATATTGAATTCGTTGATGGATGAGGCAACAAATCAAAGAGATTTCAATGTTGATGGATCTTCTACGATGCAGGTTCCAGGTATTTTGCGATTTCCGATCTATTTGATATTTTGTGTTTTTGAGATTTATGAGGTTAAAATTGGATTCGATTTTATATTTGTGTTTGTTATTGCGATCAATTTTGGTGTTAGCGTTATGATTTATTCATGTGTCTTTTTGAATTTGTGGTTTATGTTGATTACATACAATGTCTGCGATTTTGGTGAGGTTTTACTAGTGATTGCAAACAATGTCTGCGATTTTAGTGAGATTTTACTGGTGATTTCAGATTTTGGGGTGTTTACTCTGTTCAGAAATCTTGGTAGTTCGCATGTTCATAATCTTGCAACTATACATTCATAATGATTGAGTTGTACATTCATATTTTTGTGAACTATATATTCATAACATTTATTGGTACTCTGTATCTGTTTGTACAGTCAATGTTCGTAAATTGCATGTTATATGTTCAAAATTTTACACTTGTATGTTTCTATATTTGACTGCTCTGTGTCCACTGTTTCTGTATTTTCAGTGAATGAAGGTTTGGTGGGTGATTCATTAAGTACAAATCAAGGAGATTTAAACATTGATGGATCTTCTTCGATTCCAGATTTTTTACTAGTGTTTATGGTCAATTAAAATGTTTTTGATGGAATAATTACAGATCAAGTTTTAGTAGTTTTTTGTGTGTGTGTGTGTGTGTGTGTGTGTGTGTGTGTGTGTGTGTGTTTTATTGCAATCATTGAATGAATTGAAGATTTGGTGGGTGCATGATTCATTAAGTACAGATCAAGGAGATTTAAACATTGATGGATCTTCTTCGATTCCAAGTTTTTTTACTAATGTTTACTGTCAATTAGAATGTTTTTGATTCAATAAGTATAGATCAAGTTTTAGTAGTTTTTTTTTTTTTTTTTTTTTTTTTTTTTTTTTTTTTTTTTTTTTTTTTTTTTTTTTTTTTGTGCTATGTGATGGTTTTTACTGGTAGAATTGTGTTTTTGATCATATATGTATTGTGCTTCTGTGAATATAGATGTATGAAATTATGAATATACAGTATAAAAATATGAGTATGTATTTTTGAAATTATGAATGAACAACTATGTAGTTATGAATATAGTTATGAAATTATGGATTTATAGTTTTGAAATTATGAATTTACAGTTTTGAAATTATGAATATACAGTTATGGAATTATGAATTTACATTCATAATGTTCAGCCCTGTTATATTTTATATCATTGGATAGAAATTTTATTCTTATGTAGAGCATGACTGGATTTATTCGACATTCCCCTTTCCCCCTCTCCGTTGGAATTATATTTCCATCAAATGTTATTATTTGTTATACTTGAGGTTATATTTTCTAATTGTAGTTGATGAAGATTTGGTTGGTGTTGTAGTAAGAAATGGTGATGAAGCTTTTGAGTTGTATAATGAACATGCATACAGAGTTGGTTTTAGTGTGAGGAAGGGTAAACAACGTTACAAGGCATATACCAAGACAATTCAAATGAAGAGATTTTACTGTTCTAAGGCTGGTTATAAGTTTAAGGCAGATAGTGGTGTCAAGCTTTATTCAAAAATTGATACAAGGACGGGGTGTGGTGCATTTGCTCAGTTTGATGTGGGTGGGGATGGCTCATGGACAGTTACAAAACATATGAAGGTACACAATCATGAATTATGTGATTTAGACAAGAGTCATCTACTTCGTTCACATAGAAGAGTTGAAAGTAATCAGTTTTTATGTTTAAAAGATTTGAAGGAGAGTGGAGTTGGATTGGCGGATGGTATTAGGTTTTTGAAACATCAATCGGGTGGGTCTCCATTGGTTGGTTTCACCAATCGCGGGATGCTTATAATTCGCTGGTTTGTGACACAATTAAGAGTTTGGATGGAACTGATTCCAATTCTTTAATTGAAATATTTAGGAGGAGGCAGTCTAATGAGTCTGACTTTTTTATTTTGTTTTTTGTTTTTTTATTTTATTTTGAAGTTGATTCCGATGCAAGATTGTGTAATTTTTTTTTTTTTTTGAGGGATGGTCAAATGAGACGAGATTGTGAATTGTTTGGAGATTTGTTAGTGCATGATACAACATATTGCACTAACAAATATGACATGATATGTGGGTCTTTTGTAGGGATGAATCATCATTGCATGAATGTAATGTTTGGTTGTGGGTTTTTGAAGAACGAGAGGATATAATCCTTTGTGTGGTTGTTCATAGCTTTTTTAAGATCTATGGCTGGCAAGTGTCCACAATCTATCATGACGGATCAATGTACAGCTATGACTGCTGCTATTTCTATAGTTTTTCCAACATCACGCCATCGTCTTTGCATATGGCATATTGGTGAGAATTCGAAGAAGCATATCAAGACTTTAAGGAATAATAAGGATTTCATGGATATCTTTAACTATTTATTGAAATACACAGACACTGAAGCTGAGTTTGAATTTTATTGGACTAGATATGTTACTATTTACTGGTTTTTATTTATGAATCTACAGTTTAGAAGTTTTGAATTTACAGTATAGCAGTTATGGATCTACAGTGTACCAGTTATGAACATACAATATAAAAATTATGAATATACAATATAGCAATTATGAATCTACAGTATATCAACTATGAATCTACAATATTGCAATTATGAATCTGCAGTATATGAATTATGAATGTTACAGTCTAAAAATTATGGATATGGAGTATAGCAATTATGAATCTACAATATAGCAATTATGATTCTAAAGTATATCAGTTATTAATATATAGTGTTTTGGTTTGTGGGGCATCTCTTAGTGATTTGGTTATCTTATTGTTTTCTTTTCACGAATTTTTAGTGAATGTGTCTTGTAAATTTCAAGATGGTGACTGAATATAAGTGTCACAAGAATTTGTGGCTAGGGAAGCTTTATGATTGTAGGGAGAAATTGTGTCCAGCATTTAACAAGGATTATTTTTCTTGGGGAATTTTATCTTCACAAAGGAGTGAAACTACAAATCATTCCATTTCTAGAAGGCTATCTAAGACTGCTGGTCTTTGTGATTCTATTCCTCTTTTGTTAGCGTTATTTCTGAGTGGAGAAGTAAAGAAAATGGTGAAGATTTTTGTTGTGCTCAAGGGGTACCTGCTATGATGATTGACCATGTGAAACTTCTTTCACATGCTAGAGATGTATATACTATTGAGATCTATTTTTTGTTTGAGGAACAATTAATGAAAGCCAGTGCTTGTCATCAAGAAATTGTTTTGAATGATGGGTGTCAATACAAGTATCATGTGTGGCGACCAGATATAGACATTATAAGGCATGAAGTTAGTTTTAAGCCTATCAATCTTGACATTTCTTGCAGTTGCAAACTGTTTTCTGAAATGGGAATTCTTTGCTGTCATTGTTTACGCATTCTTAATGTAAATTGTGTTCCTAGTATTCCTGATAAATACATTAAGAAAAGATGGACTAAAAAGGTTGCGGTTGGTAGGAATGTGAACACTGATTCATTGTCTTATAATGTTGGTGTTCCTCCTTCAATTTGGGTTGTTGAGATTAGTAGGAATTTCAAAGATTGGTTTTTTCTAGTCAAGACAATAGTGTAGCTATACAGTTTTGTGATGAAGCTGTTGAGAATGCAAGAAAATGATTGAAGCTGAGATTGGGCAAGTGAATATTGAAGAGTGTGGTGTTTCATCTTTAAGTGGTATTGTTTAAGATCCTTCAAGCCGGAGATTGAAAGGTGTGCATAATAAAATGAGGAGTAGTGTTATTGAAAAGAAGTACACTATAGCAAGGGGAAGAAGGAGTGCTGCAAATAAGGTTTCTTCAAATACAAAGGGTGCCGTTCAATCATTGGTTTTGGAAAATATATTTGAGATTGATTGTGATGGATATCTTGTACATCCAACTTCTAGTAGCTCACAGTTTGTTCATTTTAATAAGAGTTTAGATGACAATGTAGTTGTAGATTGAGATTGTGCTATTACAATTGGTTAGCTTTGAACCTTATATTCACAACTTTTGATATATACATTTACAAGTTTTGCAGTCTATAGTCTTAATATTTGTTCCTTATTTTTTTAAGAGGTTTAAACATCTATGTTGACAATTATAGGTTTAAACATCTACGTTTAGGACACATCCCTTGCTGCTTTCATAATTTTGTGCTTTTCTTTGTTCTCATCCCACGTCATGATGGTAGCAGCATACTTAGCTCGCAACTCAGAAATGAAGTCAGCCTACAAATAAAGAACATTAAATAATCAGTTTCATGCAATGGAAAAAAAATGTAATTTGAAAGTAATATATTTTTCTCTTACATTTACACTGACATTTCTTTTGAATCCTGGGTTCCAATTCATTAGAGTTCCTTTATATGTTTCATATGTTTAATTACATATATTCCACAGTCAATGGAATTTTCAGTCTCTCTCCAGTTCATAGCAAGAACTCTATAGCAATGTCTTCTATTTTCCAGTACAAGGATGAACTTTGTGCTGTCAAGTATTCTTGGAATGCAGTTAGCTGCACAAAAAATATATCAGTGCTCATTATGCATCATACTCCATATATATCAAATCATAAGAAGCTCAAGTTTTTTATTAAGTTACCAATAATTGAGGGCAATCTCCATATTTATCTTCTTCCGAACATCAGGGGGCAGGGCTTTGTTGTCTATTACTTCAACCTTAGATGAAATTGTGTTGATGCAAACAACAAAATAGTGGCATTATGAATATATTGTGCATTCCGTGTCCAATAAGGAGGCCGTAGATGCAGTGGGACATTCTTGAATTTTCTTTTTGGCCTCTTTCGGACTGTGACATCCTCAATATCAGGCTCACTATCATTCAATGCACTGTATTTATACAAAATGCATGTAGGTAGTTATAATAATGCAATATAATATTTACAATTTAATAAGTATATGTTTATAATTTACATACTGTACATTCATAATTCATAAAATGTAGATTCATAATTATTATACTGTAGTTTCATAATTATTTTCTATGGGCAAGGACAAATCCCCGGGTCCGGATGACATGAATCCGGGCTTCTATCAGTCTTTCTTGGATGTCATTGGTAAGGATGTCACTGATTTTGTTCTTAATTGTCTATCTTAGTCGTCTTTTCCTACAAATTTGAATGATGCCAATATAGTTTAATCCCTAAGAAATGTGCTCCAGAGTATGTGTCTGATTTGAGACCAATTGCGTTATCTAATGTACTGTATAAGATTATGGCTAAAATGATTGCTAATCGCATGAAGCCGCTTCTTGAGAGTGTTATTTCAGATTCCCAGAATGCCTTCCTACCTGGCAGGTTGATCTCAGATAATATCCTTATTGCGTCTGAGGTTGGCCACTATTTGAGAAGAAGTAGTTGGGGTAGGTTGGCTGGGCGGCTCTAAAACTTGATATGGCGAAGGCGTAGGATAGGATGGAATGACCGTTCGTAAGACAGATGTTGCTAAGGTTGGGTTTTGATGAGAGATGGCTCCAGCTTATTATGTTGTGTGTTCAGACGGTGCGCTATAGGGTGCGGGTCAATGGTAAGCCAAGCGAGGAGATTATACCAACCAGAGGGCTTAGGCAAGGAGACCCATTGTCTCCTTACCTTTTTATTATCTGTGCGGAGGGTTTGTCTCTGCTCTTACAGGATTCTCAAGCGAAGGGGCTTGTGCATGGTTTTAGAGTGGCCCGGGGGGCACCAGCTATCTCACATTTGTTTTTTGATGACAGTCTGCTTTTCTTTAAAGCTAATCTGCATGAGACATTGGAGGTGAAGAAGTGTCTGAGTATCTATGAAGCTTTCTCTGGCCAGGCGGTCAACTTTCATAAGTCTAGTATTACATTCAATCGTAATACTCTCGTGGAGGTTAGGGAGCTCGTGGCTGGAGCGTTGGGGGTTGGCCAAGCCGATGATTTTGGCAAGTACCTTGGCTTGCCGTCTGTTGTTGGTAGGAATAAGAAGGTGGTCTTTGCCTATGTTGAGCAGAAGTTGAAGTAGAGATTTGGTTCGTAGAATAAGAGGTTGTTATCCAGGGCTGGGAAGGAATTTCTTTTGAAGAGTGTGGCTCAAGCTATGCCAACCTACACGATGAGTATTTTCTTGCTTCCTAAAACTCTATGCGCTTCTTTGGAAAGATTAATGAACAGGTATTGGTGGGGGATGAATGGCTCTGGAGGTAGTATTTATTGGCTGGCCTGGGATAGAATGTGTATTCCTAAGAAGTTTGGTGGTTTGGGTTTCAAACGGCTGCACGAGTTTAATCTGGCCCTGTTGGGCAAACAGGGATGGCGTCTGCTTACTAGCCTGGGTTCTCTCATGGCGCGGGTTTTTAAGGCAAGATACTATCCTACATCTTTTTTTTTTTTTTGAAGCTACTATGGGTGGAAATCCAAGCTATGTCTGGAGGAGCATTATGGCAAGTCAGGAGTTAGTCAGGTCGGGATGCAGGCGCAGAATTGGAAACGGTAGGTTGACTAGCATTTGGTCTCACCCTTGGCTGCCTAATCCACAGGATCCTTATGTGGGGCTAAACTAGGTTGGTACTAACCAGGATCTTTTGATCTCTGATTTGATTGATTCCTCTACAAGCAAGTGGAAAGTTGATATTGTTCATCAGCTTTTTGCCTATCAGGAAGCATCTCTTATTTTGCAGTTGCCTATCAATGTTGATTTTGATGATATGTGGTATTGGGATGGAGACTTAAGGGGAAGTTACTCTGTCAAGGATGGGTATAGAAGATTGGGAGAAATTGTGGCAACATGCTCTCATGTTTGGAATAATATCTGGAAGCTGCAGGTTCCCCCAAAATGGAAGCATTTCTATGGAAAACACTTTCGAAAATTCTACCTAGTTTAGATAATTTGATAAAGAGAAGGGAAGAGCTCTTAAATGTTTGTCCGTCATGCGGGATGGATGAGGAAAATGTCATGCATATTTTATGTTCATGTCCATATGCTTCTCATGTTTTGTTTACTGCTCAGCTGCCTATTCCCTCAATTAATGGCGTGAGTTTTGTGCAATGGATAGAGTTATGGCTTGGTGGTGCGTCGGGCTTCAATGGTGATACACAAGGGAAGATCTACGGTTTGCTACATGACATTTGGGCTGCTAGAAATACGGCAGTGTGGGATTGCCGCCTGCCAGCTCCTCGCTCTCTGATAGGCAGTCTCATGGCGTGTTGGACGGCCTGGAAGAACACTAGCCAGCAGCCACGCTCAAATCCCATGTAGTACGCCACCCTCTCTGGTGCACCGGTCCCCCAGTCTGCAGCTGCTGTCTATTGTTGCATCGACGCCGGTTTTCATGGACCGCACCATGCTGCGGCTTTCGGCTTTATTGTGCGGGAGGCGGATGACACCTTTGTGGCCACGGGAAATGGCCCGTTGAATTGCCCATACAACCCTCTTCAGGCAGAAGCAATGGCAATGTGTGAAGCGCTCTCGTGGTTGAAGGATAACGGCTACTCTACGGTCAGAGGTTACACAGATAGCTCAGTTTTGGTTTCAAGTCTTGAACATGCTAGTTTTTTTCGTACTTATGTTGGTTTTGTTTTACTCTCTTGTAAACGTTTAATTTCTGCCATGTCGGTTCCGTTGGTTAGTCACGTTAGTAGAGACGCTAACCGAGCGGCACACTCCCTAGCTAAGCATGTAAGTGCCACTACGACACGTTCTTTTTGGAGGGATGTTCCCCCGTCCTTTATTGAGCCTGATATGGCGAATGCAATCTGATTCTTTTTGGCTTTAAAAAAAAACTGTAGATTCATAATCAATAAACTGTAGATTCATAATTACTTAATTGTAGATTCATAATTAATAAACTGTAGATTCATAAACAATAAACTGTAGATTCATAATTACTAAACTGTAGATTCATAACTACTAAACTGTAGGTTCATAATTTTAAGAACACTATATGCAATGTGTTTTAAAATTCAGAACACTACATTGCTTAACATTCAGAATTTAAAAATTCACAAGTTATATGCAATAGGTATCATTTTCTTGGTATTCAAAATATAATGTTTTCAGTTTAAGAGTATTATTGAACTGATTTCAAAAATATTGAACCTAAGCATACATTTACCTATCAATATCATCAAGCTCAACAGCAGGGGAAGCAACAGCAGTAGGGGTGGCAGGGGAATCTCTGGTGAATGGCACCTTAATCAAAGGAGTTATTCCCTTGTTGCCGGAGGTTTAAACAACATCAGTTGGTTTTTCTTTAGACTTGTTGGAGTTTGTCACACCAGTTCCACATCCAATGCTGTCAACAAGGGCATCCAATTGTCTTCTCTCTTATGTGCTCTGCCCTGATGGTTTCTTATGTAATGGTGTTGGGGTTAGGGAAATTCCTAGATCAAAGGATGGAGCTTCTATTTCCATTTGCTTTGTTGTTTTCTAAAAGGCCTCTACCAAAGCGTCCACTGCAGCTGTGAAACTTTCTTGACCAAAGAACATATCATCTAGTTGGGATGCTGTTGGGTTTGGAGCTGCTTCCATTGTGCTTGCCACAGTAAGCATATTTGAAATTCCAGAAAAAGTTGTCTTTATCAACTCCGCAGGTGCCCCTCCTTTCCAATTTTAGCCATTGCATCTCCAAATTCAATGACATCAGCAGCAAGCTTTTGCAGTACTCGTGGCACTCTATCAGCATTGGATGGCGGCACAGAAATCGTTGGAACCCCTTGTTCAGCAGCAGGGGCAGTGTTTTGGCCTGACGTAGCAGAAGCAGCAATAGCGTGAACAGTAGCAGGATTCTCGATTCGGGGGATAACTTTTCCCTTTCCAAATCCCCCAGCCTTCTTCTCCGCATCCACTCTTCTCCTCAAAAGTTTAGTTGTCCATGCAAGAATTGTAGGGTATGTTCTAATGACTTTCATTGCCTTGAATTGGACTCTATCAACATAGAATAGCTACAATTTTCCCAAAGAAAAAAAAAAAAACAAGGGGTAAAATAAATCAGAACTAGATATTCACAATTCCATAACTATACATTCATAATTTTACTACTGTATATTCATAAATGGATTTTACATTCATAAATTCAGAAGTGTATATTAATAATTCAAAAACTGTACATTTATAATGCAACTATTGTATAGTCATAAATCTATAACTGTACATTCATCAGTTCAAAAATGTATATTCATAATTCCATAACTGTACATTCATAATTTCACTATTGTATATTCATAAATCTACCACTGTACATTCATAATTATCAAAACTGTATAGTAATAATTGCATAGTTCTATTTTCACAACAACATATTTATCCATAATTTAATAACTCTATATTAAAAGTTTCATAATTATATATGCACAATATCACAGCAAACACATTAAATGAAGTAGAGACATAACAAGAACTCACAAGGATGTATGTGGCTGCCCCATTAAACAAACTTTCAGGTTTTTTCAAGTGCTTATCAATTGATTTAATAAGAAACTTGTAGGTATAGCTACACCAATTGTACTCCTTGATCTCCCCAACATTGATCAAGGAGTTAAAGATTATGTTATTGCAGTTCCTTGACTGGAATCCTTGGAGCATTGAAGAAACGATCAAGACCATGAATCTCTCTTAAATTCATCTCTGTAATCTCCCCTGCTAACAATCGCATCTCCCATTCTTGCTGTGATTGGTGATCCAGTTTGAATTCCCCACCTTTGCCTCCAAGCATGTAATAGAGCTCTGTACTCAGCTGTCCCATTCTCTTCAAATTTTGGGGCCTCTTCCACCTCCTTTATGCCTCGCGGAATGCCTAAAGTGCACTCAATGCCCTCCTCATCAACATGTAGCCTATCGCCCTCCAATACGAAGTCACAGTTGAAAATGTCAAAGTTATAAACCAGATACTTCACCAATTGAGACTCACTTGTGTTCAGCTGAAGATTCAAGATTGCTCCAAATCCAATATCAGTGACAGTTTGTTTTTGCTGTGCCGATAGTCTCTTCACAAGTTGATGCATTACTCTTGGCCCCATTCGAGTGCTAAAGTATGCACTATCAGACTTATTTTCAGCAGCTTGTGATTTTGAGATTGCTCTTGTTCTTTTTTTTTTTTTTTTTTTTTTTTTTTTGATTGCTTTGATTTTCTGGCTGTGGCTGCAATGGCTCAGCAGCTTGTGATTTTGAGATTGCTCTTGTTCTTTTTATTTGATTGCTTTGACTTTCTGGCTGTGGATGCGATGGCTCAGCAGCTTGTGAGTTCAAGACTGCTCTTGTTGTTTTTCTTCGCTTGCTTTGCTTTTCTGGTGGTGGCTGTGATGTCTCAGCATCTTGTGCTGTTCTACTTCGCGTCATTTTTCGTTGAATTTATTTTACCACTTCATTCATAGTAGGTTCAGATTCCCTTACTGCCATTGAAAACATTAGAAATGCATGACTTTATGTATGATAAAGTATAACACACGATAAAATTAAAATGAGTTTGATGGACATATAATCCTTAAGTAGAGGGGGGATGGGGAGTGCCGAATAAATCCAGTCATGCTCTACAAAATGAATAATATGGCCATCAAATTACAAAGTGTTGTATTCACAATGTGCAAATTACAAAGTCTCACATTCATAATGTTTGAGTTGTATGTTCATAATGTTATAACTATACATTCATAATCTTATATATCTATTTTCACAAATGGAAAATTACACAGTACCACATTCATAATGTCTGAACTGTATGTTCATAATGTTATAACTGTACATTCATAAGCGTATAACTCTATATTAACAATTTGCAAATTACAGAGTACCACATTCATAATGTCTAAATTGTATATTCATAATATTATAACTCTACATTCATAATCTTATAACTCTATATTCACAAAATTTACGAACATTCATAATCTTTTGAAAACTATGTTCGTAATATTTGAAGTCTTTATACTAATATACACAACATTCGAGAATATACAAAATGTACAGAGTTTATGTTATACAAACCCTAGTTCAAAATCACAAAATGTATACAGAATGTACATGTTTATGCTCTCTAAACCCTTGTTTAAGAGTGTCAGACACATAATACCTGTATGGCGACGAAGTAAAGTAGAGTAAACTACGGGGGGCTTGGCGTGCGAACGACAGTGAAGCTTTGGCGATGGAGTCTGTGTTGATGAAAAACAGAGAGAATGGTGAAAATGGGGAGAATGAGCGTTGAAGAGAGGTTTTTGCGAAGAAGAAATGGAAGCTTGATCGACAGGAAATCGCAAAAATGGAGGCTTGATCGTGACGAGTCGGGTACTGATATTAATTTTTTTTTTTTAAAAGATGATTGGCTGAAAATAACGATGCCACTTAATGCACCGTTAATGCGCTACAATGAAACGTTGTCGTTTCAATCCGTGTCCACAGTGCATTGTGGACACGGGTCCATAGCATAACGATTGGACATTCAACTGCACACCAAAATGTAATAGGGCCATCGAACTAAAAAAGAATGCAATTGGGTAAAAAATGACTTGTTCTCTAGGTTAAGTGCTGATGTGGCGGTTAACCTCTAATAAACTATTTTACTTATTTATTTTAAATATTAAAAATTTTATGAAAATTAAAAAAACTAAAAACCACAACCCCACCCGGCCCCTTCCCTCTCCTCCCCTCGCTCCGTCTTCGCCGGCGGCGAATTTGCAGATTGATGGTACGCTGACCATTCCACCCCAGTTTCTTAATGTTGGGAGGCCACACCTATGATAACAATGAATAGAGAGGAGTATATGTCCAAAGAAATCATCAAACTTTTGTATTCATCACTCTCTCTATCTATTATCATGGTTACTGCTTTCATCCTCACCTTTTCTTCTTTATGCTATCTCCTCAACATGCTTTAGTTGTACTCTTTGCCAAGTGCGTCGCCGCCACCTTTGTCAAGACTTTCGAGAAGTGCACTCCTCCGCTTAAAGGCTACTACCTCACCATCAACGAGATTGCCTCCGTCTTCACCATCTACGTCAGCTCCGGTACCTCTGATGAATTCCACAGCAGCAATTGCAGATGCATTTTGTCTCCAGTTCAGCTGGCGAAGACGGAGGGGAGAGGAAGGGGTGGGGTTGGGGTTTTTTTTTTTTTTTTTTTTTTTTTTTTTTTTTTTTTAATTTCTTAAAAACTTTTAATATTTAAAATAAATAAATAAAATAATTTATTAGAGGTTAACCGCCACATCAACACTTAACTTGGAGAACAAGTCATTTTTGAGCCAATTGCATGATTTTAGTTTGTTCAAGGACCCAATTGCATTCTTTTTTAGTTCGATGACCCAATTGCATTTTAGTGTATAGTTGAGTGGCCTATTTGACCCTTATTCCAAAACTTTTTAGATCAAAAGGAATGGGGTGACCCAGGTTTGAAAATGAAGGTTACAAGTCCATCTGGCGCTATATTGGCACACCAAGTTGGTCATCATCAACGAGTTTACTAAGTTCCTCATTCGGAAAATCAACAATAAGCGTTTTGAATTATCTGGTGTGCGCCTTAGCCATGAAGCCCGCGATATGATTATGATCTCTGGCTATAAGAGAAAGATGCCTAACACCTGCATTTTGTAACTCCTTTCTGCAAGCAACAAGGATGTTGTCAACGATACCTCCCCTCCTGATGCCCTTGTTAATCGCCTCCACAATGTTTAGAGAATCACTCTTAAAGCAAGTGTATCTGCTGCCAATCATCTTGGCAAGTTGCACCCCTTTCAGCAATGCCCAGGCATCCGTCATTTCTATAGTGCATGAACTAATATCATGTGTAAATCCTTTGATCCAAGCTCCGTGATAGTCTCTGGCAACACCTCCACACTTTGCTCTGGCTGTTACAGGATTGAAGCTTCCATCAATATTTATCTTTATCCAGCTGGGGAGGTTTGTTCCACCTAATAAGATTCCAAGTTCTGGTTGTGGGGTGGCTAAAAGGCTTGCAAGCTTTGTTGAATGCATTATTGATTTCTGTAACTTGTGAGTGAATCTTTACGGGGCACTCGCCTTGAAGAAATTCACCGAGTTTATGCTTACAAATTGGCCCAAAAGGATCCCAGGAAAGGAAAGGCTCCAGCTATTGTCATCGATGTAAAGAAATCCACTCTCTATGCAGCTACAAAGGCAAAATTAAAGGATCTTAGAGACGCCATGAGATTATCAAGAATCAAGGCCGAGCTTGAGAGAATAGATCCTAGGGCAAGAACAAGTCATGCCAATCTGACCAAGCCCGAAACAACCCCATCAAAACATGATGAAGATGCTGATGAAGATGATAATGATGATGGTGATCAAGATGAACCAAGACAAAGTGATCATGATGATGATAACAACGATGCCATGATTACCGATACTACTCAGAGAAAGAGTGCATCTAGCCCGAAAGAAAGAGATTCACCTCACACCATGAAACATCATGAGGACGAAATTCGACATAGATGCACAGAAAGATCACCCATCAAAGACTGAATCTTTTGCTGAACCGAGTCTGAGATTAGCTAACGGTGGAAGCATGGATGCACCGCTTGGTGCGAGACAAGACGACCCTGGTCATGCACAAGAGCAAGTAAGTGTACCTCATTTAACACCAAAAGTGTTGTATGATACATCGGCCATACTCTCTATCTTGAGAAAAATGAGCGAAGAGAACAACACAAACTTCAAGCAGTTACGTAAGACTCTTCATCATACAAAGAGAACATCTCAAGAGACAAAAGATTGTGTATCCCAGGAAGGCCAATAAACCCGAAATCTGATTGAGGTACAGGCTTATGACAAGTCATTTCAAGAGGTAGTGCTGAAATCTCTAGAGTGCAACACCTCTCTGGTAAATGGCCTAGTCAAAGCAATGGACAATGTCCCTGAGGGTCTATCCAATCTCCATTTTGGCCAATACAAGATTGAAAGTGGTCAAGAAAAGATTCTCAAAGAATAGCACAGTATGAAGCATGCGAACTTCTCTCTCAAAGAACGAGTTAATCTATCCTGTATGAAGAGTGACATGGTCCATGATGATATGATGACTGTTGGAGCAAATCAGATGTAAACGATGAATGACATCAAAGAGATCAAGATAATTCTTCAAAATCTCACTCAACTATTATCCTCGGCTCCTGATGATGCCAAAAAGGGGGAAAGAAGAGACATAGATGATAGAGATGGTCATGGGAGCAATTCAAGCAACAGGCCAATGCATCCTCCCTCAGGACCATATAGGAACACGAAAGCAGATAATGACTTTGGATGCAGAAAGAAAAGAAGTTCCCTATGTACCTTATAAAGAAGGTAGCGAGAAACGTTTTGAAGGTTGCAACATGCCTCTATGGCTCAAGAGGAGAGACAATTTGGCAAGAGAGGATCATCAAAGAGACATGAACGTTGCAATCAAGATGGAGAATGAAAGACGACGAATTGTGGATGAAGAAATTAGAAAGAAGAAAGAACAGGATCTCATTCACCTCCAATGATGATCTTGACATTAAAAGGATGCTCAAGGAACAGAAGGCTCAAGAGGAAGAAGCCGGAAAGGCCATAAAAGAAGAAACTCGAAAGAAAGTGTAATAGCTAGAAAATCCTTTGTAATGCAACATCTTTGATAAATGAATACAAACCTTTTGTGTGGGTTACGTTGAGTTCTTATTTTTAATTCGTGACTTATCTAGAATCTCTTGTAAGACTCAACTATTTGGCTGCTTTGTAATGAAAATCCATTCATGGATAATTTCAGCCTTATAGCGAGAGTATAGGTTTTGACATCATCAAAAAGGGGGAAATTGTTAGGGGAACACTTGTATTTAGATTTTGATGATACCAAACTACTTAGGAATTTAGACCCCTCTTTTTTACTCTCGTTGCTTTAGGTTCTTCTGGCAGGACGAATCATCCTCAGTGATGATATTACTCACAAACTGATTCGTATTCAGTTCACGCACCAACCCGGTCAGCGCATCCTCAGTTAGTCAGCGTCAAGGTCAAGTGAACAAAAGACCGAGAGATCTCACAAGCCGAAAGATGGGAAGGTCTATCTCTCAAGCAATTTATTGACAAATGATAAAGAAAGATCATTTGATTCGTGAAGACAACGAATGATAAGGTCAATCATTCATTATCAGAGCTCGAGAACACGAGTCACAAGTCTGACTCAATTGGACAAATCAATATTCTCTCAGAAGCATAAATGTCCAAGTTTCAATTCTGGGAAATCATCCTAGACAAATGGTGTAATGAGATTTCAAATTTCAATGAGCATTAAATGATTGATACTTTTTGACAGTACTAAAATACAAAAAGGTTGTTGACTTTTTGAAGCCAATGGCTACATAGTACAAGCCGCATTTAAAGCTCCTCACCCAGCGGACAATACACACTAGTCAATAGGCTTTGAATTTTCATCTCCCTCCAACGAATGGATTTTCTCACCTATAAATACCATTCTTCTACACTTGAAGAAGGTGCTGGTCATCACTCATTACTAACAAAAGCTTTCAAAATCTCTCTAAAGCTACAAGTTTATTTTCGACCAGTGTGTTTGTGAAGATTCCTTTTAAAGCTCTCATCAAGTATTAAAACATCTTCACAGCCTCAAGAAATCTTGCAATAGTTGATACGAAGATCAAGACTTCAAGTCAAGATTTCAGTTGGAGAAACATCAATCTTTTTCCCAACACCACACTCAACTCGGAGAAGTTGATAGAGGCGGAGTAAACTCGGAGGAGTTGAAAAACCTTAGCAAGTTGCTGTCCGGCTTAGTGATCAAGGAAACAAGTTTGGCTGAGTAGTTTGTACAAAGAAGTGATTAGTGCAAACCCCTTCATAAGTTGTGAAGGAAGAGTGGACTAGGCTTCGTTAATAGCCGAACCACTATAAAATCTCTCTCTCTCTGTTTACTTACTGCCATTTAAAATTGCGTGCATTGCATTCTTATCAAACCTAAGTCAAGATCTTTAAACTTACAAGTGTCCAAAGAAAACTAAAAGATATAAACATTTCTGTTGTGCATATCTCTCATTACTCTTTTTGGTAAAGTTTCAAAAATCGCTAGTGAGTCTATTCAGCCCCCCCCACCCCCACCCCCCCCCCTCTATACTCACTCCTTTCGGTATCGAGACCAACACTAGCCAATAATGATTGTTTTAAAGCAAGCTAGACAGAGGAAAGTAAAGAAAGCAAGAATATAAATCCTTACCTTGACACCTTGATTGCCGACGAACTCACTTGGAAAGGAAGAAAAAAATAGTGGAAGTTTAGGCCGGAAGAAAAAGAACAACGGAACTCACTTGGAATGGAAGGAATTTTAGGAGGTATAAATATGAAGAGAAATTGAATTCTACACTTTCCTCCTTCGTGTGGGAAATCAAGTCGGAAAGGTGATATTTTTTTCGCAGGTTCCCAAGAACGCCAGATAATATCACTGCTTCCGGCCACTTAATTTTTCCTTTAATATTGGATTTTTAAGACACGTATCAACTACGTCGGTAAATACTTACCAACAAAATTACCGACGCATAATAAAGAATATCGAAAAAAACAAAGTTATTGTTTAGTTGATCGTTTTAGAGTCGAAAGAACTGACGTAACCATATTCTTTGGCAGTAAGGTACGTCATAAATCAACAAACTTTTTCTAGGAAAATATAATATTTACAATAAAAAAATTCCTATAAATTACCGAACATACCCTTAGTAAATAAAAGAAAGCTCATTAAAATGAAAAAAAATGAAAAAACACAACCATCAAATCATGGAAATAAATGGTCCAGATTAGTTATCACGTTCTTATTTAAATAGCTGTTCTCATTTGAATGTGTGCGTGTATATTTTTTTTTGAAAGCATGTGTCTGTGTGTGTGTGTGTGTGTGTATGTATATAGAAGAAAGTTCAAATACGACGGGGTCTTCCCATGCGGCGGTGCGGCGAAATTTCAGAATACACCAACAGTGTAATGGAAACACACCACAATGAAATGCCAAAAAAACACCAAAAAATAAACAACAGACCCAAAAAAATAAACCATATAACTCACCACCCCCAATGGTGTATTTCCGAACACTGTTTTATGTTTTTAATCACACCTAATGGTGTGTTTTTGGTGATGCGTACCTAATTTGTGTGTGTTTTGTGGTGTATTTTCTTAATGTTGATGGTGTATATTTGATGAACTATTGGTGACGCCGCACCACCGCACTTGAACCTTCCTCTATATATATATATATATTATATATATATTATATATATATATATATATATATATATATATATATATATATATATATATATATATATATATATATATATATATATATATATATATATATATATATATATATATATATATATATAGAGAGAGAGAGAGAGAGAGTAAGGTTCCAATGAGAACACTTGCTTAGGTGTGAACGTGATAACAAATCATGTGCATCTATCTCATATTTTTTTAATGGTCTAGATTAGATTAAGTGTGTGCGAATGCGAATTAAATGTGTGCAAATACACTTAATCGAGTTTGCACACATTTAATTCGCCTTCGCACACACTTAATATAATCTAGACCATTAAAAATATTGGATTGATGCACACGGCTTGTTCTCACGTTCTCAACTAAGCAAATGTTCTCATATGATCCTATATATATATATATATATATATATATATATATATATATATATATATATATATATATATATATATATATATATATATATATATATATATATTAAAATTCTATATTTAATACATGGACAATGACTTTTTTATTTTTTATTTATTATTTTTTTTTCTTTTTTTCTTTTCATTTTTTTCCTTTTTTTTTATTCCATTATTCAAAAGTAGAGTAAAAGAGTAATGAGTTTTATAATTATCAAATAATTTGATTTCAATAGTAGAATAATAAAAATAGACAAACAAATTCATGTTAATAAATATCAAAACTCATAATAGGATATAACAGTGTCCAACCAACACACCAACTATTGTAGCACTAATATTTTTCAATTGTTATATCGTGCACCAGGGTGCATAATGCATTGTGCGCCCTAAAAATCCCATGTTTTGTATATATGTACATAATTGTATAGTAGAATACACATAAACTCTTAATATAATACACAAAATTTTAACATAATACATAATATACATAAACTCTTAACATAATACACATAATCTCTTAACATAATACACATAAATTCTTAACGTAATACATATAAACTCTAAACTCTTAACGTAATACACATAAACTCTTAGAACGCATAATGCGGTGTGCACCTTGGTGCACGATATAATTTGCCAACATTTTTCGGTCTTGTTTAATATGAGACGTGCAATTTGGGCTCTGACCTACCAAGAAGTCTTTTTTTTGTTTGTTTTTTGGTTTTGCCAAGTCAACCTAACACCAAACAATTTCCATTTATTGCGGGTTAGAAGCATCTGTACATCTCCCTATTGCATGTCAAGTAGTCAACTATTGGCCAAAAACTGTGGGTGAAAAGAGCACTATTGGCTAATCCGCCCACTCCATTGTATGGAGTGAAGCCGAACAAGTTGGTAGGTTTCAAGTTTGATTTTTAATTAAAGCACTTTATTAAGATTAACAAATTATAATTTATGTCCCTCCATAATATGCCACTTATCAATATCATCCCTGAATTATTAGTGGTGTAAATATTGTCCCTCAATTTATAAAATGGTACATATAGTATCCTCCCGTAATGTAATGTTGCCCCTTATTTTTTCAAAACGGTACATATATTGCCCCTCCCGTACGGTACAGGAGGGGCAATATATGTACCGTTTTGAAAATTAAGGAACAACATTTACACCACTAATAATTTAAGGGTGACATTGATAATTGGCTAGTATGGAAGTGCATAAATTACAATTTTCTCTTAACATTATTAGTTTAAACTTGTTAGTTATAGGTAATTTAGTTAGATTTATTGTACACATTTGGAAGACGGTTTCGTGTTTTCCTCGTCACGCATAAAAAACTAAAAGTATAACTTTCTTTTTTTTGAAAAAAAAAAGTTCTGTGTAATACACTAATACTTCTCTTATTTATTGGGGAAGTCGTTTGGCTAATATGATATTTTGATTTTTATTACATAATTTTCAAGATTAAATTGGACATATTAATCATTATAGACAATAATTTTTAATCAAAGCAACTATTCAAATATATAATGAGAGTCATTATTCTATTATTATGGTCCTGTTTGGTAAAATAATTAGCCTATAAGTTAATTTTGACTTATTTGACTATTATTAATTGTTTGACTTGGTTGAAAAATCAATAGAAGTGTTTTGTTAATTAGCTTTTTGTAACTCCAAAATGCTAAAATTCAAAAAGCTGTTCAAAGCAACTTTTTCAATTAGCTTTTTAAGAAAAACAATTATATCAAACAGCTATTAGCTAACAACTAATTTATCAAATACTTTTCTGCAATTAACAAATATTATCAACTAATTATACCCACTAATTAACCTAATCAGAGTTAACAGCTATCAACTAACAGTCATTTACCAAATAGGGCCTATATATGGTCATAAAAGCCCGTAACTTCACATGCATGAAAGATTATATGTGAATATATGATTGATAGTACTAATTCCCGCATGTGTAGGATGAAGGTACTGCATGCATGTATCTGGATTGTGTATAAACAATAAAGTATATGAACAAGGAACAAGAGATATAACAAAGCAAGGTTCTTTTATTGATAAATTGTTCTTGTCTGTTTTCTTGTAGAGAAAGGGAAGAGATTAAGCCAAATGCATAGAGAGAAAGTGGAGAAAGTGGAAGTCTCCCCCCCCCCCCCCCCCCTCCCCTCCCCTCCCCTCCCCTTTGAAGGGCCACACGCCTTTTTAAAGGCGCAAGAAGGTGGCAGGTTTGACCCGTCACCTTTGATGTAACACCCTACTTTTCTTAAACTTAATTAAAGTTCTAAAACAAAATTAAGATAAACTAAGGAGCGTAATTAAAAACAACTAGATAACATAAGAGCTGGGTCCACCTGAAAGGGGTTTTGCAAATAGACAAGTAGAAATTACCCGTTAGCACGAAGCTAAGTATAACTCCACTCAACCTTGTAAAATACTACAGTATATACTTTGGAAAAACATTTGCTCACATTCCCAAATTAAGCAATCTCAATCACTTAGACAAAACCTTTACATAAAACACAAGGCTTTCTATATGCTCACAACCTAAAATATCAAATAGGCATACTTCAACGATATCAAAGCTAACAACATGCTCATACTATCGCATACTTAACGTAGCAAATCTCAATTCTATATAACATTTCAATAACCATCTCATGCTAACACATAAAGTTATCAAGCAATTTCGTGCTATCAAACAATAAGAAATTATTCTCATGCTTTCAAGTTCTCATCATGCAAACTAGAAATATCAATATGCAACTAAGGCAATCATACACAATATACAATCTCGGTAATCATTCTCAATATGCAATCTAGTGCAAACATTCTCATTATGTAATCTCGTGCAAAACTATACTCAAATGCAATCTCGTGCAACATTCTCATTATGCAATCTCGTGCAATACTATACTCAAATTCAATCTCGTGCAAACATTCTCATTACGCAATCTCGTGCAATACTATACTCAAATGCAATAAGATGCTATAGGATAAGTATACTTATACACTTTTGTGAAAAGAATACATTTCTGTGGAGAATTCTTAGAGCCACAAGGACTCGCTTACTTTCATTTCTTAGAGTCGCAATGACTCGCTTTCTTAGAGTCGCAATGACTCACTTTCTTTACAAATGGATGAGGTAGGAACTTCACCGTAGCGTGAATGAACCTATCCCGGTACGGCCTCTAGCCGACCTATGCTCAATGTCATCCACCGAACCACTCTCTGGGTTCTAACTCATTTCTATGGAATCAGGTATCGAACTTTTAGCGTGCACACCCCCTGACCAGGATTCCAAGCCTGGCGAGCAGTTTCCAACCTCGTAACGTGGGAATACACTGCGTTACAACACATCGGATCACAATATCCGGTCAACATCATCTGAAAGGACATAGTCCCAACGGGTTCTCCAAAACCTCACATATATAGATAGATAATATATGTATCTCTCATGCACCAAACTTATGCATGTCACAACTCAACAACTTCTCAGTGCAACAAGGTAAAGACATATCACATGCTCACGATTTCTTTGGAAAATAATACTTAGGCTCACGTTGGCCATTTATGCACTTATAAAACATGATATGCTTAGAGTGCGATTTACTATACAACATGCTTCAAATCTATATATCACAGTGAAATCTCAATAATTCAATAAATCATGCTTGTAAGTCATAACTTGACAAATCTCCTCAACTAACACTTAGCAACGATTTAACATGCCATTACAACTCAAAATGCTCGATGTAACCTCATTCACAGTATAACAATACTCAAGGAAATCATGCTCAGTACATTATGGTGATTTTAAAACAAGGGCAGACAACTCAAATGAACATACTACACATTTTAGTCATGCTTCTTCTAGCAAAACTTAGCACATAGGGTTCATGCTTTTCTATTTAACAAGTCAGTAATATCATGCTCAACATATAGAGGACCAAAGCCTGGTAAACACTTAATCTCATTTACTGAACATGCTTCTGTAACATTTTCTTATACAAAAACATTCATAACTAGCTCAAAACTTAACCAAATCCAACGAAATCAAAGCCAAAACATTCTTCAAGAAGGCCCTAAGGTACCGAGCCGTGACACCTGGTTCGAAACGACACGTAGCTGAGACGCAAGGGCCCGACCACTGCACAGAGAACAACTCAACGGACCTTGGGGCGGGGCTCAACTAGGCCCGCCCCTCGAACCGCCATCTCGCCGGCTCTAGGCAACGACCCTCTCCTAGGGCCGTTCCCTAGGCCCGGCTGGCCACGGATCTAGCCAACGGTCCCCTTGTTGGGCCGTTGGCTGGGCTGGTGAACCTATTGGCGCACAATGCTTGTGCACCAGATGATTTCTTCTCATCTGCAAAACATTCTCAGGCAAATCTAGCACATCCAAAACATCAACAACACATCATAGACAAGTAATAGATCACTTAATAGCTCAAACACTTCAAAAATCTAGCATTTCTACTCCATGGGTTATACACTTTATAGATCAAAAGTTCTTAACTTAAACCTTTCTAGGGATACATAGTATTTCCCAAAATATACAATATTAATAACTAAGTAGTTTTAGGGAAAAGATAGAATAAGCTTCCAATATCTATATGATCAAATATATATTTCATACATAATTATATATGTACATATTCTCAAAATCAAGTATAACACTTCCCAAAACATATATGCTCATATGTATAATTCTAGAAATAGAGCTTTCTTGGCAAATCATAGCTTTTGGTAGTTCAAAATCCTTCTCAACATATTTAAGATTTACTATAAAAAAAATACTTTTAAGTATAAATAAAACCTTCAAGCCCAAATAATATAATATATAAACTCCAAGATAATTTCTTAAAAGTTAAAGTTGCTCATGTGGAACAGATTCTAATTAATAATCAAGAGGTTAGGGGTTCAAATCCTATCAAATAATCACTAGACTAAAACTTAAACAACACGTTTGGTTCACGGAATGAATTTTGAGGTAATAGGAATGCTATTCCATAAGGAATGGAATATAATAGGAATTGTACTCTATTGTTTGGTTCGCGGAAGGGATAGACTTTAGGAATTATATTACAGTGTTTGGGTAAATACCCTTAGACGGTGGTGAAATAGGATAAATTTATATATAGGATAAAAAAATTAGGTTAAAGAAATGGGTAAAAAAGAAAATATATTCCTGAGCGTTCAGTAATAGGCTAATACCAGGGGGACCCTAGTAATAGCTATTACCTTATTTGAAGTAATAGGCTATTACCAGGAATATTATTCCGAGTAATAGAACTGGTTACCAAACAAAGGAATAGGCCTATTACTGGGAATGTTATGCCATTCCCGGCCTATTCCATGAACCAAACGGGCCAAAAGAGAGTTGTCAATCAAGGGTTTTGAGCAAAACAACAACGAAAACATACATTTCATCATTTTAAGTATCCAATATATAAATATCTACACACATAAACCACTAAATCACATAGTTTAGGGCTAAATAATAGATTTGGGAATCCATGAGTTATACCTCAAGCTTCAACCTCAAGGATCTCCCCATCTCTAACCTCAAGCTAGGTCTTCTTCTTTACCATCTCAATTTCTCAAGCAACAACCAAAACAATACCCAAAAAAAAAAAAAACACATTTAAGCTTAGATAGTCTATGTCATCTTAGAGAACAAGTCAACAAAGGAAGATGGAGAAGAAGAGATGAAATCTTACCAAGTCTTGGACCTAGGCTTTGCTAGAAGAAGCTCAAAGATGGAGAAGATGAACTTTATAGAAAGATGGGGAGAGAGACACGAGAGAGTAATAAGAATGCTGCAGATTTTTGGAGGAATGAATAGTGAAGTAAGGGAAAAATATTATTCTTTATAGTTAGGGTTTTGGGGGTAAAAATGTGAAATAAAATTGTAGGGTTCGCCTTGCATCATGAACCATGGGGTAGAATTCAAGATTTATAATAGTTTGGGGTTAAAATGAATTTCCCAAAAATGATTCTTAGATAAACACTTGATTTAGACTTCTCAGATTTCTTTCGGTTTCACTCATATTGAATTTTGGGTCAAAATCTTGGTACACACTGTACCCGAAAATCTAGGATTTTAGATTAAAATAAATTCCGGTGTTGAATTTACTTAAAAGTGGTTTAAAATAATTTATTCAACACCGATTTCATCGCAAAAATTTTTACGGAGTGAAAAATGGCTATTTCGGAATTTCTTAAAATCGAATTTATAAAATTAAATTTTGGGTTGTCACATCCTACCCCCCTTAAAGGAAGTTTCGTCTCGAAACTTAGAAGGAAAAGATCGATTTTTTTAGAACGGAAGCTTTCGAAAAGATGGTAAGAATTTCAAGAATTGGCTTAGGAGTTTTTCTCGAAATACTTAGAAGAAATGGAATCTCTGAGTTCCTACAAGCACCCAACAACTAAGGCGCTAAGCTTAAACTAACTACTAGAACTCACTAATTCAAAGCTTCCTTGTTACTCCTCTTATTCTTATCGTTCTTACCACTTTTTCAATCTCAACACTTTGAACCTCTATATTTCTTGCATGAAACTTGAGAGAGTTTCATAAACACTTTTCTTCTTACTTCAGAAGTAACTCTCTTTCAATCCGTACATGTGTATTCTCTTTATAACGTCCTTATTAATTCCATGAACACAACTTAACCAATTAACAAGCATCTTATCCCATATTCTTGATAGTACTTAACTATCATTTACTTCATCTGTCAAGTGATTCCAGATAGAGTGCCGTGCCTCTGTTAACATAAGACTTTAACTTTCCTTGTTACTTTTGCCACTTTGTTGCTTACTCCTTCATAGTCTTGTTCACTTTCTCTACATCAAAAGAGTTCACGCACGATAAATACGTCCATACTCCTTCACTACACTTTAAATCCTTATCTAATTTAGTTGGCATTACCAACCTACAAATCTCTTTTTCCCAAATCTTTTCCAAGATTCTTCGTGGTTCAATAAACTCCGGCTTTATTTCTTTCTTTCTTAATAATCTTCACCATATCGTTTCAAACGAAATTCTTAACCATACTTTCTTTCTTGCCTTAGCCACAACACACCCTTTCAAAAGTCCTTCGATATAGAGGCTCATCGTCATTCAAAAGGTTCACTGTCTGGACTAATCTTTTAGATTTACTTCTACTGAACTTAGTCTTTCAATCACCTCATTCATTCTATCATAAGCTCAACTAGCTCTTGTTTCATTCTCATTTCTATAATCCTTCTTTAAGTTCTCACATAACTCATCATCCCTAACTCTACATTCTTTTACTTGTCCCTTCTTACTTAACTCATTCCTTAGTTTCTTCGCACCTCATAGGATCACACAACTTTCTTACAATGTTTCTTCCTATCTTCATAAATCTCAAGGTCCAATGTTACTATCCATCGTTTTGGACTGTACTCTTTCGGTGTTTACAACTCCCAGCTCATCTCTTTCATATCTCTTTAAAGTCAAAGGGAACTGTCTTACTTTTGTGTAACTCAAACTCAAGTTCCAAATCTTTATACCTGAAGTTTAACTTTTACTCTTTGGGTGTAATCTTTGAAGATCTCTTCATTATCGATCCAAAGGCATAAAAATCCCATTAATAGGATACAAGTATAACTCTTATACTTATCACATTAACAAGTTCCACCTAACTTTCAACTTTCAACTTTCAAGATAAAACATACTGAACGTTAAACACGTTAAACATACACATAACCAAGATTCAAGTGTAACTCTTATCCTTCTGACACATAACTTTCACTTTTAACTTTTAACTTCTAACTTTCAACCTTTAACTCTTCTTTTCTCAAAGGTAAGGCTCACAACAAGTAAAGCACATAAACAAACATACATAAGCATAAACTCGTTTACTTCTTTCTTTTAACAACCTCACGCGGTTTTTATTTTCACATTCTAACTTCTAGCTTTCTTAGCTTTCACTTTCAGCTTTCACTTCTACTTTCAACTTTCAAACTCTTGGTTTTTCTCTTTCAACTTCTCACTTTTAACTTTTCTACTTTACTTTCAAAAGATAAGCAAAAGCACTTTAAACACATTGATAAATCACATAAGCAATTAGACAACGCAAGGAACTCACAACCTCACAGCGTTCCTAATTGATACTTAGAGTCCTTCTTAACCCTAATTCACCTACTAGTCACTGAACTTAGAGTTTTCCTCATCTTAATTTTCACAACTTAGGGTTCTTTCCCTAATCTTATCCTTCCAAGGATTTCCTTTAAGGGTGTGTTTGGAAACCCGGAAAATGATTTTTGGAAATCATTTTCCGGGTTTCTAGTGTTTGGCTAAGCAAGGAAAATGAAAGTCAACGGAAAAGAAGTTGTTGTCAACGGAAAATAGGTGCTCTTTTCCGGAAAATGAATTCCCCTTTTTTTAGGGGGAAGTCATTTTCCAGACTTTGTTTCGCGTATTCACCACCTTCGCCTATGGTTTCTCCGCTGCAATTCACCCCCTAATTTCCCCATTCGACATTCCTTCAAGAAATGCCCAAATCTACAACATTCAAAACAAAATCGGGGCACCAAATCATACTTCAATCTCTACCAAAATCCATTCTTCGCACCATACTCTCTCTCTAGCAAAGGGCTTCATCAGATTGATTTCTACCAGAATAAATGGCGAGTCCGTCCACGATCTCCATTCCGGTGAGCATCGTGCAAACCAAACTTGCACTCTGTCCACCACTGTCCGAAAACCCACTGCCGGCAACGTATTGATTTCGGACTTAGAAACCCACAAATCTGGTTTTTCAAGTCGGAGCCAAATCACGATTTCTCAGTTCACGTAAAATATTTGGGGTGGGGCTAAAGCTCTAAATTCTGGGTAAAGATGGTGGAAGAATGAATGATGGAAGAAGAATTGAGGTTGGAGTCGGCAGAGAAGGCAAAAATTGTGGAGGAATTGAGGTTGGAGTTGGGAGAGAAGGTGAAGAAGATCGAAAAATTGAAGTCGGAAGGGTTAAAGGGTTTGATAAAGTTGAGTAGGATGATAATGCTTGCAATCCTTTGTTATTATCCCTTAGAAGAAAAAAAAATGCACAAAGAGTGTTGTGCACCTAACAAAAAGTGTAGGTACTGCAAGTTCATACAACAATGGTTGCAGGTTTTTGATAGTTTAATGGGATTATATTGCATAGATTTGGACTTAACATTCTGTTTCACTTGAAGCTCATTGTTTGTGAATTTTGTTGTATCTTATGCTCATTTTCCTGCTCATTTTCTGGAAAATGAACCAAACACACAAAGACAGTTTTCTGTTGTGCAGCCAAACACCGGAAAGGAAAATGTTTTCTGGAAAATGAGTCATTTTCCAGAAGTCATTTTCCTGCTTTCCAAACGGACCCTAAGTTCATTTTCTTAACTTATCCCACTTAGGATTTCAATTTAGAGGTCATTTCCTAATCGGTCTTTCCTAGGATTTCCACTTAGAGTTTCTATACTCAATCCTAAGAGTCAAACTTCCTAAGTATCCCGCGGTTCGTACGGCTCTGATACCAACTTGTAACACCCCACTTTTCTTAAACTTAATTAAAGTTCTAAAACCAAATTACGATAAACTAAGCAACGGAATTAAAAATAACTAGATAACATAAGAGGTGTCACCGCCACAATCACCGTACCCGGTGACTGCACAAGCTAAAAGGGTACTAACTATCCAGAACTTACTACATTAAAGTAACTTTGGGAAAAAAAAATACTCCGGTGTCTATCACCAACAAAACAACAGGTGTCTAACAACCCACTTTTCTTAAACTTAATTAAAGTTCTAAAACCAAATTAAGATAAACTAAGCACCGGAATTAAAAACAACTAGGAAACATAAGAGGTCTCACCGTCACAATCACCGTACCCAGTGACTGCACAGGCTAAAAAGGTACTAACTATCCAGAACTTACTACATTAAAGTAACTTTGGGAAAAAAAATACCCTGGTGCCTATCACCAACAAAACAACAGGTGTCTACATCTAAATCTCAAAAACATCAATAATAGATCAAGAGTTTAGACTACATAGCAACTAACTACACTAGTCTAACTCGAGCACTCTCAAGAGCTGGGCCCACCTGAAAGGGGTTTTGCAAATAGACAAGTAGAAAACACCCGTTAGCACGAAGCTAAGTATAACTCCACTCAACCTTGTAAAATACTACAGTATATACTTTGGAAAAACATTTGCTCACATTCCCAAATTAAGCAATCTCAATCACTTAGACAAAACCTTAACATAAAACACAAGGATTTCTATATGTTGACAACCTAAAATATCAAATAGACATACTTCAACGATATCAAAACTAACAACATGCTCATACTATCACATACTTAACATACAAAATCTCAATTCTATATAACATTTCAATAACCATCTCATGCTAACACATAAAGTTATCAAGCAATTTTGTGCTATCAAACAATAAGAAATAATTCCCATGCTTTCAAGTTCTCATCATGCAAACTAGAAATATCAATATGCAACTAAGGCAATCATACACAATATACAATCTCGGTAATCATTCTCAATATGCAATCTAGTGCAAATATTCTCATTATGCAATCTCGTGCAAAACTATACTCAAATGCAAGCTCGTGCAAACATTCTCATTATGCAATCTCGTGCAAAACTATACTCAAATGCAATCTCGTACAAACATTCTCATTATGCAATCTCGTGCAATACTATACACAAATGCAATCTCATGCAAACATTCTCATTATGCAATCTTGTGCAACACTATACTCAAATTGGCGATTTATGCACTTATAAAACATGATATGCTTAGAGTGCGATTTACTATACAACATGCTTCAAATCTATATATCACAGTGAAATCTCAATAATTCAATAATTCATGCTTGTAAGTCATAACTTGACAAATCTCCTCAACTAACACTTAGCAACTATTTAACATGCCATTGCAACTCAAAATGCTCGATGTAACCTCATTCACAGTATAACAATACTCAAGGAAATCATGCTCAGTACATCATGGTGATTCTAAAACAAGGGCAGACAACTCAAATGAACATACTACACATTTTAGTCATGCTTCTTCCAGCAAAACTTAGCACATAGGGCGCATGCTTTTCTATTTAACAAGTCAGTAATATCATGCTCAACATATAGAGGACCAAAGCCTGGTAAACACTTAACCTCATTTACTGAACATGCTTCTGTAACATTTTCTTATACAAAAATAATCATAACTAGCTCAAAACTTAACCAAATCCAACGAAATCAAAGCCAAAACGTGCGTCAAGACGGCCCCGAGGTACCGAGCCGCAAGGGCCCGTGACACCTTGTCTGAAACGACACGTTGTTGAGCCGCAAGGGCCCGACCACTGCACAGGGAACAACTCAACGGACCTTGGGGCGGGGCTCAACTAGGCCCGCCCCTTGAACCGCCATCTCGCCGGCTCTAGGCAACAACCCTCTCCTAGGGCCGTTCCCTAGGCCTGGCTGGCCACAGCTCTAGCCAACGGTCCCCTTGTTGGGCCGTTGGCTGGGCTGGTGAACCTATTGGCGCACAATGCCTTTGCACCAGATGATTTCTTCTCATCTGCAAAACATTCTCAGGCAAATCTAGCACATCCAAAACATCAACAACACATCATAGACAAGTAATAGATCACTTAATAGCTCAAACACTTCAAAAATCTAGCATTTCTACTCCATGGGTTATACACTTTATAGATCAAAAGTGCTTAACTTAAACCTTTCTAGGGATACATAGTATTTCCCAAAATATACAATATTAATAACTAAGTAGTTTTAGGGAAAAGATAGAATAAGCTTCCAATATCTATATGATCAAATATATATTTCATACATAATTATATATGTACATATTCTCAAAATCAAGTATAACACTTCCCAAAACATATATGCTCATATGTATAATTCTAGAAATAGAGCTTTCTTGGCAAATCATAGCTTTTGGTAGTTCAAAACCCTTCTCAACATATTTATGATTTTCTATAAAAAATACTTTCAAGTATAAATTAAACCTTCAAGCCCAAATAATATAATATATAAACTCGAAGATAATTTCTCAAAAGTTAAAGTTAGTCAAGTGGAAGGGATTCTAATTAATAATCAAGAGGTTAGGGCATTAAATCCCACTTAAAAAAACAATTTTCCAAATCAAATAATCACTAGACTAAAACTTAAAGAGAGTTGTTAGCCAAGGGATTCAATCCCAAGCATATTACAAACCTTACTAGTACTTAAACTAGTGAGCTACGGCGAATAAACTAGTGAGCTACGGCGAATCTTGGTAACAGAAGTTGTATAATTCCTAACAAAAACATATTACAAACCTCACTGGTACGTTGTATAATTCCTAACAAAAGCATATTACAAACCTCACTGGTACTTAAACTAGTGAGCTACGGCGGATCTTGGTAACAGAAGTTGTATAATTCCTAACAAGGGATTCAATCCCAGGCATATTACAAACCTCACTAGTACTTAAAATAGGCATATTACAAACCTCACTGGTACTTAAACTAGGCATATTACAAACCTCACAGGTACTTAAACTAAACTAGTGAGCTACGGCGAATCTTGGTAATAGAAGTTGTATAATTCCTAACAAGGGATTCAATCCCAGGCATATTACAAACCTCACTGGTATTTAAACTAGTGAGCTACGGTTAATCTTGGTAACAGAAGTTGTATAATTCCGTTACCAAGGTCCGTTGATAACAGCAACGAAGCTCTGTTTACTGCCTTCCTCTACTCAGCACGAAAATAATCAAATTCCTCAAAATCACTTAGCAAAACAACAACAAATAACATATATTTCATCATTTTAAGTACCCAATATATAAATATCTACAAACATGAACTAATAAATCACATAGTTTAGGGCTAAGTAATAGATTTGGGGACCATGAGTTATACCTCAAGCTTCAACCTCAAGAATCCTCCCATCTCCAACCTCAAGCTAGGTCTTCTTCTTTACCATCTCAATTTATCAAGCAATAACCAAAATAATACCCAAAAAAAAAAAAAAAAAAAAAACACATTTAAACTTAGATAGTCTATCTCATCTTAGAGAACAAGCCAACAAAGGAAGATGGAGAAGAAGAGATGAAATCTTACCAAGTCTTGGACCTAGGCTCTGCTAGAAGAAGCTCAAAGATGGAGAAGATGAAATTTATAGAAAGATGGGGAGAGAGACACGAGAGAGTAATAAGAATGCTGCAGATTTTTGGAGGAATGAATAATGAAGTAAGGGAAAAATATTATTCTTTATAGTTAGGGTTTTGGGGGTAAAAATGTGAAATAAAATTGTAGGGTTCGCCTTGCATCATGAACCATGGGGTAGAATTCAAGATTTATAATAGTTTGGGGTTAAAATGAATTTCCCAAAAATGATTCTTAGATAAACACTTGATTTAGACTTCTCAGATTTCTTCCGGTTTCACTCAGATTGAATTTTGGGTCAAAAACTTGGTACGCACTGTACCCGAAAATATAGGTTTTTAGATTTAAAATAAATTCCGGTGTTGAATTTACTTAAAAGTGGCTTAAAATAATTTATTCAACATCGATTTCATCGCAAAAATTTTTACGGAGTGAAAAATGGCTATTTCGGAATTTCTTTAAACTGAATTTATAAAATCAAATTTTGGGTTGTCACATTTAACCCCGGCCCGCAGACCGGGACCTGAACCGTCCGACCCCGACCCGACTATAAACGGGAACATGGACTCAGGGTATATATCCTATCAAGAAGCCCCCCCCCCCCCCCCCTCCCGTCCGTGCCATGACGACGAGTTAGCGAGGAAGGGTTCGGGCTGGAAAAACTAGTTACACGGTCCTTGACTTGCGCCAGTTGCCTCGTTAAAAACCTTTGGGCTAATTAAAAACCCAGTGGAAAAGAATTTCAGCCAAGGGAAAATAGTAAAACACTAAACACATTTTTAGGACTAAGAGGGGACGACTTAAGCTCTACCGGTCTAGGGTTCGAATTTGCAATGCGATTCGAAAGGTAAAACACTGTCGGTCCAACGACCGGGCTGTTGAACGCGACCGGTCGGTAAAAGTCACTTAAACTTTTACCGACCGCAATGTCGCTTAAACTTTTTCCGGTCCAAGATCGAACCAGGCCTGAGACAAAGGCAGGGGTGGGGATGGGTTTTTTTCTTTTTTTTTTTTTATTAAACAAAAATTTTAAATAAGGGAAATTTGTTAAAAAAAAAATGCCCCTCTATAATATGTCAATTATCAATGTCACCCTTGAATTATGAGTAGTGTAAATGTTTCCCCTCAATTTTTAAAACGATGTACATATAGCCCCTCCAGTAACGGACCTGTAGTTCCCTATTAGTGTACACTGTTAAGTTGGGGTTGTGACAACTCAAAATTTAATTTTCTAAATTCTATTTTACAATATTCCAAAATAATCATTTCTCATTCTTCAAAAATTTTATTTTGAAAACGGTGTTTAAATTAATTATTTTGAGTTACGTTTTTAAATAAATTCAACACCGAGATTTATTCTATTTCAAAAATCCTAAATTCTCGGGTTCATTATGTATCAAGTTTTGACCCAAAAGTCAATCTGGGTGAAACCGGAAGAAATTTGAGAAACCTGAACTAAGTTTTATCTAGAAAACATTTTTGGAAAAATCTATTTTTGACCCCAAACTATTTTGAAATCACATTTCTAGACTTGGTCCATGTTGTAAGATGGACCATAAGCTTGCCTAATCTTTTTGAGAACCAACCAAAAGACCACTTTGCCCTTCACCAATCATTGAGTATCCTTCTAGAGTTTTGAACCCATATAAAAGCAATAGAAAGCCAACCTTTCCTCCTGATTCCATTCTTTGTTTTCCCACCCAAGAGCTCTGCAAGAAAGAAAGAAGAAACACAGTAAGTTTCTTAGGTTCATTTCATCCTTTGTTCATCTAGCTTCCCCTCTTTAGCTTCAAAGCTCTGAGGTTCTCCTCTTAAGTGTTGTTGTCTGGCTTGTTTGAGGTAGTTAGGTGGTGAAGGGGGTAGTGGTTGAGTTGGGAAGAAGAAGGAATCCATACAAGGTAGAAGAGGCAACAAAGGTATAACCCATGGACTCCCATCTATTATTTGACTCTGTGAATGGCTAGTTTGAGGCACAAATGCTTAGAAATGTTGGATTATTGTTGTTGTTGAGCTATTGATGAGTTATTATTGATCTATGTTTGAGTTGCTGAGGTTTTGGGAGTGTTGGATTGCACTGAAAATGTCTACAGGTGAAGAGAAGGCCTGTGGTGCACACTGTCTGGTGCACCAGATAGCCTCACGGTACTAGCCAACGAACCTCGAGGAGGTCCGCCGGCTAGCACCGTGGAGCAACGGCTCCAGGGCGCGGACCATGGCGTGATCCGCCGCCCAGGGCTGCCGCTTGGCAGAGCCAAGGGGCGGGGCTTCTCAAGCCCCGCCACCAAGCTCCGCCAGGCCAAAATGGTTACTGCTCGGGCCCTCTGCGGCTCAGCTACGTGTCGTTCGGACCGGGACTCGTGGGCCCTTGAGGCTCGGACATTTGGGTTCGTTATGACGCACTAGTAGAAGTTAGTTTCGTTAAATTTGGAGTAGAAATGCTTGTCTTACAATAGAATTTGTGGTGAGAATTATTCTTGTTGTTTGCTGTAAATGGTTTACAATGAATATTGAGCTTAGTTATTTGAGAAGAGAAGAATGATCATCATATGATTGTTTTGATTGAAAAGCATGTCTAAGTATTTATTGTTATTTATTGAGAAGTTTTGCAAAGATTATGAGAATTTGATAAGTCCAGTACTTGAATTCCATAGTTTACAGTTTAGAGAATTTGCTAGAATTTGAAGTATATTTTGAGCTTAAAGAGCATGATCAATACTTGCTAAGTATTTGCTAAGAAGTTTTTCTAAGTGTTGAGTTATAAGCATGAATTAGTACCTTATTTCCTTGATTCATAGGGAAAGAGAAATTGAGATTACTTTTACAGTAAAAGAGCATGCTTAGTATTTCATGATTTAAAGTGCACCATTGTCTCTATGTAAGCATAAGTATTCTTTCAAAAACCTCTATCTATTTTGGAAAATCATTATCTAGTTGCATTGAGAAGTTGCATGATATATGATTTTCAATTTGTGAGAAATGAGAAGTTGTTGAGAAACTATGTGCATGAGCTTGCATATGATAAATTGTTGCATGAGAAAGAAATGCATGAGATATATCTACTATCTACTATACTAATAAGAGCCCAAGAGAGTTAAGCCTATAATGGGTAGAAAAAATGGCGGTCAAATTTTTTAATCAAATGAATGGCTCAGATTTTAATTTTTCCTTAAGATTTCCTAATTTATCCTTAATGAATATATCCGTTAAATTTTCCGTTAAATATTATCTTTTCCGTTAATTTCTTACTCATTGATTTCAATAAGAAAGGTCTTAGGTTCGAACCTCATCCCAATCAAAGTTGGCATAATTAGTACTCTATTTTGTCTACTATCTACTATACTAATAAGAGCCCAAGAGAGTTAGGCCTATAATGGGTAGAAAAAAACCTATAATGGGTAGAAAAAAATGGCGGTCAAATTTTTTAATCAAATGAATGACTCAGATTGATCAGATTTTAATTTTTCCTTAAGATTTCCTAATGAATATGATTATCCGTTAACTTTTCCGTTAAATATTATCTTTTCCGTTAATTTCTGTTAGTTCACTGTTAACTTACTCATTGATTTCAATAAGAAAGGTCTTAGGTTTGAACCTCATCCCAATCAAAGTTGGCATAATTAGTACTCTATTTTACTCTTATCAAATTAAATACGGAGTAATAATTTAGTAGCTACAACAAAAAATAATACATATGCATTTCTTTAATTTAGAATTATGTGTCTACAATGTCTTTATTCAAAAAAAAATATTCATTATCAATAAATTAAATAAGAGAAATAATTTCATTAGTTATATTGTATATATTTTTCTCCAATATAAAAAATTTTTACATTCAAATTCATCAATTGATTATATTTGCTACATTGTCCCTACAATGTCTTTATTAAAAAAATTATTCATTATCAATAAATTAATTAAGAGAAATAATTTTATTAGTTATATTGTCTTTATATTTCTCGAATGTAATTAATCAATTTATTATATTCACTACATTGTCTATTACTCCGTATCTTTTTTTGTGCACTATTTTTTAATTAAAATCAAAGTTATAATACAAAATAATGCTATATATTTATTTACCAAGTATTTTTATTAATACCATGAAAAAATTAAAAATATATAATTAATAAAATCAATCATATTAACTACTTGAGGGATTTGTTGACAAAGACAGTATTCAAATCACACAACAAATTGAAGTGAGAACTACCTCGCAATGTCCTTGTTTGACAATCAGTAGTTAGTGGTTAGCGTTAGCATATTATATTAGCGAATTTGACCAGCGAATTATATCAACGGTTAGTAAAAAGATATTTGAAAAAATTAGCTGTTTAGATTAACATGTAAAATGACATATGGGTATTTAATAATAATAATAATAATAATAATAATAATAATAATAATAATAATAATAATAATAATAATAATAATAATAATAATAATAATAATAATAATAATAATTGTTTAAAAAAAAATTTTAAGACAATCATATTAACTACTTGTGGGATTTATTGACAAAAAGAGTATTCAAATCACACAACAAATTGAAGTGAGAAACTATCTCGCAATGTCCTTGTTTGGCAATCAGCAATTAGCTCTTCAATATTAGTATATATTTAATATTTTATGCCCTAATTTTTATTTTTTCTCCCTTATGTCCCGTATTTGGTTTCAACCATACCTATACAATTATTTTATTGACAATTATAATCAATCTTGACTATATTATCTTGCATTTGTAAACTTAGAATTGCCTATTTAAATATGCAAATATAATATTTAATTATCTATGCATGAACAATTCCAATATAATCTTGCCTTGATATATTTTAAAGTACTTATTTAAAAAAAAAAAACATTGGGCATTATCCCAAACGCGCAATGCGCGTAAAAAACTAGTCTATATATAAGTATTATGAGAAGTTTGAGGTTTGGAGGCCCGTTAGGACTCTGTCCTTTCGGAAGAAAAGAGAAAGATAGAGAGTTGAGAAAGAAACGGACATTGCGATCCGATATGAAGTAACAAGGTCGATATTCCCGAGTTACTAGGTTGGATACTACCCTTCGGGCTTGGAATCTCGGTCATGGGGTGTGCACACTGACAAGTATGATACCTGATTCTACAGAGTTTGAGAAAAGAACTAAGAGAGTGGTTCTGTGGGCGAGATGAGTATTAGGTCGGCTAGATGCCGAGCCCAAATAGGTCCGTTCACATTATGGTGAAGTTCCTACCTTGCCTACGAGTAAAGGAGGTAAGAAACAAAGAAAGAAAGCGAGTGAAGAGACTCAAGTGAAAGAAGAGAAAAACGAGTCATTTTGACTCAACAAGAAACCTCCACAGAATAAGTGTTTCTTGATACGAAAGAACGAGTGTATATGTATATCCATCTATATACTTATACTCAAAGCATCATGATCATCTTACTGCATGGTTTACATGACTTGCATGTTTAGCTTGAAAGTTTGAAGAGAAGTATGACTTTGTATTGTTGTTTACTGATCAACTTGATAGCATGAGTTTACTTGTTAAAGCTTAAGTATCTCTTACCTATCAGTATGAGTTATGTTTAGAAATATTTGTGAAAGCATGAGATTTATGATAAGTGGAGTACTCAAGAAAGCATGCCTATTTGTTAATTAGGTTGCAAGCATATAGAACTTATTCTTAAGTATGATATGAGTTATGGTTTAAGTATGTGGAAATATTTGATTTAAGTGTGATTGCCAAATGTTTTCCAAAAGTATATCTATAGTACTTTACAGGGTTGAGTGGCGTTATACTTAGCATTCGTGTTAACGAGTTGTTTTCTATTTGCTTGTTTGTTAACCCCTTTCAGGTGGGCCCCGTGTTTGAGCGCCATCAAGATAGATTAGCGCGTAGCTTAGAGTTGCTAGATGTTAGTCTAAACTCTGTTTTGTTGATGGATTTTAAAACTCAGTTGTTTAGATGTTTTGTAGACTGATGAGCTTGACTCTAGACAATACTTTCCTAGCCTGTGCAGTCATCATGTGTGGTGACTGTGACACCTCTTTTGGGATTTGTTTAAGTTATTAATCGTATCTTTGCCTTGTTTAGTTATCTTTTAAGTTAAGTATTCGGGAATTTAGATTAAGAAAAGTGGGGTGTTACAGGGGTAAATATGTAATTTAGTTGTTTTTTCCTTTTTTCTTTCTCGGCCTCAACAAACAACAGTCTGGTGGCGAGCAACGATGGAGGTGGACTAGACTGGTGGCGTCTAGTAGCGGCGGCGACGGATGAGCTACGGCGAGATCCTCCATCGATTCGAAGTACCGGCGATGGACAACAGCGAAGTCTAGCGATGTTCTCTGTTTTCGGCGTGAACAGCAGTTACTGCGACACCAAGCTCGGACCTTGGTTCGTCTTCTTCCGGCGTGAACAAGACGAGGCAGCACGACAGAGCCTCCCTCCCTCTCATTCGACGTGGGCAGTATTTCCCGGTTAACGGCTCCCTCTTCCCCGACGGCGTCCCCTATTTCCGACAGAGCAGCGACAACAAACAACCATGGCGGAACTCCGGCGACTTCGTACTATCCTGGCAAGGCAACGTGGAGCTGGGATGACGGCAGTTGTGATGAGCTTCCAGCGGAGCAACGTCGAGTTGTGGATGTGGCGGCTGTGGGCAGTGTGGGGAGCTACGACGGTGGGGTTTGGAATGGCGCAGTGGTGGCAGGGCAGAGGTCCTCTCCCTCTCTTATGTTTTTGGGGGCCCCTCGACGAACAACAGTTAAAGGTAAAATAACTGAAGTTAGGGTCTCGTTGAACTTAAGTGGGAAAAGGTAAAATATGCTTAATGCTTAATTATTTCTTGAAATTGAGGGGAAAAGGGGAAATTCGAAGCTTTTGTCGAAAGGGTAAAAGGAAACAAAGGGAAAATATTTAAAAAAAAAAAAAAAAAAAAAAAAAAAAAAGGAAAAAACAACTAAATTACATATTTATCCCGACTTAACAGTGTACACTGATGGGGAATCACAAGTCTATTACGGGGGGGTCTATATGTACGTGCACCGTTTTGATAATTGAGAGGCAACATTTACACCACTCATAATTCAGGGGTGACATTGATAATTGGAATATTGTAGATGGACATTTTTACAATTTTCTCTTTAAATAATTATTTTATTTAAATTTAATAAAATAGAAATAAAAATATTTTTAAATTCGGTAACCGTCATGTCAACATATTACCAGGTCAACATGTTATTTTAGGTTGAATTGTGTGAATTTGCCTTGTTCGGAGACCTAATTGTAGTTTTTTGAGTCCAATGGCCTTATTGCAGTTTATTGTGTAGTTCGATGGTCTGTTTGACCCTTATTCCTATAATATATTATGTTAAGGAGTACTTTTTATTATTCATCATTAGTTGTGATGGATACCCGGCAAGGGTTTCTAGTCCGCGTATTGAGTTAGTCAGGCGGAAAAGGTAGTCAGCCCGTCGATCAGATGCGAGACAAAGATTTAAATAGATGCCCCCAAAGATATTGGAAGATCTATCACCATAATTAATTTGTTGAACATATAATATATCAATAAAAATGTAATCAGCTTGCACAAGTGAGGAAAAAACTTTTGGGAAAATCACTTCGTGCCATTAGACTACAAGAGAAGCTATCGTTAAATTTGTAAACCTGCCTATGTATAAATACCTTTGGGCATATTGTAGAGGGTTCAATTTGTAAACCTGCCTATTTTCACATCGTTTACCATAGTGTTGACCTACCGACGGATATGGTAACTCATAGTCGCAAAGCCAACAAGTTGGTTATTTTGGTGTATATTTAATCCCTTAATTATTCATGCTATATATTGTGTTTCTAAGTTAGTAATGAATTGATGGATTTTGTTGCTAAACTTTTTATAAACTCTATTGTCAATAAGCAAATTGAATTAAATCTATGACTTCCCTAAAGTAGTAAGATAAATTAAGTAATCATTTTCAGCATTGAAACAGAAGTTAATGATGAGATGGATATAAGATAAGCAATGAGCCTATAAAGATATAGTTTATCGATAATTCCAGTGTTGTTTCAATTTACAAAATAAAATATAATGCATGCATGCTAGCTAAAATGATATTTAATTTGAAGTATTGAATGAAAATCAAAATATATACTACATACACATACACAAATATCAATATGTCTGGACTTGATGGGAGCTGATGAGAATGAAAGAAATTAGGTATTGAGAATGTGTTGGATGCGCTGCGTAACCTGGAGCATGGAAGGGCGAGTGTTTGGGTGGTGAGCGGTGCAAGAAATGGCAAGCTGCAAAAGCAGAATCATTTGGTCCCCAGAGTTTTGGCCTTGAACCATTATCTGGGGATCAAACACTTCAATCATCCACCTCTCCTCACCCACGGATTGCACCCATTGTGGCAACTCAATTCCCTCTTCGCTGGCCTCTTTTCCGGTCACAAGTTGGAGCAGTACAACTCCGAAGCTGTAGACGTCGGCTTTCTGCGAGGCAGAGGGTTTCCGTTCGCCTGCAATTTCCGGTGCACAGTAGCCGCCGCCGTTCGTTTTGGAGGATGGCGGCGTAGACGCGGCGAGTTGAAGCAGGCCGAAGTCGGAGAGGCGAGCAACGTTGGAGTTTGTGAGTAGGATGTTGGAGGCGTGGAGGTTGCCGTGGGCGACTTTGGGCCCGCGGGAGTGGAGGTATTCAATTCCTCGAGCAGCGGTTAGGGCGATCTTCCCCCTGGCTGCCCATGTTAGCGCTTTCCTGTACCCACCTTTGCTCCCTACACATAACACAATAATATATATTCAATTCCCAGAAAACTGAGTCGGGTAAAAAGCTAAGTTCATCAATTAATATATAGCTAAGGGATTATTAAGCAGATGTCAATGAACGAAGTCTAAAAAATGTGATGATGGTCTATTATAAGGAAATAAAGTTGTGTAAGTGTTTGATCTTAACAAATGATGTCAGAGTCAGGTCACTGCACTTAAGATGGATAGGTGTTGAGAGAAGGAATGATTGAGCAAGGTCGATGAAGGGCCAAGTCCAACACCTGCCTAGTATAGTTGTTGGCCTAATGAAATTGTTGGGCAGGAGTTGGTGAAGAGCCAAGTTCAGCACTTTGCCTCTTAAAAATGTATGACGGTCTATAAAGAAATAAAGTTGTGCATTTACTACTAACTATATAACTTTTAGTGTAATGACAAGCGTTAAAAAACAAGTGCTTCGAGGAGGAATGGTTGGACGGAGGCTGGTGAAAGACCAAGTCCAATATCCTACTAACTATAGCTTTTGGAGCCGTGGAACAAAAACCAACTCAAATACCACACTATAACTTGTAGTGTGTATCATGATGGTTAATGTTCAATTATACAATATGCAAAGACTTACCATGCAATGCCTCAGACAGGCTGATGGGCATTGGATCATAAACCACAAGTCTCTCATGTATGCCATAAAAATATCCCAAAAGATGCACCAAATTCTCATGCCTATAACTCCCCAAAACCTCAATCTTTTCCCTAAATTCCTTTTCACTTAAACCAACATTTTTCAATCTCTTCACAATCACCTCACCCCCTCCATCCAAATATGCTCTGTAAGTAGTCCCACCACTCCCCTTCCCCAACACCTCAGCTGAGGCCTTCAACAGCTCCTCCAAACTGAAATCATTTTCATTATTTTCTTCGAAGAACACAATGCCTTCATTCTCTTCTTTCTTGACCACTCCCCTACCGGAAAACCCGTTATCTAATTCGCGGTTATCTGTGGCCAAAACGGGATATAGCTTCGCCGGCGAGGGCTGCTCCGGCGACATCGGCACCTGAGCGGAAATTCTCCTACCTCTGCGATTTCTCCACAGCATCCAGAGAACTAAAACGACTAGCAGTGCTCCGATAACGGTGCCGATCGCAATTCCGGCGATTGCCCCGGCGGAGAGTTTATCTCCGTCGCCGTTATCGTTAGGGCAAGAATCAAGTGGGCCCCCGCAGAGTGAATTTCCCGCATACGATGACTCATTCGGCAATCTTTGGTAACTCGCCGGTACCGGACCTGTTAATCTGTTGAAAGAGACGTTGAAATCGCGAAGATGGGAAAGGCTTTCCAAATCAGGAAGTGTTCCGTTGAACTGATTTTCCTCCAACCGCAAAACTCTCAGTTTTGTCAACTTGTTAAAATTCACCGGAATCTCGCCGGAAAACTTGTTTCCGTCTAAATGAAGCTTAAGCAGCTCAGTGCACGAATCCAAATCAGAAGGTAGAGGCCCCGAGAGAGAATTACGACGGAGGCTAAGTGCACGGAGCTCCGTTAGGTTTCCGATAGTATTTAGCGGGATTTGACCGGAGAGGCCATCCCCGGGAAGGCGGAGCTCGATCACACTGCTGTTTGCGCTATCGCACTTGATCCCTTCCCATGAACATGGGTTAGGACTAGAGGTGTTCCACCGGAGTGTACGGCCTCTCACAGCGGCTTGGAGGCGGAGCAGGGCGGCAGTGTTGGCCGCGAGGTCGGAGAAAACGGTAGGGAATAAAAGTAAGAGGAAAAACAGAGCACCGCGGGAGCCCATTGGGATTGGGCAATTTTGTGTGTGAAAGCAAAATTATATTTCTGTGCATATTTAGAAGAATGAAGGGCAAGTTGAGAGTCAATGGTCACATTTTTGTGGTCATTCTTCCCCCAACTTATAAGTGGACTGACTCATTCCTGGATGAAGCACGTATTGACCGAATGGCGTCTATGAGATGTTTTGTTTTGTTTTTTTTTTTTTGGAAAAAATGTCAAAGTTGCCCCCAAAGTCGAGTGCATAGTGCAATTGAGTTCCCTAAGTAAAAAAAAACTTCATCCCCTAAATTGGTAAAATTGTTCAATTAAGTCCAAATTGACTTGTTTATCATGTTAAATGCATACGGTGTTGACACGTATCCTTATTTTATTTTTTATTAAAAATATTATTTATTATAAATTAATTAAAATAATAATAATTAAAAAAATTTAAAAAACTTAAAAAAAAAATAGCCACCTATTGTCCACGCCGGACAGTTGGTGGCTGTCTTCCTTCTTCCAGGACAGCCACGGCCGTCTAAGGTCCAGTCCCCTCCGTCTAGAATGAGGGCGGCGGCGAAGGCCGTAGCTCTCGTCCAGATCTAGAAGACGGCCATGACCATCTTCCTTTGTCGGTCATGGCCGTCTTTCTTAGACGCCCGTGACTGTTCGTTTTTCTTTTTTAATTCTTTTTAATAATTATTATTATTATCTTAATTAATTTATAATAAATAATATTTTTAATTAAAAAAATAAAATAAGGACACGTGTCAACATCGTATGCATTCAAACTGATAAACAAGTCAATTTGGACTTAATTGAACAATTTTATAGGTTTAGGAGACCTGAATGAAACTTTTTTCTCTTAGGTGACCCAATTGCACTATCCACTCGACTTAGGGGGCCAATTTAACACTTTCTCCCTTTTTTTTTGAGATGTTTCTTTTGAAGCACAAAGACTCGGGTACTTCAAAGTTGTTACCTTCCTATGACTTCCCATTTGAGAGAGCCATTTCATGTCACAAGACCTAATTATATTCAAACTTTTGACAAATTAATATCAAATATTTATATTTTATAATGATTATAATTTTCAATCCAAGATAATTTATAATTTAACCCGATTTTTCTAAATTGGCACACAAATTATTTTAAAAAATTATATAATATACTCTCTCTGTCTCATTTTATTTGTCTGGTTCAGTTAACGTGACTTGACTGAAGTTATTTTTAATTCAATTTTTCGTAATATTAGTATATAAAATTTATATATTTAGAAACTAAATTAAAATTTCTATAAAAAATTAAATTAAAAATTACTAAAGGAAATAAGCAATGAAGAAATGGTTAGTTTGATCAATGAAGAGTAAAATATGATAGGTAAAATGGGATAGAGAGAGTATCAATCTATTTACTTTATACGACTAAACATTCAAAATTAAACTCTGAAAAAAATGCTATACATATATATAATTGTGTTTTAACATTATAGCCATTGATTAATATTTAAATCGAGAGATTTAAATTATTCTTTAGATTAGATATTGTCGGGTTTTGATCTGCATGTGCGTAACACCCACTTTTCTTAAACTTAATTAAAGTACTAAAACCAAATTAAAATAAACTAAGTAGCGGAAATAAACTTAATTGACAACTTAAAGGAGTGTCACCGCCACAATCACCCTCCACAGTGATTGCACAGACTAAGGGTAAAAACTAAAACATTTAAGTCAAACTAACAACCGATAAACTAGGGGAATGAAACCCCGGTGTCCAGCACCAACAAAAGGGATAGTCTACTACAACCATAAGATAAAAGAGAGTTTAGACTACAAGCTATCTAGTTAAACTAGTATAACTCGTACTCTCGTTTCTACGAACTGGGCCCACCTGAAAGGGGTTAACAAACAACAAGTAGGAAACAAAACTCGCTAGCACGAAACTAAGTATAACGTCACTCAACCCTGTAAAGTAATACAGTATATACTTTAGAAAAAAAAAGTTTCACATTCTTTGGTCAAACAAGTCTATACAGTTAAACATACTTGGCATTAACTTCCAGATGCTTGCAACCTAATACTCATATAAGCATATTTATCCCTTAAACAACTCATCACATTCTCATCTTATGATTAGTCTAAAGTTTCAAAAATGTTCAAGTATCTCATGCTTTCTCATATAACTCAAATAAGCATTCTTATGCTATCATATACTTATCATGCATTCACTTGCAAGACATATAACTCACGAACAAGATCATACATTCAATCATGCAATCTAGTGCAAGGCGTATAACTCATAAACAACTCATACTATCATTTACTACTCATGCAATCTTGTGCAAGACATATCTCATCAACAAACTCATACTACTACTCATGTAATCTAGTGCAAGACATATCTCATAAGCCAACTCATGCTATCATATATTACTCATGCAATCTTGTGCAAGACATATCTCATGCTACTACTCATGCAATCTAGTGCAAGATATATATAAGCAATCTCGCGCTACTACTCATGCAATCTAGTGCAAGATATATAACTTATAAGATGGGCTATAATAAGTATAGATATACATACACACTCGTTCAAAAAGAATACTTTTTCTGTGGAGGTTTCTTGTTGCCATAAATGACTTGCTTTGCTTTCTTTTCTTTGAGTCTCAATGACTCACTTTCTTTCTCTCGAGTCTCTTGACTCACTTTCTCTTTACTCGTGGGCGAGGCCGGGCTTCACCATAATGTGAATTAACCCATTGGGCACGGCGTCTAGCCGGCCAATCTCTCATCCAGCCCACAGAACCAATCTAGTGATTCCAATACTCATACTCTGTGGAATCAGGTATCGAACTATCAGTGTGCACACCCCCTGGCCAGGATTCCAAGCCTGGCGGACAGTTTCCAACCTCGTAACGTGAGAATACGCCACGTTACATGATATCGGATAGCAATGTCCGTTGCTTTCTCTTTTACTCCGAAAGGACATAGTCCCAACGGGTCCTCCAAAACAAGGTTTCCTCACACAATATATATATATATATATATATATATATATATATATATATATATATATATATATATATATATATATAATATCACTTATTCATCTCAATTATGCAACACTTTTTTTTATGCAAATAAGCACATAACTTTTCAACTCATTCTCAAATGACAAGATAAAGACTCTCCAAAAATGGATATGAGTTTTTAGGAAAATAATACTTAGGCTCACATTGGTCAATTATGCACTTTTAAAACATGATACGCTCAATAATGCCATTTACTATAAAATATGCCTCTAACTTCTATTCACTGTGAAACTCAAACAATTCAATAATTCATGCTTAAATTTGTAACTTAACAAATCTTCTCAATAAACACTTAGCAGGTAGTTAACATGCTATTGGAACTCAAAATGCTCAAAGAACTCATTTATTGTAAGATGCTTTCAAGATAGGCAAACTTTGCTCATTACATCAACTAACAACTTGGCAATAATCTGAGTAATTCATGGTATACATTTTAGGCATGATTTGCTAACTAAACTCAACTATTAAAGATCATGCTTCTCTATGTATCAAACAAACATTTACATGCTTAGCAATTAAAATAGTCAAGGCTGATACACTTAATCTCATTCACAGAGAACTTCTCCAACCAAACTTCTGCAACAATTATTTCTACAAAAACTAGCATAAAAGGATCAAATCTTCTCCAAACTCAACGAAATCAAAGCCAAAATGTGTGTCAAGACGGTCCCTAGGTACCGAGCCACAAAGGCCCGCGACACCCCGTCCAAAACGACACGTAGCTGAACCACAAGGGCTCGGCCACTGCACAGGAGCCATCAACGGAGCTTGGTGCGGGGCTCAACTAGGCCCGCTCCTCAGACCGCCTAAAAGCCGGCTCTAGGCAACGACCCTCTACTAGGGTCGTTCCCTAAGCCCGGTTGGCCACGGTCCAAGCCAACAGTCCCCCTAGTGGGCCGTTGGCTGGAGCTGTTAGGCCTACTAGTGCACACCGTCTGTGCACCAGATGCCTTCTTCTCATCTGCAAAATAACTCAGGTAATTCTAACTCATCCCAAATCATCAACAGCACATCATAGAAAAATAATAGATCACTTATTAACTCAAATACTTCAAATATCTAGCATTTCTACTCATCAAAAGACTTCACAGAGTCTTGAAAATAGCTTTGGGAGTCCATGGGTTATACCTTTGAAGCTTTCTTCTTCTTCTAGCTTGGATTCCCCCTCCTTCCTTAGCTAGCTACAACCTCCTTCACATCCTAACAAGTCAACAACACTCTAACTACTAAGTTCTCAGAGAATAAGGATAAAAGCTAAGAGGAAATGGAAGGCTAGGATTGAATGGAGGAAGGTTAGAAAACTTACTGTGAATCTCCTTTGGTTTTGCAAAGCTATAGTTTGGCAGCCAAGGGTGGGAATCAGGAGAAAAATGAGGAGATACTATTGCTTTTATATGGGTTAACCCTAGGAGGATTCCATATGATTGGTGGATGGCAAAGATGTAAAAAGGGTTTGGCTAAAAGATGCATCAGACAACATTTGGAGTAAAGTGGTCCACCATGCTCCATGAACCAAGGTTAGAATTGCTATTTAAAATAGTTTGGGGTTGAAAATGGAATTTTCCCAAAAATGATTTCTAGATGAACACTTGGTTTAAGCTTCTCAGAATTCTCCCGGTTTCACTCAGATAGGTTTCTCAATTTAAAACTTGGCACGCAATGTACCTGAAATTTTAGGCTATTGGAATTTAAATCCATTCTTGGTGTCGAATCTAATTTAAAGAGGCTCAAAATAATTTATTCAACACCTTTTTCATCGCAAAAATTTTTATGGAGTGAAAATTGGCTATTTTCTTAAAAACGGATTTATAAAATAAATTTTGGTTTGTCACAATGTGCTACAGTTAAACATTTACTTAACAACAATGATTAAGGTGATTAAGAAAATCGGTGTAAAAGACGATAAAGATTTGTTGGCTGACTAAGGGGGGTTGTTCTCTAGGTGTATTATGTATCAAAGGATGGAGAATCCAAATTTTAACAAGTATTGAAAAGCTAAATGGATAACATAATGGTGACAACCTAGTCCGATCATACTAGTGATTGGTAAATACCATAATCCTAGTTCTTGATGGTCACTTGAGCAAAATGGTAAAGGTAATTCAGATTATCTCGCCGGTGCATGCAAATATTTGGTATATCATTGGCTACTTTACTCAAAGTGGTAATGATGGTCCATACTCCCTACTATCCAAATGGCACTAATGGTTATTTGGTGCCTTGCTGGCCACTAGATCAAACTGGTATTAGTGGTCCAAATCACCCCGCAATTATTGGTGGTTTGCAATAACCTAGTTCGGGCACACTGATGGCTGATAAAGACCATAATCTCCGTACATGTTGACCACTTGTTAAAAGTAGTGATGGCGATTCAAATCGTCCCGTTCATGGTAGTGGTTAATTGGTATAGTGCTGGCCATTGGCTCATAGTGGCATTGATGATACAAACCATTATCTTTCATGGTTTTGAATTATGTTACTTCTACCCTAGTGGTTTTGGCCTATGCGCTTCTTACTATATTTCTTTCTTTCTTCTTGGTTTGGGCCTGTGTGCCGTTGGTTTTACCTAAGGTATGTGTGTCGCTCTCTTCTCCATTGCTCTTGTGCGAGCGTTTGTGTTTACTTGTTTTTTGGCCTTTGTGCCTTCTTTTGTTATGGAATGTGTGTTGCCTTACAGCTTGCTTGAACTTTGGTTCGCTTTTTGAAAATTTGGATAACTCCAAAAACAATCATTATGCTGCCAAATTTTTGGCAGGGTGGGGGCTTCTTGGGACAATTTGTCAGGCATCTTTTGTAGCCTGGTGTTCGCGTTTTTGGCTATTCAATGGTTACGACGTTGGCGGCACCTTGAGTTTTGTCTTTTTGCTTGTTGCTTAGGATATGTGTATATTAGACCTAATAGCTCATTCGTATTTTGCTTAAGTGTTGGCCACCATTTGCGTTCCTTACTTAGACACTTCGATGGTTTGGGTGGGCTTATCTTGGACTTGAGGGATACCCTCATTGACTTTGTATTTCTTAGTTTTTGATTAATAAAGTGATGTTTTTTTGTTAAAAAAAAAATATACAACATAATGGTACAAAATCTAGCTTCCTTCTCAAATCCTCTCCCACTCCATTTATACTTGTTGGTGGTTGCTACCATTTTCCTTCAACGAATGGGATTTGACAAGTTGAAGTTTAGCGGTGGATGGAAAGAAGGTTGAGCAACATGAAATCTTACTCAGGTTATTGTTCACAAAGGATGGCACGTGGTAATCGAACAATGTGTTGTTAATCACAAGCGTATAAGGGCCACAATAATCTAGATCTCAAAGCTTGGGGAAAGAACATGAGTGAAGTAGGGAGCAATAGTAACAAACAAGTAAAAGGAAGCAATGTAAAAGAGAGCAAGGTAAGCAATCAAACAAATAGACAATCAAAGGGGAAAAGGGACTTAGGTTAAGCTTTCCTTGCTTAGGTGTAATGTAGAGTCTTAGGTAGGAAGTAGATTATGCATTAATTGTGATTCTTGGAAGATGTTATCCATTGCCAATGCCGAATACCAGACTCCTTAGCCTATCAAATAGTAGATGTGCACTCTTTGGTGTCGTACGGTCCTCCACAAGTGTCACAATTTAAAGCAAGGGCCATACACGGATTCATACCTTGAGATTGCTTGCCTATCTTTTCAATTTTAGCTTACAACCTCTTGATCTCAAGTCCAATTGCTTCAACCTTAACATCACTTGCCGCACTATCGTGGACTTCATACATACCGGCCCTATGGCCCCTCTTCTTGTAACAAAATGATGTATTGGCCGATATGGTTTCAATCAACTCTTCGGCTTCATCCGGGGGGTGAGGAAACAAATGCATATTTTGAGAAGGAATCTAACAACATCTTGCTTTCATCATTAAGCCCTCCATAGAAATAGTTTCTAATATCCCAAGGTGTAGAAGATCAGGGGCCATTATTGTCTCTTCAAACTCTTGAACTTGTTTGCGAATCTTCAAAGTCTTCGTCAAAAGAAAGAATTCATTCATAAATTCTTTGTGGAGTTGATTCCATGACTGAAAGTGGTTATTATTGTGTGAATCCAACCACTAGCTGCCTCACCAATAACCGAGAACGGAAATAGCTTAAGACACACCACCTCATCAAAAACTCTGTTTTGGCGGTAATCCCACAAGACTGGATGAATCTAGTGATATGCACATGGAAATCCTCCAATGGTGATCCACTAAAGGGTGAGTTTTGCACCAATGTAATGACCACAGACCATATCTCAATGTTGTTGGCTTTGATAGGTGGAATGAAGATGGAATTGTGCATTGAAAATTCCGAAGTCATGTATTCTGCAATAGTCCTTCACCAGTTCTCCCTTCCTTGAGCATAAGTTTCCCCACCCTTCGGGGCATCATAGAAATTGCCCCTTCTTGGTTGAGGTGGTTGCATTGGTGGTCCATTAAAGTGTCCTTCTTCCTTAAAGGGGACATATGTAACACCCCTTAAAAACAAGCTATTTAAAAGCCTTAAACATGCAGATAACCGAGCTAAACAACAAACACAGCGGAAGACTAAAAGATAACTTAGATAAACATAAATCCAAGTCACGGGGTGTTATGCCACGTTCACCAACAAGGATGAACGCTACGACAATATCTACATTGTTTACAACTAATCCATAGACTCAAAAGTCTACAACTAAACCGGCACACAGGCCATAAAACAAGCGGGAGAAGCTATGCTAACAGGCACTAGACTGCGCACTCGCCTATACATCACCTGAAAGAACACAATAAAACATGGGACGACGCCCGGTCAGCGAATAATGCTGGTAACCCACCAATACATGTGAAATATCATACATAGATAAGATATAAGTTGTAAAGCCATTTTCGAAACGGAATACATAAGTATATAAGTACAAAACCAAGAGCAATATTCAACGCAAGACTCAACACTCTCAGCAAGGATACGGGAACACATCCCAAACCACAAAGGATAACCACAACACAAAGGATAAAGATAAGACCGATGGCAACACATGCCTAGGCAACACATGCCTTTGTGACTACACACGTCACAATAAGAGAACACACAACCACGGCTACACAAGCCCTCGTGACATCACCCATCACGAGTTGATATGCCTTCCTTATACCCTGTTCCAACCTTATGGCTACCCCCAACCTTATATCTAGTTCCAACATTTACCTCCAGGACCCCTGTACACCAAGTCCAACCTTATTCCTTCGGGAACCGTCGTTCCCCCTCCAACAGTCCCTCCAACAAAACCACCGATTTCATAGTACACGAGGGTACCGTACACACACACGGCAACACATGCCACCCAAGAAATACGTGAACCTTACACAAAGGTCACAACTCCATAATCACGTCACGGCCACCACGAGGACCGCTGCAATACCTTGGTGACTAGTGTCCCATTCCACTAATCGTGCAATCCAGGTAAAGTCACACACACATCACACCACAACAGGAATCAATCAACGGATCACAACGAAGATATGAAACCATACTCAATCAAGGAATGGATCACAGTCCAACAACACAACGATGAATAACACAAGTTATCATCAACCAATCGGAAGGTACAAACAACACACACGCTAGCATTTAAACACCAAACTAGCATGCTCATCAAACGGGTAAACAAAGGTAGTTCCGAAGAACACACAAGACTCATCACGGTTCAACGAAACACAATGTTGAACACTTAGCACAATTCAAGACACCAAAGACCTACATGGATACCTACCACATAGTTCTAGACATAGGAAACATCAAGAAGACACTCAAATAGTTCCACAAAAGAACAACGGGAAGTCAAAAGACCAAATACCGAGTCAAAAGGATCACGGGGAATAAATCCCCAAACAACCAACGTAGTGTACCCGCGGGTGGGCCCACGGGTGGTGCCCCGCCAGTGGTTCCGCCCGCGAGAACACACTCCCACAAGCCTAGTACCCCGCGGGTGGGGCGACGGGTGGTGCCCCGCCCGCCGTTCCGCCCGCGGGTACACGTCCTGTACCACAATACAATACTTCGCAGATTTTCAACTCCAAGCTCAATTTCAAGTCTAAAACATGCCAAATCTCACCAAACACAACAAAATGACTTGAATCAAAGGAAATACCAAGCAATGGCACACAAGAACCCTAAACACAAGCTCTAGATATGCATTTTCACAAGATAATGCATAAACCCTCACATTTCATAGCAAAAACACATGTAGAATCCAAGAAATCACATATAGGTAAGCAAAATAGGTTTTGTAGAGCATGCGTTACCTCTTGTAGACTAAAGACTTCACTTTACACCTCAACAAGCTCCTCACAAGGCTCACCTTCCAAACCCACTTCAAGAACATACCAAAAGATCATAAAGATCCTATCTTTAAGAAAAGACACCTTAGATAAAACCAAAAACACAAGATGAACTTAGATCTTACCCTCCTAGATGCCCAAATATAAGAAAGGTTGAATCTTGAAAGCAACTCTTGAAATTTTGGCAAGGTTTCAACTTGGCTTGGAAGAAAAGCTACTCACCTTTTTAGAGAGAGGTGGAGCTATGTAACACCCCCGAAATTTTTAAAATTTTGAAGCTTATATAATAAAGGTAAGTTCTCATTAAATCCCAAAACATAATATAAATAGTACAGGGTGCTATGCCACACGTGAGCTAGAGAACTCAGGTGCACAGGCTAACTAACTAATATCCTCAACAAAGTAAATGCATAAGCATGACACGTAGGCCGAAAGGGAAACTATCTACTTCTACGCTCCACGGTTCTAGCGCGTTCCAGTGTCTACTCTTCTGTGCCTGAAAGCCAAATATATCTGTTCAGCGAGAGATGCTGGTAACCCACTCCAACGCGTTGAAATACAATACATATAGATATATGCATAGATATACGAAAACCATTTCGAAGCATGAAGATATATCCTAAGAGACTCTAGCTTTCAAAACAGGGAATAGACTCGACAGATAGGGATAAGCACAACCACCAGTCATAACCAAGCATGCATAATTCTCAGGTATAGGGAACAGATATGACAGATAGAGATAAGCACAGCCAATAGTCATAATCAAGCATATACAGTTTACTAGCATGTATCCTATGGTCACGTTTTCATAACAACCATAACAATCAAACCATCCCTATCTCATCACATAGCACACTTTGTTGGCGCCACAGGACCAATCGCATGCCCATACATGAGGGTCAGCGTATATAGCTCTGACACGGCCCCGCAGCACCCTGCCCGTATCGCAACACGGAGGGGTCGATCGCAACCGACCGATGAACCGTAGCTCATCATAATGTTTGATCGCAACCAAACAGTGGACCGCAGCCCAAGAGTAGTCATCTGACCGCAGCCAGGAATATGAACCGCAGCTCATGTAAAACGTTTGATCGCAACCAAACGGTGGACCGCAGCCAGCTTCTGAACCGCAGCTCAGGAATAACCAATTTGATCGGAACCAAATTGGGGTATCATGCACACATAACACATAGCAAGCACATGCAACCCACATTAACACATTGGGAAGGGGAGAAAACGTATAATGAAACCTATGCGTGGTCATCCACAAACTAGGAATAATCCTAAGGGGTTCATACTTCTTTCACCTAGGCCAACGGGATACCAATTCAACTAGCATGCGATATATAAGACTCATTTATCCTACGAACGGTACCCGAAACATCAAACTAGACTTAGGAACGATAGACGGAGTCCGTTGGGACACCACGGGGGTCAGGGGAACATCAAACGGGGAAGCCGAAATTCCAAAGTGGGGTAAAATCCAGCGGGTAGCCGGTGGGTGAGGGGTCACCCGCCGGCGTCGTAGTTCCGGGCAGCGGGTGCCCGGCGGGCAGTCGCCTGCCCGCTGCCGGCGACTTCAATGTTAGCCGCGGGTAGGTGGCGGGTCCCCTACCCCACCTACCCCCCACTGACTCTTTCATCACAAAAACGCCCTGGGAACCTTAGTGGAACCCGGAACCCTGCTTAGACACTTTCAAACGCAATTGATTACAACACGTAGACAATTAACGGACCAAAAGCGGGAAACATACGGCACATATCCTATCATGCTTTTCTAAACAAATTTAATACCCGAACATGCGAATTCCCACCCAATACATCAAGAATAACACCATACGAATTTCACGATACGACCTAGGGCTCTAGACACATTCAATTTAACAAGAACACGATTCCTCTTTAAACATCAAGAACAATCAAGAATGGCACATAATCATCAAGAAACTAGGTTCCATCAAGAATCACACAATCATCAAGAATCCCTTTTTCATCAACAAGATTATCAAGATCGCCCATGGAATTATAACACCAATCGTCAAGAACAATATACGAATCATCAATACACAAGAATATGGGGAAATCTTAAGAGGGGAATCATAGCTATGAAAATAGGTTTTGTTGAGACATGGGTTACCTCTTAGCCTTAATTAATTCCTTGGCTATGAAGGGTCTTTCTTTAAGCTTTCTTCTTTCTTGATTTCTCCTAAGGGAATTCTTAGAACTTCTTGTGTGGTGAGAGATTATTGTGGTGTAAGATCTAGGTGCCTCCTATAACCTTATTTATATATTTAAGAGTCCTAATTAGGGTCTAAGTGGTATGGGTTTACTAATCCTATTCCTTATAGGACTAAGGACTTGTTTTAGGGATAAGGGTCCATGGTCCATAGTGGACCATATTAATTAATTAAAGAGAATCCTAATCATAATCTGAATAGTAAAAGGCCTACTTCCTTTTATCTTTAATAGATAAATAGGTCTAGGATTCCAAATTAGAATCTGACTAGTAAAAGGTTTACTCTCTTTATTCCTAATAGGCTTAAGACTCTAGTTTAGGCAATGGTCCGCAATCCATGGTGGACCACATTAATTAATTAAAGGGAATCCTAACCAAATTAAATCCTTTTTAATTATCATTAACTGAATTAATTAAATAATTAATCCGGAATTGGAGGCCGTAACACGGGGTGTTACAAGCTAGATTTTTAGAAAAGTGTAAGGAGAGAATGAAAGTGGTCTACTAGGTTAGGTTACATTACCAACAAGTGAAAGGTCAAGAATACCCTTACTAACATAAGGAAGTGTAAGGAACAATGGAACTCCTTACAAAGCTCAATGTACAACTTTGACTTTGGGGTTGACTAGTCAATTTCTAGTCCCCAACTATTAAATTTCAGGAATTTAAGGAATTAAATTACAAATTGAAATAGGATTAATTACTCAATTAATCCCTTAATTGAATTTGGATTTCAGGGTGTCACAACATATCTTGGGGAGAGGGGTGGTTCTTCATAAGCATCTTTGTACCCTCCTTGTTGATTCATGGGCGGTGTTGGAGGTTTAGAGTTGGCTCTCTTTGATATCTCTTCTTGGCAATTTGCACCAGTGGATGCCATTTCTTCTTGCCCTTCTTGGTGTGGCGGGGCTTGTTCTCTTCTTCTCACTATATGAGCATTGATCTCCAAACCGAGTGGGGTTAAGCCTTGAGAACCTTTACACCTTGCGTGCATTCAACCTACAAACTTCAAAAGACAGGAAAGTGTTGTGCAATTAAAAATTGTTGCCTCACAAGTATGCAATGGTTCATAATCAAAGTAACAAAACCAAATTGAAAAAGTAAGCAAAGTAAAACAATTGACAAAACAATGCAATTCGCAATGCTAAGCAAATGGCAAAGTAAATGAAATCACAAGCAAGTAAAGTAAAGGCAATGTAAAGTAAATTGAGAGTAAAGGAAAGAAATGACTAGTCTCCCAAGCACTTGCACAAACTCATGTCGACCAATTACAGTCACATCATCCAATATCATTTGCCATTCCCGGCAACAGCGCCATTTGACAAGTTGAAGTCTAGCGGTGGATGGAAATGATGAAGTATGAAGCAAACACATCAGCAGCTCATGTAGTACAAGGCTTAGCTTAATAAGCAATAGGGACTTTATTGTCTTTTCTCCCTCTTCTGGCAGTTATAACTGCCATCTTCCTTCTCTGTATAAAAACTAGAGTTTTCCCTCCTTGTTAGTTAGTTTTTGTATAATCAGTTCAGGCCCTCTATTCAATAAGATCCTTGTTCCTTTAAGCATGAGTTGAACCAGTTTATCATGGTATCAAAGCGTCGGAGCTACGCCGCAACTCTGATGACGGAAAACCAAACCGGTGACGGAAATTCAACTAGACAAGTCGGAAACTCCTCGAACCAAAGCCCGATGAATTCAAATCTTGCTCAGCATGCTGATGAGTTCGACGATCCTTGGTATCTCCACATTATGGAGAATCCTAATCTGACTTTGGTTTCTTAGCCACTATCTGAGGTCAATTACGCTTCCTGGAGCAGATCGATGAAGATCGCTCTTGAAGTCAAAAATAAATTCGGATTCGTTGACGGATCCATTGCGAAGCTTACAGAAACTGATCCAAAATACGCCATATGGAAGAGATGTAACTATATAGTTTGTTCGTGGATCTTTAAGTCACTCAGTTCCACAATCGCAGAAGGAGTTCTGTACTTTGAAGTTGCATCAGATGTCTGGAGTGTTCTAAAAAAGAGATACTCTGAAGTTGATTCTCGCCGGATTGCAGAATTGAAGAACGAGATTTACAAATGTTCTCAAGGTAATCTCTCAATTAATGAATATTTCACTAAGAGTAATGCTTTGTGGTTGCAAATGAATGCCATGCGGCCTGTTCCTGTCTGTGATGTGTACTTAAGTGTTCGTGTACTCTGTTAAGTAAGATCTAGAAGGAAAAAGAAGAGAATCAGATAATTAGGTTCTTAGAATGGCTAAATAGAGAGTATGAAAACATCAAATCCGGATTTCTTGTTATGGAACCTATTCCGGTTATAGAGAAGGTTCTCAACATGGCCTTAAAATGGAGAGGAAAATTAAAAACTCTTTTAATCAAAAGAGTAATGACTTAGTCCAAACTAATGCTATCCAGAATGGCCAAGATCAATGTGCAGAAGACCATCATATAGTGGCAGTTTCAGCTCTAAACAATAAGAAGAAATTCAGTAATGCAAGTGGTAATGGATCAGTGAAAAATGTGCCTAAATGCACATGTTGTGGGATGCTAGGCCACACCATTGAAAAATATTATAAGAAGCATGGCTACCCTCCCGGTTGGGTAGCAGGTTACAAATCCAAGAATAATCAATCTCAGGATGCTCAACAGACTCACTATGCCTTTGTGAATCAAGTTGGTGATGTAGGTCTTACTAATGAGCAATTAGAGGTTGTTGTCCTTGTTGCAGAATCAAAACCAAGGAAGCCAAGCCTCAACTAGTGCAGCTGTGACTGTCTGCAATACTGGACTTAGGCCAGACTTCAAAGGTCCTATGGAGAAACACCATGAAGGTAGGTTCATCTCTAATCTCCATGTTAATAGTGCCTTAATTTCATCCAATATTTGGATCTTTGACTCAGGTGCAACAAACCATATTACTTGCTCCTTACAGGGCGTTTGGTTGAAGGGAATTTAAATTCCCTTCCCACTTAATTCCCACCTAATTCCAAAGGCCACAAAATTCCCTTGTTTGGTTGAAAGGAATTGCAATTCCATGGAATTGCAATTCCCCCATTTTCATGGAATTAAAATCCCATGTCCCCCCCTAGGATTTTAATTCTTGGGATTTTAGGAAGAAAAAAAGATAGTGACGAGTCAAAATTACCCCTTCCTTTTTAACCTAAAATTAATGCCTAACAACAACAATGGACATTTTTGACTTTATACTACTTATTCCCTTTCAATTCCCATGTATACCAAACATTGAGTGTCTCTCACATAAGACAAGTCAGGTTGCATATGAATATATTGTTGCAGAATGTTTTGTATATTCCATCCTTCAATTTCAACATTATATCTGCAAGCAAGCTAATAAGGCAGTCAGGTTATGAAATTGTTATGAAAACTAATTCTTGCACATTTCAAGGGGCATCTTGGGATAATGGATGGTTTTGTTAAAGAAAGAGATGGATTGTACCTGATTACTAATCCCCCTGTGAAGAAGAAGATTTGTGTTGCAAATGAGTCTTCTGATACTTTTTGTAATAGTCTTTCTTTATAGTTGTGGCATGATAGATTATTCCATTTCCCTATGAATAAAGTGCAATTGTTGAAAGGAATCAAATTTGCACCTTCTCTCAAACTCCCTGAATTTGTCTGTGATGGTATGTCATTTTGCAAGGCAAAAAAGATCCACTTTCCCTGTTAGTGTCACTAGGGCTGAGAAATGCTTTGACTTATTGAACATGGATGTTTGGGGCCTCCTTGTTGTGCCATCTCTCAAAGGGGAACACTATTTCTTGACCATGGTAGATGATCACAGTAGATTTACCTAGCTACACCTAATGAGACATAAGTCAGAAGTAAAGGCCATATTCCAGAATTTTTATAACCTTGTTTGCACTCAATTTTCAACAAGAATCAAAATGGTCAGAACAGATAATGGAAGTGAATTCATGATGAACAATTTCTTTGATGAAAAGGGAATAATCCATCAGAGATCATGTGTATACACACCCCAACAGAATGGGGTGGCAGAGAGAAAGCATCAATACATTTTGAATATGGCCAGGGCTCTAAAGTTCCAGTTTGGAGTGCCTAGTGACTTCTGGGCCATTGTGTCCTACATTCCTCCTACTTGATCAACAAATTGCCTACTGATGTGCTTAATGGATGCACTCATTTTCAGATTTTTTTTGGAAAAGATGTGTATTATAATCAACTCAGATCTTTTGGTTGCCTGTACTTTGCTGCAACTGTTTCACAAGGGAGAAATAAGATGGAATCAAGGGCTAAAAAGTGTATATTCCTGGGATTCCCATCTAATGTCAAGGGCTACATCTTATATGACATTGATAACAAAATTACTTTTGTGTTTAAGGATGTCAAGTTTCATGAACATGCATATCCTTTTAAAGAAGAGAATTCAGGGGCCACTGCATCAAAAATGTTCAATCCCACCTTACCATTGATTCCCATTTCTGTTGAGGCAGGTGCTACTGCATTAGAGCCAACAAGGGGGCATGCCATCCCTAGAGCCATACCCCATAGTGAAGAAATAAACCAAAATTGGTGACAATAATCATGTTGAGATAGTCAATGATGCTTTGATGAATGACCAATCACCAGCTGTTCATATTGAACTGCCACATCGACACTATCTGATAGCCATCCACCAAGTGATCATAACAGCTATCCACAGCCCAGGAGATCAACTATGGTAAAGAATATTCCTTCCAGATTACAAGATTACCTCTGTCACTCTACCATGGCAAACAAGAACATCAGAACATCACCTCATTCTATGGATAAATTTATCTCTTTTGACAGTTTGCCTCCTAGTCACAGAGTTTGTGCTTTTTCCATTACTTCAGCACATGAACCCTAGTCCTACAAGGAGGCAGTGAAAAGTGAGGAATGGAGAAGAGCAATGCAAAAGGAGATTGAAGCTTTGATTCAGAATGATACTTGGGTGCTAACAGATTTACCTGCAGGAAAGTCTCCCATTGGCTGTAGGTGGGTATACAAAGTGAAACATAAGTCAGATGGCTTTATTGAAAGATATAAGTCTAGACTAGTTGCCAAGGGATACACTCAGCAACTAGGTGTTGATTATATTGAAACATTCTCTCCTGTGGCTAGAATGACAATAATTAAAACCTTATTGACATCAACAATGCATTTCTTCATGGAGATTTGGAGGAGGAAGTATACATGGTCATGCCACCAGGTTTTCAAAGTGACAAGCCCAATCAAGTTTGTAAATTGATGAGGTCCTTATATGGATTAAAACAAGCCAGTAGGCAATGGAATGCCAAATTGACTAGAGCTCTACAAGATAATGGTTTCCAGCAATCCTCAGCAGATCCTTCATTGTTTACCAAGCAGTCAGATGGTTCTTTTATTGCTCTATTAGTGTGTATGGATGATATTTTAGTTGCAGGCACAAATTCTGCCCAAATTGAATAACTAAAGCAATTTCTGGACAGATCATTCAAAATCAAAGATCTTGGCCACTTAAACTACTTCTTTGGCATTGAAGCTTTCAGGAACCCCAAGGGCATCACCATTTGTCAGAGGAAATATACTCTAGAAATCTTTGAAAAGAATGGCTTCTTGGAAGCCAAGCCTGCAAATACCCCTTTCAATATAGGTCAGAGACTTAACAGCCTGGAAGGACTTCTACTTGAGCAGCCTGAAGTCTATAGAAGATTGGTTGGTAAACTCTTATACTTAACAAATACTAGACTAGATATATCTTATGCAGTGCAACAACTGAGCCAATTTGTTGACAAGCCAAGGGACACTCACCTGACTGCAGCTCATAGAGTGTTAAGATACTTGAAAGGTTCCCCTAGAAAAGGTCTCTTCTACTCATCAGATCCTAACATCAAATTACATGGGTTTTCTGATTCAGATTGGACAACATGCACAGAGAGCAGGAAGTCCATAACTGGTTATTGCATTTATGTTGGGAATTCTTTGTTTATTGGAAGACAGAGAAGCAGACTACTATGTCTAGGTCATCATCTGAGGCTGAGTATAGGGCCTTAGCTTCAAGAGTTTGTGAGATACATTGGTTATTATATCTACTAGCAGATTTAAGGGCAAATATTAACAATCATGTGGCTTTATTTTGTGACAACAGTTCAGCCATTGCAATAGGGGAAAATCATGTGTTTCATGAATGCACAAAACACATAGAAATCGATTGCCATGTGGTCAGGCAAAAGGTCTATGAAGGGGTGATCAAATTGCTAGCTATTTCCTCACAAAATCAGAATGCAGATAGATTCACCAAAGCCCTACCTAAACCAGCTTTTGATCTTTTTCATTCTAAGTCGGGCCTTCAAAATCTTCATGCTCCAGCTTAAGGGGGTGATGAAGTATGAAGCAGACGCAGCAACAACTCATGCAGTACAAGCCTTAGCTTAATAAGCAATAGGGACTTTATTGTCTTTTCTCCCTCTTCTGGCAGTTATAACTGCCATCTTCTTTCTCTGTATAAAAACTAGAGTTTTCCCTCCTTGTTAGTTAGTTTTTGTATCATCAGTTTAGACCTTCCATTCAATAAGATCTTTGTTCCTTTAAGCATTAGCTGAACTAGTTTATCAAGAAAGAAGGTTGATCAAAATGAAATCTTCCTCGGGTTGTCGTTCTCAAAGGATAGCACATACGTGGGAATCGAACAATGTGTGATTAATCACAAGTTTACAAGGGCCACAATAAGCTAGATCTATAAGCTTGGGAAATGAACATGAGTGAAGTAGAGAGCAATAACAACAACAAAAAAAAAAAAGTAAAAGGATGTAATGTAAAAGAGAGAAAAGTAACCAATCAAACAAGTAGACAATCAAAGAGGAAAGGGGACTTGGATTAAGCTTTCAATTCCTTGCTTAGGTGCAACGTAGAGTCCTAGATAGGAAGTATGTGATGGAGAACATAAATAAGGAATTCAAATAATCATAAGCATGCATGCAGGAAACTCAATGGTTGGCGGCTGGAAGACTTGGAAACTTGGACTATCTTTAATTACTCTTGGTTCATGTGTTTTGTTTTAATTTTCTGTCTCTTCATTTACCAGCTTTTAATTCCAGTAGCTTCTCTTATTTTCCTTTGTATCCTATTTAAACATGCTTTGTCTGATGAGAAAGGACCGAAATACTATTTTGAACTTTTGAGATTGAGTTACAGTGTGTTTTATTTCCCTGGCAATTACCTTTTCATTTGTTGTTCTGTATCAGTTGGTATCAGAGCCTTACGTTCCTAGGCAACAATGAGGCAGCGACTTGATCCCCTCTATTGTTACGACCCAAGATGGATCAAGGCAATAATAACAACGCAGGAAACAACCCACCCACTGGCAGTGACCGTGGTATTGACGCACTTTGGGCAGCTTTGCAAACACAAGGCAACCGTATCCAAGAAATCCATAATATCCTTGCTAATATTAGCTTGAGACTTGATGGACAGAGAGTTCTCCCAGCAGTAAACCATGCTAGACATCAACCAGTTGGTGAACAGGTGCAAGGTTACCAACCGCAAGCTAACCCTCCTGCTTACAGGAGCAGTAGCGACTCTGAGGAAGATATCCGAGTACCAGCTCACAGGCAAAACTATCATCGACCAAAAATTTATCCCCACCTTCGATGGAAATCTTAACATTGAAGCTTTTTTAGATTGGTGCTATGAAGTTGAAAAATGCTTTGACATGTTAGATACGCCAGAAGAACGAAAAGCGAAGTATGTAGCCCATAAGTTATGAGGAGGAGCTGCAGCATGGTGGGAAGTCACCCAAAATAATAGGAGGAGACAAGGAAAACGAGTAATTACCTCCTGGAGGAAGATGAAGAAATTAATGACAGCAAGGTTCTTACCCCAAGACTATCAACAACAACTATTTCAGAGGTATCAAAATTGTGCTCAAGGATCTCGGAATGTCAATGAATATACTGAGGCATTCTACCAGGTAGGAGCACGCTGTAATCTCTCTGAGACCCCGGAGCAACAAACGGCTCGTTACATCAACAGGCTGAGATTTAACATTCGGGAAAGAATGACGTTAGCACCTATCTGGTCTGTCGATGAAGCTTACAACATGGCTATAAAAGCAGAAAACATCTTGACACAATCCAGCCAAAGGATATCCTATGCTACAGCAACATCACGCCCTATAAACAACTCTCCTGCGCAACACTCCACTCCCGGACAGTCTGGTACCCATTCTTCTCAACCTGTAGCACCTTCCGAGTCTGGATTCTCAGAGGCTCAGCGACAAAGACAGAATAATGAGGTACCTACTCGAAACACTAATCCTTATGCCAAGTCTATGACCGGAAAATGTTTTAAGTGTGGAGAACCAGGCCACCGTTCAAATGAGTGTCGAGCCCGTCGTTCTGTTAATTTAATAGAGGAAAAGAAGAAGATGAGGATGGAAAAGAAGGGAGTTACATTGAAGAGATTGTTGAGGAAGATGGGGAGCATGTGAGTTGTGTTGTTCAACGCCTCTTATACACTACAGAAGATAAGAGTCCTAATCAACGCAACAATATCTTTAGGGCGTATTGCAGTGTCCGAGGAAAAGTGTGCAAACTTATTATTGATAATGGCAGTTGCGACAATATTGTTTCAAAAACTCTGGTGCAGCATCTCGGTCTACAAACACATCCTCACCCTCGGCCATACAAAATGGGGTCGATAAAGGAGGGACCGTCTGTCTCTGTTACAGAAATCTGCCATGTCCCTATTTCAATCGGCAAGAGTTATGAAGATACGGTAAGATGCGAGGTCATTGACATGGATGCTTGTCACATTTTACTCGGTAGACCCTGGCAGTTTGATGTTGATGCCACTCACCACGGAAGGCAGAACAACTACTCCTTTGTTTGGAGTAAAAAGAAAATTGTCATCCCACTAGCGTCATGGGAAACTTCAATGAAAAAGAAAACTTGTGCTGTCACAATCTCACAGAATTGGAAAGAATTTATGGTAGAAGCCAATGAACTCCAGACCATAGTCATGGTGGTAATGAAAGAGTGTAAACAGGGAACCTACCAGCTGCCAGCAGAGCTATTTGATTTATTGTCTGAATTTTCTGATGTAGCCCCTGATGATCTACTGGGAGGACTACCACCATTACGCGATATACAACATCAAATAGATTTGCACCTAGGGGCTAGTTTCCCCAACCTCCCGCACTATCGAATGAGTCCAGAAGAGCACGATATACTGATTGAACAAGTGACAGACCTCCTTCAAAAGGGACTCATCAGAGAGAGTAAGAGTCCTTGTGCGGTTCCTGCTTTGCTAGTTCCAAAAAAAGATGGGAGTATGCGAATGTGCATCGGTAGCCGAGCTATCAATAAAATAACAGTGCGTTATCGGTTTCCCATCCCTCGTCTTGACGACATGCTCGACCAACTTCATGGGGCTTTTATTTTCTCTAAAATAGACCTTCGAAGTGGTTATCATCAAGTTCGAGTTAGGCCAGGAGATGAGTGGAAAACCACGTTTAAAACAAGAGATGGACTCTATGAATGGCTGGTGATGCCTTTTGGGTTGTCAAATGCACCAAGCACGTTTATGAGACTCATGAATCAAGTCCTTCGGCCTTTTATCAGCAAATTTGTTGTCGTATATTTTGACGACATCTTAATTTACAGCAAAAATCATGATGAGCATTTGGACCACCTGCGTCAAGTCTTCATGACCTTACGAGAAAGTAAGTTATTTATCAACTTGAAGAAATGTTCTTTTCCAACCAATGAGCTGGTGTTTTTGGGTTATGTGGTGAGCAATGATGGAATACGAGTTGACAAGGCCAAAACAAATGCCATCCAAGAATGGCCAACCCCTCAGACAGTTGGAGAAGTCCGGAGCTTCCATGGTTTGGCTTCCTTATACAGAAGATTTATTCGGGACTTTAGTGCAATTGCGGCACCACTCACTAATTGCATGAAGCAGGGGAGGTTCAAATGGGATAAAGATGCAGAATTCAGCTTCAATTCACTTAAAGAAAAACTCATCAATGCCCCTGTCTTGGCTTTACCGGATTTTTCAAAGCCATTCGAATTACAATGTGATGCAAGTGGCGTGGGCATAGGAGCAGTACTCTCACAAGGTGGAAGGCCGGTCGCTTTTTATAGCGAGAAATTAAGCTCAGCACGCGAAAAGTGGTCCACTTATGAGCAAGAATTGTATGCTGTTGTTCGGGCTCTTCACACTTGGAGGCACTACTTACTCTCTCAAGACTTTGTCATATATACAGACCATGAAACACTTAAATACTTTTGGAATCAAAAACACATCAACCGTATGCATGCCAGGTGGTCTTCCTTCTTAGAACAATTTTCTTTTGTTATCAAACATAAGTCCGGAGCCTTAAACCGGGCAGCAGATGCTCTTAGTCGCAGGAAAATTTATTGGTCATCATGCAAGGGGAGGTTATTGGGTTTGACCAACTCAAGGAACTATATGTTGAGGATGAGGATTTCATGCAAATTTGGGAGCAAGTTCAATGTCATGCTCCATTTCTAGACTTCCATGTGTCTGAAGGATTAAAGGAACAAAGTTGTGTATTCCTAGAACGTCTCTAAGAGAAAAATTGATTAGGGACTTGCATGCAGGCGGTTTAGCAGGTCATTTTGGTCGAGATAAGACAATTGCCAGTCTTGAAGAGAGATTTTACTGGCCTCAGTTAAAGAGAGACGTAGGACTATTTGTGAAACGTTGCATTGTTTGTCAAAGAGCAAAAGGACATTCCCAAAATACAGGATTGTACATGCCTCTACCAGTTCCGGTAGATATATGGGAAGATTTATCTATGGACTTTGTGCTCAGGCTTCCAAGAACACAACGTGGTGTAGACTCTGTCTTTGTGGTAGTGGATAGATTCTCAAAAATGGCACACTTTATCCCCTGCAAAAAGACTTCTGATACCATTCACATTGCTCGATTATTCTTTTAGGAAATTGTTCGCCTCCATGGAGTGCCAAAATCCATTACTTCTGATCGAGATTCAAAGTTTCTATCACATTTTTGGACAACCTTGTGGAAAAGATTTGATGCTAGTCTTAATTTCAGCAGCTCGGCACACCCGCAAACAGACGGTCAAACTAAGGTAACGAATCGCTCCCTGGGAAACCTCATACGGTGTATTTGTGGGGAACATATTAAGCAATGGGATTTCGCTTTGGCTCAAGCAGAGTTTGCCTATAATAGCAGTGTACATTCTGCCATTGGACGTTCACCTTTCTCTGTTGTCTATCGAAAGCAAACCATGCATGCAGTTGATTTACTTCGGCTTCCACAAAATGAGAATGAGAGTTTAAAGTTAGACTATGGGAGTTCAAAGGCTAAAAATTTTGTAAAGCAGGTTACGGAGATTCAAGAAGAAGTAAAAGCCAGACTAAACTCCACCAATGCCAAAAATAAAGCTCAAGCTGACAAATGCCGCCGCCGCCAAATATTTGGAGTAGGAGATGAGGTTATGGTCTTCATTCGAAAGGAACGGGTACCCGCTGAAACATTCCACAAGTTAAGTCCTAAGAAATATGGCCCTTTTAAGATTATTAAGAAAATCAATGATAATGCTTACATCATTGATTTACCGGATGAGTGGAAAATTTCAAAAACATTCAATGTTGCTGACATTTTCAAATACCACTCGGTGGATGTTCCGTTATATCCTGATGACTCGAGGGCGAGTCTTCTGCAACCTGGGGAGAATGATGGAGAACATAAATAAGGAATTCAAATAATCATAAGCATGCATGCAGGAAACTCAATGGTTGGCGGCTGGAAGACTTGGAAACTTGGACTATCTTTAATTACTCTTGGTTCATGTATTTTGTTTTAATTTTCTGTCTCTTCATTTACCAGCTTTTAATTCCAGTAGCTTCTCTTATTTTCCTTTGTATCCTATTTAAACATGCTTTGTCTGATGAGAAAGGACCGAAATACTATTTTGAACTTTTGAGATTGAGTTACAGTGTGTTTTATTTCCCTGGCAATTACCTTTTGATTTGTTGTTCTATATCAGTATGTTATGCATTAATTGTTATTCTTGGAAGATGTTATCCATTGCCAATGTCGAATATCGGACTCCTTGGCCTATGAAGTAGTAGAACCTTACCCGTGTAATCACCCTACTACTTGAGTCATTTTATCAGACACTGCACGTTGTGTCCATATCTCTTTCCGAGCTCCACCTCTCGACGTAAGGTAGGAATTGCAAGTGAAGTAGGATATAGTGTAGTCACAATCGCTTAGCAACTACACGCCTTCTAGACCTCTTGTAAGGTTGGGCCCTACCAAACAAGAGTCTATACAAGAATCCACCTACAATAAGAACCCATAGCAATTAATGAATAATTACTTCCTAATTACAATTCATATCATACATGCACTACCGCAAGTAAATTTAATCCAATTCCCTAATCAATTAGCGACATATGATTCTTAGCTCAATTGAGATTTGTAATGCAAACAATCAAGCTTCAACAATGGTGGAAGGAATTCTCAAAAATCCTAGAGCAAGGTGTCAATTTAATATAGAACCCTAGAAACTTTCTCTCTCTACAAGGTTGAAGTACAAGAAGTGAAAGTGACTAAAGTGATACAAAGTAGCAAAAAGGCTTTCTCAACTCCTTTAAACAACAATTTATACATAATTCTCCAGCGTCGGTACGAGCGTCGTACATGCGTATGCGCATTCGTATTTCCTTTTGGACGGTCGCGTATGCGTCGAGTACGGGCGTACCTCCAACGTACAACCTTCTACGTGTGCTTGTATGACTAGAGTACAAGCATACTAAGCTCGTACTGAATGCAATTTCAATTTTCTCCAATTTTAGCTCTAGAAATTACAAAAATGCCCTAAATACAGCTCCAATTCCCTAAAATACACAAATGCACCCACAATTAGTCATTATCTTTGACTTTATGCAAGTTTACGCAATTATAACCACATTGGAGAAAAAAAATCCTCTAATATGAACTGATGTGGTATGTTTATAGAGTAGTTATACATGTACTCTCATTTTCTACTCCTATGATTTGGCATGCTTTGATTGCTCAATTTAATAGGGGATCATGATATTTATCTATTTTTTTCTTCCTCCAATCAAATTTGAACACAAGTGGGAGTAAAAGTTGGAGTATGTTTTTGGGAGTCCATGAAGTATTTTTCATGTTTTTAATTACGGGCGGGCAATTCGGTTCGGTTTTTCCGAATCTAACCGTACCGAACCGAACTTGTAATATATCGAAAAACCGAACAGTAATGTATTCTTGTAAATTGAGACAGAACCGACCCGAATGATTTGGTAAAAAATCGAACCGAACTGAATACCATTTGATTTTAATAATAATAATAATAATAACAACAACAACAACAACAATAATAATAAAGAAGTAAATCCAAGTTGTTTTCAAAAAAAGAAGTAAATCAAAGTCCTTTGATGCCTGCTCTGCCTTTCAGTTCCTATTCTCACTGATATCTTTCTTAAAATTTTTATGAGTTAATTCTCAAAATAGTCATCCGACTATGACCTTTTCTTAAATTGGTTCCTTGACTTTTAATTGCATCCAAAGTGGCCTTCGATTATTGAATTTTAAGCAAAAATGGTCATCTGTTAGCTTTGGCGTGAAGTGTGTGTTAAAATGAACGGGAGAACGGGTAATTCATGTTTTTCTCTCCAATTTAATGAATTTGTGACTCCCTTCCAGCAGTCTGCACACGTTTTTTTCTTTAAATCGGGTTTTTGCTCTCCTCAATCTGCGATCAAACTGTGAGATAATTAGCTAAAAGGACAAAAAAGTTCAATCTTCAATTTCATCTACAAACCTCCCAAGGCAAAGAGTTCACTATAGATATGTTCTTGTTCATTTTGTCAGTTGGCACGCAATGGAGCATCCAAACATCATGAAATAATGAAAATCTCGGTTGGAGATTCTGGGTTTGTGGAGGAAGCAATGTTACTCAACAATTTTATCTTATTTTATTTTATTTTTTTTATTAATTTTACAGTTTGCAATGTTATTATTAATTTTGATCGCAGATTAAGGAGAACAAAAACCTAATTTGAAGGAAAACGTGCGTAGGTTGCTAAAAGGCAATCAGAGATTCATTAAATTGGAGTGGAAAACCCGAATTGCCCGTTTTACCATTCATTTTAACACCTACTTCACGCCAAAGTTAGACCATTTTGACTTAAAATTTAATAGTCGGAGAACCGCTTTGGTTGCAATTAGAAGTCAAGAAACCAATTTAATAAAATACTATAGTCGGAGGACCATTTTGGAAATTAATTTATTTTTTTATTTGAATTATTTATAACTTGTTATCTACTTTTCACTTTGGTGGTTTGTCGCAATTGTTCTTTACCTTACAATTATATCTAACTTGAGTTATTCTTACAATATTTTGTATTTTCCTTAGTACCATGTTTATATGAAATTAATATACTTTAACATCATTCTAATTTTGATTTCCAGTGCACTGGAATTATTTTATAGTACTGGAATATATTTCCAGTGCACTGGAAATAATATTCTAGTGCACTAGCAATGGTGGATTGTGTCTAAAAATTAACTATACAATACTTGACACTTGTTCTCAAAATATTAACTATACAAATAGATTATTATTCATCTTGTCGATAAAAGATTCCAAGTGAGCCAACTGAAGAGTCGATTGTGCAAAAAAAAAAAAACAAAATAATGTTTGATAATTAGTACTTAATACTTTAGTAGTGTATTTGAACTTTGAATTGCTATTTTGTTATATAATATTTAGACTTTGGATTTAGACTATGTGAATATGTATTGTTTGGTGGTTTGTTTATAAAATTAGGAAATATTAAAATTTCATAATTAGGGTTCTTAAACCGAATCAAACCAATTCCGAACCAAACTAATTCTAAACCGAAACCAAACTGAACTATATTGTTAAGTCGAATGATATCATTTTTTTTTTAAACCCAAAAAACCCAGTCGTTATATTATAGACCGCGGTGCATGTGCACCGCGGTAAAAAACGGCGCCGATCCTTTAAGTAAAGAAACGGCCCACCGTTAGAGTTAACGGAGTCCGCTTGTTTGGTGTATTAAACACCAACTGACACTATGGTATATCTAAACCGATACTGCAGTTATATCAAAATGATACTGTAGTTATAGTGAAATGAAACTGCAGTGTATATAAAATGAAACTGAATAACATTTCACATATTTGAGTGTATATTGTACAATGAAGCTGTAATTATATCAAAATGATCATGTAGTTGTGTTTTAATGAAACTATAGTGTATATAAAATAAAATTAAATAACATTTTCACATATTTGAGTCTATAAATATCGAATGAAACTATAGTTATATCAAAATGATACTGTAGTTGTGTTGAACTGAAACGGCAGTGTATACAAAATGACACTGAATAACAAAGTTACTTTTTGCAAAAGGGTGCGAAACGGCGGAAACTAACACGGTTTATTTTCATTTAAAAAAAAAAAAAAAAAAGACACCATAATATAATTTGCCCAAAAAACCGAACCAAATCCGGAAAATCCACCCTTATTGGTGAACAGTGTTTTTTTGTTTTTTTCCCCCTTTTTTGAATGGGTCGCCGTTCAGTCACTTGAACTTTCGCTAAAAACCTAAAACCATTAAAACCCAAGCATAACCTCCACTGGCTGGCTCAAGAGCTCAACCAGATGTTAAAGCTCTTCTCATCAACAATTAGAAATTCAACCCTTCTTCAAGCACTAAAAATCCCCAAACTCGAAATTCTCACTTCCCATTTCCATAGCACAATCCCGCCCTCCAATCCCGCAATCCAATTCATTCTTGAAGAAGCCCAGGATGACCTCCAGTCCTCCCCGGAGCCAATTCAACGACTTTCTTCTGGGAATGGAGAGATATCGCGACCGACAGAATCTGATTCCGGAGTTATATCTCACCCGTGCCCGGAGTGGGTTGACTTGATGGAAACGCTACTCAAGAATGGATATTTCGTCAGCGTTGGTAACCCATGTCTCCGAGACATCGAATTGGGCAACAAAGACTCGAACGAAATACGCACTGCCTGTTTGAATTTCGCCCGTGATCAGTTTGATCTTGTAAGGTGATGGTACTTTTCTGATTATTTTTTCCGTTCAGTATGTTGGGATTTGTTTTGTTCTTTTTCTAGTTTGTACGAATCTAAGTTTCTTTTCCTTTTAGTTTATGGCTGCATAACGTTATTGAGCTATTGGAATGGGACTTCCCTTCCGGTTAAAAACTATTTTTTGATATGTGGCTAAGCACTCAATCTGTTTGATAATATGACCACGTGATTTATTACTCTTGTTCTGCCATGATAGACTTGTAATATCATAGCTCAAGGTGTGTTTGGTTGGTGGGTTTTGCCCATAGGAATGGGTATGAAAGTGATTGTTGTTGTTTGGTTAATAGGTTTTTAGAACACTACTATGGGTTTCAAATACCCCATCAATTGAAAAATCCATACCCAAATACAATAAGGGTTTCATTCCATTATTCATTCTTAACCACTACTATTAGTAACCATTCCCATTCCACCCTACTACCAAACATGTTAAATACTTTCACCAAAACCCATTACCATTACCAAGTATTTGATTCCCATTCCGATTCCGATTCCTATGTACGAACCAAACACACCCTCAGTTTGTTTCACAAAACAAACAATTTATCTTCCATCTCAATTAAACAAATTCTTAGTAATGCAAAGTCAAGCCCCTCCTTTTGGACTTTTACTCTGGTGATAACATGAACAGCTACACTGAGAGCAGTGACCTGAGGTTCAGCTGATAAAACATCGGAGGAGTAACATGCTATATTAGTAGTATATTTTGTCTTGAGTCATGTTGAATTTGAGGGATTGAAAGGTATGGCCTGTGGCGAATAGCCATCACCCAACTGTTGCAAAATCGGCCTAGGTAAGCTGCATAGGTGCTAGGCTTCCCTAGGCTGATGCGTATTCTGATCTAGGTGCCCATTTAGGTGGCCGTCCAACTAGTCAGCCGAGTTGACCAACTAGTTGGACAAGTCGGCCATTTTTCCCCTTTGCATTGCCGCTGCCTTTGTTGGAGTTCACACCTTTGTAGTCGCCTATCACTCGGTTGCCCATCATAGTTGTAGCTCGCAACTTCAAAATTAGATGACAAGGGGAACTAAATTATAGCAATTATTTGAGCAACAAGCACTTGAATTCTTCTGAGCTTAGCTAGAGATGTCCACCTCAGCTTTTTTTCCACACCTTTGATATGTCTTCCCAGCTAATGTAATAATGTATCAAATTCATTGATAAAGAATGATATGTTGGTAAAGCCTAAAAAAAGGAATCAGAAAGGGAACAAGAACTAAATGTTGAGTAGAGTGCAATGGAAGCAGTGGATAAATGCCTAGGATTGAATTTTTATGTCAAAAAATTGGATAGCTGGTGGAGGCATTTGGGCATATGCCAGGTGTTGGTGGAGGCATTGTTTCTGTTCCATATGATATGGGTGGCATGCTTCCTCGAGGTGCTGTAATGGGACACCCTGTTCTAATTACAGTACTACCAAGTGCCCTTGCAAATGCTCCAACCAAACATTAGAGGATGATGTTGGGTGAGAATTTGTGCCCACTTGTTGATCAGCTAGAGCATGATCCTGCAGCAATAGTCTTGCTTGCTTCTTGAGATGGACAAGACAGATGTTTTCATCTTTTTGCATTACCAGATGCTTTTAAGGCCAAAGTTGCTGAGGCGATGGAAGTTCAGTGGAATGTTGAGCAAGCTAAAAGCTCAGCTGACCGACATGCTTGACTTTCCCTTGATGACAACATTGTTTCCCGAGTAAAAAAGTCCTAGTTCAGGTTTATTTAGATGCTTAGATCATCTCATGTATAGGCTTTTGATACACATAAATTGGGATTGGGGTTTTAATGGGATTTCATTTCCTTGGCAAAAAGTACATTTCAGATTCATAAAGTTGTTGCCATTTTGCACTTAAAAAAAAAAAAGGTTTACTTATCAGATAAGCATTTACTCATTTTGTGCTTATCAATACAAACTTCTTTTTATTTATTATTATTATTTTTTTTTAAGGCAAGCTCTGGGTGCTTAAAAATGTGCACAAACACCTTTAGCTCCCCTGTGCTTAATGAAACCTTGTCTAACCATTCTGATAGAACTATTTAACATGAATACTTCCATCATTGCATTTTATCAATTACAGGCTGTTCACTATGTACAATAGAAGAAGCTTACTAACTTTATAACCCTCATAATTCTATTTTTCTTTCCAATTTTAGCAATGTGTGCAGACCTCCATGTTGTTCTATAAATAAGATTGTCAAATTACTGATTTAGTATTTTTCTGTTTGTATCAGATACCTGTCCCAAAAAGATATTGAAGTGATTGCACAAGCTGGATGCCCCAGCGTGGATAGGAAAGTTGTCAACTCTGGGAAGCGCCTAAGAGCGCATCTGGGCATTGATGAAGGAAATGTATATGTTGAAATTCAGTTGTGATTTTTGCAATTTTGCCTACATAACTAATATTTCTTCTCCATGACTTTTCAGCACTATATCAAGTTTTACATCAGCCACCTTTTCACTTAACAAAATAGTTTCATTAGGTTTGCAGCTCCTGCATATTGCGGGGAAACTGTGAGAGGGCATATCTCAAGGTGCGGGAGGATGAAGGTAGACGGACTGTGGATGTTATGCGTTTATTATTTATATATGGGCTTGATCCAATATCTGGGTCAGTGGAGAACAAGCCCTGCCTGAATGAAAGAGTCAAGGAATCAGTAAGAAAGTTACTAAAAGAAATTGTGGAATTCAGTAAAGAGGAAGGTGGATATGAGACCAACAAAGCGTTAATCCCTGGAAGGTCATCTACACAACAAATTGCAGGAAACGTCAGAGATGGCCAAATGAAGGTTCCAATGAAGCAAGGCGATTGGTTATGCACTAAGTAGCTTCTGATGAAATCTTTATTACATTTGTCAATGTGAACTGCTTCCTTGTATTGCTAACTAATTTTCAAATCCTTTTTTCTTTTTGTCTTTCACCCCCATCTCCTCTCTCGCCTCTCTAGATGCAATTTCCTAAATTTTGCAAGAAATATCAAGTGCTTAAGCTGTAATGACCTATCCCAAGAAAGGCTACACAATCTAAGAGCTGAGCAGGATAATCTTCCATTGAAAAAGGGAGATTGGATATGTGACAAGTAAGACAATTGCTGTGTAATTTGCTTCTAGATGCAATATATAACTCGTGTTAGTTGTTTCTAGCAATCAACTTTCTGTCATATGACCATCAACTTGTTTCAGATGTAATTTCTTGAACTTTGCAAAGAATACAAGGTGCTTACAGTGTAAAGAGAATCCTCCAAAGCGGCTACTTCATCCTGGAGAATGGGAATGTGAATCGTAAGTTGTAACTGAGATATTTTCCTTCTTAATTTAGTGAATCAATTTTCCGTTCTATCTTTATAAAATCGTCATTTATAACACAATGGTATCTGTTAGGTGCAATTACATCAATTTCAAGAGAAATGTGGTCTGCTTAAAATGTGATCACAGAAGACCTAGAGCATCAAATTGTGCAAGTTCTACCTGTTTGTCTGCAAGTTCTAACACAAACAATCATTTTAGTCAGCCTTATCTTGGCACAGAGAAACAACTGGGAGATGAATTTAACAAGCCAAAATTTGTTAAGGATGACGGTGAATATCCTGATGACTCAGTGTTATGTAATCATGAGATTGGATATGTAGATTTCCCCATTTTAGGAGGTAAAAGTGATCTTTCTCGGAATGAACAAAAGCGGGAGAAATGGAAAAGGGAGATGACAGAGAAGAGCACAAAAGGTGCAAAGGCAAAAGAGAAAGCCCATGAATTCAAATCCTGCTTCGTTGACAGCAGCAAGCATTTCCAGCTTACTGATGATGAAGAAATGGCTGACTGGTTTGGGCAATGAAACTATTCAAAATGCCATACGACTTGCTTCGAAACAGTAAGAGCTTGATATACTGCATTTTAACGAAGTTGATTACTTAAAACTGTCAGCCAAATATCATGCAAATGTTTAATTTCATGAAGGTTTTATTCCACTTTTGTTCTGTGTGCCTTTTGTCATCTTTGAGTCTTTTAACTTCAAAAATTGACTTGTCTTCTTTCACCTATGCAAAGTTAAAACCTTTTTTCACCCCCATGCCAATAGGAGCTTCCAGGATTTTAACACTCCTATCAGTATATTTTGTTTTCTGCAGACATGCTCTGACATCAGTCTCCATAGCTTCTTGGGTTCACACTTCCAAGCTTCAACCAACCATCTCAAAATTAGACTCCACCGCCTTTTGAATTCCCGCCTCAGCAGCACTGCATTCTCCAATATATATTAGTCAGAAACACGGACACCAAACAGAACACTCCAATGACCAGCCACATCACCTCTCATTCGACTTGCTAAGTTCTTCAACCTTGGGGCGTTTCTTGAGAAGATGTTCAATATCCTCCAGGACACCCGGGCAATATAACCTCGTGAAGTCACATTTCAGCACTACACATTACACAAGATCCTGCCATATTTAACCAATAAAAGAAAAGCCCTTATGTGGTTAGTCACTTTAAGTTTCCAGATTTTTCCCCATTCAGGGTAACAGTTCTCATCTGCACGCAACATCACCACCTCATATACTGAAGAAACAGTGAAGCAACCAGTGTCATTTAAAGTGCAACAAAAATTATTGTTATGGAATATATATTTGATATATAGAATCGCTATATATTAGGCAGTTTAAGGTTTTAGGTAGGTAGGACATATGGAAACTTGTTTTCTGTTTGTAATCTTCTAGCTCCTATTTATAGGCTTTGTATTCTCTTTTCAATAAGACAGTATGAAACAACTTAAGATAACATTTAGAAATCTTCTCTTTACTTTTGTAACATGGTATCTGAGCCTTTACGGTAAAGGTATTTTTTTTCCCGCTTCCGCCCATCGAGGTTGGCTCGTCGGCATTCAGCTACCTCAGTTGCGAAATCCGACGTCGTTCTGCCCAGCGAGTGGGCCTCACGTGCCACCGCCACCGTCGCCCCCTCGTGAGCTGCTTCTGGCTACCGGAAAATTTCCCAGTCAACACCACCAGGGTCGCCTGAGTCCCGTTGTTTCAGATTTGGACTTAGTTTGGACCATTTGGCTTCCGTGATTTTTGTTCGTCGGTCAGGTTGTTTCGAACCCCTTTAAGTCGGTTGTAGTAACTAAGGTTGTTCCTGTGACTTCTAAAATCACAGGCCGTAAGCTTAATGATTTTAATTACTTGGAGTGGACTCAAGTCATTAAGCTTTATCTCACTAGTTTGGGTAAAGGGGAACACCTAACTAAACCTTTGTCTGACCAAGATGAGTCTTGGGTGCGGGATGATGCACGTTTGTTTATGCAAATCCGAAATTCTATTTATTATAGTAGTTCATTAGTCATTGTGCTTCCCTTAAGGAGTTGATGGAGTATTTGGAGTACTTGTACTCTGGGAAGGGGAATATTGCTGGTATGTATTTATGATGTCTGTAAGGCTTTTTATCGGGTTGAAAAATAGAATTTGTCTCTTACAGCTTATTTTATGGACTTTAAGAGAATATATGAGCCCCTTAATCAGCTTATGCCATTCAGTGATGATATCAAGCAACGTGAACAAATGGCTATTATGAGTTTTTTGGCAGGTCCACAAATGGCTATTATGAGTTTTTTGGCAGGTCCCTACTTAGTGGCTCTGAGGTCCCTACTTTGGCTGATATCCTTCCACGACTGCTTCGATCAGTGCAATCACAATCAAGTATGCATGAGATGATGGTCCCACTGAACAGTGCTCTCGTTGGTCAACACGCGCACAATGGAACCAGGCACAACTCTAGGCACTCTTTAAGCGGTGTTGTGTGTCATTATTGCCATAAGTCTGGGCACATGAAGAAGGATTGTAGGAAGTTGTTGAATAAAATTCGAGGGGACAATTCTACACATGTTGCATCTGCACTTGATCTCTCTGCGAAGATGGTCTCCATCTCTGCTGATGAGTTTGCTAAGTTTTCTCAATACCAAGAGTCTCTAAAACATTCGTCCGCTCCCGTCACTACGATTGCTGCGGTTGCATCATGATCTTGTGACGAAGAGTGTTATTGGTGAAGGGCTTGCGTCTAGGGGTCTTTATGTTCTTGACCTCTAGAAGGATGGATCTGTATCGTGTTTTGGGGCAAATTATACTGTGCACCAGGGCGCACAATGATATCGTTTTGGACCTTTTTGCGTGTCTTCTATTTTATATATATATATATATATATATATATATATATATATATATATATATATATATATATATATATATATATATATATATATGTATGATTACTGGTGTAGGAGTGATTAAAAGAGAATGAATTAGGTAAACGTAAAGCTTTGGGGATTGACATCTTAATCTCCATTAAAACCTGTGATCATGCATGATTCTAGCAGAAATGCCTTGATTATTGGAGTTGATTGGGAAGTGATGATTGCTGTGGACTGATGGAGGACCAGAGAGATTCCAAAACATTCCTATATTTGCGGAATTGTGGTCTAATCTAACTTTGTTGTCAACATTTGAACTTTCAACAAAATCTTTAGGTCTACCTCCCACTTCGTTGCTGGGTTACTTGGTCAAACTACAGTAGCATTATCTTTAGATATTAAGAATCTTAAAGCACTTTAAAATTTAAGTAGTATTTTCACCTGTGTAATGCACATAATGGATTTACTATAATATGTTAAGAATATTTAGATCGATATATAATTATATAATTATACCATCAAATATTATATAGTGCAATTGAAAATATAGTTTGGATCAATTATGTTTTGTGATGTTATCCTTGCTTGAATTCGACCAAATAATTATTGAATTAATAGCTAATGTGCAGAGGCAGAGCCAAAGGGGGGGGAGGGGGGCAGCTGCCCCCCTCACCCCACCCCCACCCCATATATAATCTTTGTATGTATATATGTATATATAGTATAAGTTTTAGTATTAATATAAAAAAACTATTAAATGTCAACAAGAAATAAGTTAGATTAGTTACGTTGGCAGAGCACATATTTGGCAATAGTAAAGGTCAAGGGTTCGAATTCTTTGACATTAACGCAGTTTTATAGTTTTTTTGACTCCTTTCCCCCATGGCTTCATCACAGTCACGTTTTTAATAAGTGTTTTTTTGACTCCTTTTCCCCATGGCTTCATCACAGTCACGGTTTAATAACTTTTTTTAATATTATATTAACACACACACACACACACAGAGATATAAATTCGTTCTTTATATGAATGAAGTGGAAAACCAACTTAATCGGAGAAATAAGAAGGTTAGAAGTGATAGAGGTGGTGAGTACGAAACATCGATTGCTGACTTCTGTGTAAGTGTAGGTATCATACACGAGCGTACTGCACCTTACGCACCTCAATTGAATGGTGTTGCCGAACGAAAGAATCGTATATTGAAAGATATGATGAATGCGATGCTTATAAGTTCGGGCCTACCTCAAGGTATATGGGGTGAGGCGATTTTGACAAATAATTACCTTTTAAATAAGGTGCCCTGCAAGAAGCTAGATAAGACTCCTTATGAGCTGTGGAACTGTAGGAAACATTCCTACCAGTACCTGAAAGTGTGGGGGTATCGTGCCAAAGTTTTGGTGCCAACACCTAAGAAAGTAAAGATAAGTCCTAAGACGGTGGACTGTATCTTTATTGGCTATGCACATAATAGTAGTGTTTATCGGTTCTTAGTACATGAGTCCCATAATCCAGACGTACATGAGAACACGATAATAGAATCAAGGAATGCAGGTTTCTTTGAAAATGTATTTCCTTGTAGGTCCCACGAGGGACCGAGTACGTCAAAATAGACATTTGACAAAGCTATTGATAATGATAGTGGGGAATCTGAGAAAGAACCCGAGCTTGAGCCGAGACGCAGTAAGCGAGCAAGAGTTGAAAAATCATTTGGTCCTTATTTTCTAACTTCCTTGTTAGAGTATGATTCGGGTACTCTAACTTGTTTATTAGAAAATGAACCCGATTTTCTATCTTGTTTGATAGAGAATGAACCTCGAACGTATGTAGAAGCCGTCACTTCTACGAAAAGACTAATGTGGAAAGAGGCTATAAAGAGTGAAGTGGATTCTATTATACAGAATCACACTTGGGAGCTTGTTGAACTTCCTCCGGGTAGTAAACTCTTAGGATCCAAGTGGGTTGTTAAAAGGAAGATGAAATCAGATGGTTCCATCGAGAAGTATAAGGCAAGGCTTGTAATTAAGGGTTACAGGCAACATGAGAGCCTTAATTACTTCGACACATATTCTCTCATGACGAGAATAAACTCCATTAGGATGATACTTGCCACAACCACGTTGCGGAATTTAGAAGTTCATCAAATGGATGTGAAAACCGTTTTCCTAAATGGCGAGTTAGATGAGGAAATCTATATGGAACAACCCGAAGGGTTCGTGGTTCTGGGCCAAGAAAGAAAAGTGTGTAAGTGGGTTAAATCGCTCTATGGTTTAAAACAAGCGTCTAAGCAGTGACACGAGAAGTTTGACAACGCGATGTTAACCAATGGGTTTAAAATAAACAAAAGAGACAAATGTGTCTACATTAAGGAAACGATAGACAACTATGTCATTCTTTGTTTATACGTAGATGATATGCTCATCATTGGTAGTAACGATCGGATTATCAAGTTTACCAAAAACATGTTAAATGCGAGATTAGACATGAAGGATATGGGTTTGGCTGATTTAATTCTCGGGATTAAAATCGTGAGAAGACCTGATGATCTTGTATTGAGCCAATCACATTATATTGATAAAATCCTTGAAAATTTTAAAAAGAATGATAATCAATTGGCTAGGACACCATTTGATAAAAACGTTCATTTAACCAGAAATCATGGAGAGTGTATTTCTCAAGTAGAATATGCTCGGGTTATTGGTAGTTTTATGTATCTTATGAGTTGTACTAGGCCGGATAATGCCTTTGCGGTTCGTAAACTCAGTAGATATACGAGTAACCCCGGTGATATGCACTGGAAGACAATAATAAAGCTTATGAGATACTTGAGGTATACTCGTGACCTTGGACTGCACTACGGGAAATATCCTGGTGTACTTGAAGGGTAAAAAGCGACGCTAACTTGATATTTGATATTAAGGGCTCTAAGTCTATGAATGGCTATGTGTTTACAATAACCGGTGCAACCATCGCATGGAAATCCTCTAAGCAAACCGTGATAGCTAGATCCACAATGGAATCTGAGCCGATAGCCTTGGACAAAGGTTGTGAAGAGGGTGAATTGCTACGTCATTTTCTAGAGGATATTCCTAATTGGGAAAGACCTGTACCTCCAATATGTGTGCATTGCGATAGTCAAACCACAATTGGGAGAGTACAAAGTCATATGCATAATGGTAAGTTTGGACATGTGCGTCGTAGACATAATACCATTAGATAACTTCTCACAAATGGTGTTGTCTCGATTGAACTAAAGGGTTAGGTAAAGAAGTTGTGGAGAAGTTGACACGAAGAATGGGTCTAAAGCCCTTGGAATAAAAATTTCTATAGTGGATACCCAACCTAGCTGGCACTTAGGTTCAATGGGACAACTAAATTATGGAACGAAGCGTGTCACTGTGGGGGTCTCAGACTCCCTACCACTCCTTGTTAAAACAGTGACTCTCGCACGAGGCTAGCACGTTGATGTTTTAATGATTCGAATGTCGGTTGACATGTGTGAGCATGCGGGATACTCGGAAAAGAATATGGGATACTTGGAAAAGAATCACCTATGTAAGAGAGAAGTGAGAGTCGTTTCAAAGGAGAATCGATGGGCACATCTTTAGAAACTCTCGTAGAACCAGGAACAGTGACCCATGACCAAAACGGGCACAGTCATGAGAACAGAGCATGGTTGGGATGTTCCTGTGTGAGATGTCATCATTTACACATTGTAGTCGGTTCAAAGACATCACGTTCTACCATACACCCGGTAGAGTAAACATATCTTCACAAGGGAAGGTTCAAAGGGTGCAGTAACCCCTACCTATCCTATGCAGGGATTGACTGGTTAACACAGTTGTTTCTGATTTCAAAATACCCTGAAAATCAATTTTTCATTCATGTGGGGGATTGTTGGAAAAAATAGCTTAAAATGGCAAAAAAAGGCTTATTAAGTGGCTATTTTGTGGTACAATTATTAGTGGGTTCCACTTCCGATTTGGGTCGGGTCGAAGTGGATTCGGTTTATTCGTAGTGAGACGAAGAGATTGATATATTGTACACTCAAAACGGATAATGGGTGAATGAGATATTGATTCTCAAAGTAGACCCATTTGAGTTGGAAAAGTGAAGGGAAATGCTTGAGAGTAGCTTTTGTCCCACATTGGTTTGGGAAGTGGGTTTGCACCACTATTTATACAAGAGCACTTCTAAGGCTTATTGAATTGTATAACATATATGTTTTCTCTCACGCGCACGCGCGGGGAGGAGTGTGGGTGCAAATCAAATCCCAAAATGAGACTGAAAAGACTTGATTCAGGCCTGAACTCGTGTGCCCCGGCACCTGCGGGCACGAATGTCGCCGAATCTAGAGTGTGAGTGAGTTATAGTAGGGCCGAACTGATCTCTCGTGGCTCATGGTTCGGCCTCCAGTGTGAGTGAGTTATAGTAGGCCGAACTGATCTCTCGTGGCTCATGGTTCGGCCTTTGGAGGCTGAATCTGGAGCCAGTGAGCTGAAACACCACGAGCCATTTGTTGGCTCGGCCTACCAGAATCATTCTGGACTATTGTGAGATTAATTTCATCCGTTACGGAATTAATTCTACATTAATTCTAATTTTTAAATTTTGAATTTAATCTCAGTTAGTAGGCTGTTGTTTTAGTTGTTACAAAAATTGACTTTATGTTAATTTTAAATGCCATAATGAAGATATTCAACTCCTTTAACCCTATATAAAAAGGGGAAAGAGCAGCAGAATTTTAATCACAAGAAATCATAGTTTTTCCAACTACAAAATCTCAACTTCTACTCCTTTCTTAGCCTAACTGTGTTCGAAGTCTTGCTTTAGTTCGCCGAGTTCAAAGTTTGGGTGCCCAAACGTTGAACCGTAGTACGTTTTATCTTGGGAAACCTAGGCTACAATGCTCCTAACACATGTGGGAGGTAGCAAATAAAGTTTTAATGAAAGAGTGATTCACTCGACTTATGCTAACCACCTACCCCAACCCGAGCCATATCCCTTCGTCCTTTCCTTCCCAAATATTTCCATAAAATAATAATCTTTTCTTAGGATTATTATTGGGTTTTACCAACAATATATCCAAAAGTTTTGCTATAAAATACTACATTTATGCTATAAAGTATTATATATAAGGATCTCTTGACTATGAGAAAATGTTCTTGACTTTCTTCAACTTGATTCTTTTCTTTACTTAATTTTGTAACTTGGAGCAATCCGTTTTTCTTGTGGTTTTTTTTCATGCACACTGCGGCGGAGTGGCCACCGACGACCGTTCCATCAGTTGGGGAGGGTCCAATAATTCGGTTCATTCCTTTAAGAAGGTCAGGGTGACAAAGCACAGCTTTGTGAATAAGGTTTCGTTGGTACCTTGCCTGGGGATGACGAGATGGACGACGCGGAGGATGTTGATTGGTTAAAAGATGAATTGATCGTGGATTCAGATGTGGAGTATGAGACAGAGAACTATCCCCTGGGCATTCCAGTTATCAAAATCCCTAAAAATCTTTGCAAAGAAATTGTAAAACCATGGAAGAACACACTGTTGTTGAAATTCTTTGGTAAGTATATCAGTTCCCCATCTTTCATCAACATTTATTACGTATGTAGAACTTAAGCGGTAAACTGGAACTGATCGATATGGGAGTAAATTTTTATGCGGCATGTTTTGAGTTGGCGAAGGATTGCATGCATGTTCTCCTTGGAAGACCATGGAAAATTTTTTATCACTATGTTGTTTCACAGTGGTGGAAACCAGATGTTGATCCATTGACGACGAAGCTTAAAAAATGGTCGTTTAGGTTTGCTTGCCTGGATTGCTAGTTGTAACACCCCAGATTTTCAAGACATTTAAAACTTATAATAAAGGTAGAATCTTATTAAATCCCAAGATATAAATACAAGCGTTCGGGGTGCTATGCCACACCTGGGCTAGAGAACCCAAGTGCACAGGCTAACTAACTAATATTCTCAAAGCATAAATACGTAAACGTGGCACGCAGGCCAAAAGGGAAACTATCTACTTCTAAGTTCTAGCGCACTCCAGTGACTTAATCTTCTGTGCCTGAAAGCCAAATATATCTGTTCAGCGAGAGATGCTGGTAACCCACTCCAACGCGTTGAAATACAATACATATAGAGATATATATAGATATACGAAAACCATTTTGAGCATGAAGATATATCCTACGAACTCTAGCTTTAAAACCGGGAATGACTCGACAGATAAGGCCAGACACAAGCAACAGTTATAACGAGCATATGCAGTTCACAACAGATAAGGCAGATAAGGCAAAGCATAAACAATGATCATAACCCAACATGAACAATCCCCAATATAAATCCCATAGTCACATCCCCCAAGACACTCGTAATCACAACTCGTCCATGTCACACACATAACACACTTTGTTGGCGCCACAGGACCAATCACATGCCCATACATGAGGGTCAGCGCATATAGCTCTGACACGGCCCCGCAGCACCCTGCCCCGTATCGCAACACGGAGGGGTCGATCGCAACCGACCGATGAACCGCAGCTCATCATAGTGTTTGATCGCAACCAAACAGTGGACCGCAGCCCAAGAGAATGTCATTTGACCGCAGCCAGGAAAAAGGACGAACCGCTGCTCGTATAGAAACGTTTGATCGCAACCAAACGGTGGACCGCAGCCCAAGAGTATCAATCTGACCGTAGCCAGCTTCTGAACCGCAGCTCAGGATAACCAATCCGATCGCAACCGGATTGGGGTAACACACACATAACACATAGGAAGCACATGCAACCCACATTACACATTAGGAAGGGGGAGAAAACGTATAACAAAACCTATGCGTGATCCATCACTTACTAAGAATAGTCCTAAGGGGTTCATACTTCTTCCACCTAGGTCAACGGGATACCAATTCAACTAGCATGCAATATAATAGACTCATAAACCTACGAACGGTACCCGAAACATCAAACTAGACATAGGCACGATAAACGGAGTCCGTTGGGACATCACGGGGAACGGGGAACATCAAACGGGGAAGCCGGGGTCCCGGGTGGGACAATTTTCCAGCGGGTAGCCGGTGGGTGGGGGCCAGCCGCCGGCTGCCCGCCGGATTCTACTGTTCCGGGCAGCGTGTCGCCGGCGGGCAGCTGCTCGCCCGCCGGCCACCCGCTGCCGGGCGGTGTTTTACGGCCATGGGTAGGTGGCGGGTCTCCTACCCCCCACTGACTCTTTTCATCACTTTTCGCCCCGGGAACCGTTGTGGAACCCGAAACCATGCTTAGACACTTTTCAACGCAATTAACGACAACTCGTAGACAATTAGCGAACGGCACATAACCTATCCTGCTTTTCTAAACATAATCAACACCCAAACATGCGATTTCCCCTCCCGATAAATCATACGATACAACCTAGGGTTCTAATCACTTTTATATCAACAGGAATACGATTTGCCTTATAATTACAAGATTCGGTAAGAATAACACATAAGCATCAAGAATAACATCCAACCATCAAGAACATCACATAATCATCAAGAATTCCATATAATTATCAAGATCCCCATATAGTCATCAAGAACACCATAATTATCAAGAATCTCCCAATATCAAGATCATCAAGATCCCTCATGGGATCATCAAGATCCCTCATGGGATCATCACATCAACATCAATAATAATCACTACCAATCATTAAAACACAATAATAAGGGGAAACCCTAAGGGGAAATCATAACTATAAAAATAGGTTTTGTTGAGACATGGGTTACCTCTTAGCCTTAATTAATTCCTTGGCTATGAAGGGTCTTTCTTTAAGCTTTCTTGCTTTCTTGATTTCTTCTAAGGGGATTCTTGGAGCACTTTGGGGTGATGGAACGTTTATTGTGGTGGGGGTTCTAGGTGCCTCTTAAGTCCCCTATTTATATATTTAGGAGTCCTGGTTAGGAACTAATATTATAGGCTTGCTAATTCTATTCCTTTTGGAACTAAGGATTGGGTTTAGGGATAAGGGTCCATGGTCCATAGTGGACCATATTAATTAATTAAAGGGAATCCTAATCGTAGTCTGAATAGTAAAAGGCCTACTTCCTTTATTCCTAATAGATAACTATGTCTAGGATTCCTAATTAGAATCTGAATAGTGAAGGGTTTACTTTCTTTATTCCTAATAGGCTTAGGACTCTAATTTAGGCAAGGGTCCACGGTTCATGGTGGACCTTTATTAATTAATTAAAGGAAACCTAACCGAATTAAATCATATTTAATTATTATTAACGGGATTAATTTAATAATTAATCCGGGATTGAAGGCCGTAACACGGGGTGTTACACTCTCCCCCCCCCCCCCCCCCTTACGAGAAGCTTCGTCCCCGAAGCTTGGAAATCATTGCAGGGTTAACGAGTCAAGAGAAGAACCGTGGTCCTATAGAGAAGGTATTCCACGGGGAAATTGTATACTTGCACGCCTATGTGTGTTGGGTTTTTGGGAGCGATTAGGTTTTACAGGGTTAAGAGAGTGGGTTTCAAACTTGAGGACACGGTGAATTCAGGAATTAGGATCAAGTTTTCGAGGTTGCAACTTAGGTTGTGAGGTTGCCACTTGTATGGAATCGTTAAAACATGGGATTGAGAATGGGGTCTGAAGGGTAGAAAGGGTTTTGAAATAAGGAAGGGGCCGATTTTCCGAGGGAGGGAAAGGAATTCGGCTAGGATGGGTTAAGGTTTCTCGATCCCAAGTGAATAATCCGGTTAGATGCTTTGATCACGATGCGCCGACGAGCTGATGATCCTCCTTCCTTGGTGTTGGTGCTTTCTTGACTTTAAGATCCTTGTTAGACCTTGCTTCCCAGGCTAAGGTTTCATCCTTCTCTTCTTTCTTGAGGGAATTTCCCGTGGTGATTCAACACTTACTTCTTTAATGCGCCCAAGGTCTTGACCGAGTTGGGTCAACCAAGCCAATCTCTTAGGGCGCATTTCCCAAATTCTTCCCAAAGTCTCTTGGGAGTCGATGGATTTTGGGTTGAATTTCTCTTCTTATTGAATTTTATCTCCTCTTTAGTGGATGAAATTCTTAGTAAGACTTCATGTCTTACCCGAGGTTCGGCATTGTTGTGCCTTGTTTGTGTTATTTTTAATGATGAAGGTGTCTTTGCGTGCCCTTTTTCTTTTAAAGCGCAGTCGGTTACCAAATCTCGTTGTGGGATGACTCGGCGACTTTACGAGTCACCTCATCTCCTTGTAGGTCCTTAATGACCCTTGAAGTCTTGGCGCGAATGTGTTCTTCACCCTTTTGCTTAGCACCATGGGCTACGTAGTTCTTGATTCCATACAACTTGTAAGGAGTCCTCTGATTTGCTCGAACGATATCCATGGTTTGGAGGAGTCCCGGTCCCTCCTTAGCATTTTGACTTTTAAGGTTTTCGTGGGTTCTTAGTACGAGTTCCCAACTCGCCTCTTTGGTTTGCGCAATCCTTTACGCTAAACATCCCTAGTCGGTTGTATCGTAGGATCCGATTTCAATTACTCGTGCAATGTAATTGATTGTGATTTCCCGATGGTGTCTTGTGCGTCAAGGTCTTTTACGTAGGAAACTATGTTTAGGTGGTCCATGGTTCCTTACCCAAGACTCACATTCCTCAATCGAGGCACACAAGTGCGCCACAAATCAATAAAATGAGGGGTTAAGAAATCAGCACATTGTACCAGTGGGCGCGAGGTGGGCGGTCATCCGCCTGCCAAGCTCCTGCCAAGGACCCGCCAAGGTCCCGTCAAGGACCCGTTGGGGACCCGCGGGAAAGTGACTAGGAATAGTCAATTCCTTCGGGAAAGACCCCAAAAATGCACAGATTCATGTCCTGACAAGTCCCATGCCCTTGTGCACAATAAAAGGGACTTGGATACATAGGATGACCCATCATACAATGTTCATTGATCCTTAAGCACGAGTTCTAGAGGTAAATATACATACATACATATATATATATCTATATTTTCTTGGTCTGGGTTTAAAGGGGTGTAAGGAGTGCAAGGGCTAGGTTTCAAAGTCGAGGGGCGGATAGGGTCGATGTCTCAAGGTCGTAATACAGGAAGGAAGGTTGCCACCTTGTACGGGTTCGTCTGTAATGAGGGATCAAGAGCGAGGTTTGGAGTGATAGGACGGATTCTTTAACGAAATGGTACTTGATTGGCAAGGGGAGGGAAAGGGGCTAAGGACTCTTGGCTTTGAGTGATTATGCCTGTTTGGGGCTTGGTTGTGGCGTGCAGTCGAACTGGTGATCCCTTTTCCTTGGCTTTGTTTGATTCTAAGATTTTCGTTTGATCTTCTCTTCCCGTGTCGAAGTCCCCTTCGTTTCTATGGCTTCCAGGGAAATTCTCGTGATGGTTTCCGTGCACGTTCCCCTCGGATGTCCAGAAGTCTGGACCCAGTCGGTTTAGTGGGTCAAACCTCTAGGTCTTAACTCCTAATCCTTGCCGAGGGTTCTTAAGGGTAAGGGGGGTTTCGGGTTAGTCTTTCTTGTTCTATTGGGTTTCATCCCTTCCTTGGTGGATGAAATTCTTAGCAAGGATTTATGTCCTCCTCGAGGTTCGGCCTGTTGCACCTATTTGACGATTTTTTCTGTAGCGAGGGCCCCTGACACATTGAACGTATTTGTTTGCCCGCTCTTGTCAACGCATGGCGTACGTACAGGCTATGGTTTCTCGTGAAGCCTTCACGGTTTTCGTGCAAGGGTGGGGTGATACGTATTCGTAACCTCCACCTACTTCGCCGATTCCTATCTAACGACTTATTTTAATATTGAATCAATGAATGTCGGTTCTTCACGCCCCTGGGCAGGGTAAGGGCCTTATGCTGCTCTACGTTTTTAACAGGGTTTCCAAACGGAGTGGGGATATGAACTTAGAGTAAGGGCAATAACAATTTAGGGTTTCCGAGGGTTTGGGTTAAGCGCAACAAAGGGGGAGCAAGGTCATGACGGTTGCGAATTTTCTCTTAAGGTAATTAAGGATTCGGGGTGGGAGTTTTCAACAAATAGGGCTATCAAGATGCTGGGGTTTCAGGGCGGATGATATTTTAAATTGGGGTGGTGGGGTCGCAAGGTGTCGCGATGTACTTACCTTGCACCCAAGGATTCGACTAATGGTGTCGTTCCTTTGCTACTTTAATAGGTGTCCTAGTTCTCCTTCCTGTTTGTTGTAGCCGCAACCCGGGTTCGCCGAGATAAGGCAACTTGTCGGAAGGTGCATGTCATTTGCCTGACTCGGGGGTTATCGTGGTTACCCTGGGTTGGTGCGTATTGCAGTCCTAACTGTAACGCCTCTTCTTAGTAGTCATCCAAATCTTCCTTTTCTTTGGTCAGGGTCCTTGTCAAGTCTTTTGACGGGAGTTAGGACGAGGCGATTTATCGGGTAAGTGTATGTTACCCAGTTGTGGAAGTAAACTTATCTATTCGCACCCTTACCTGGTGTGGTAAGCGTAGGGGGAGGTTCCTTTAAGTTAGAGAGGGATGAAGTGAGGGGAGGTTAAGTGTAGGCTTCACAATCTCACTGCGCGTCCTAAGATTCCTGGATCCTATGTTCCTAAGTACCTAGAGTTCAAGCCTAGTGTCCTAAAGTCCGGTCTTAAGAGTCTTATCCTAGGGTCAAACTTAAGCTCTGATACCAACTGTAACACCCCAGATTTTCAAGACATTTAAAACTTATAATAAAGGTAGAATCTTATTAAATCCCAAGATATAAATACAAGCGTTCGGGGTGCTATGCCACACCTGGGCTAGAGAACCCAAGTGCACAGGCTAACTAACTAATATCCTCAAGGCATAAATACGTAAACGTGGCACGCAGGCCAAAAGGGAAACTATCTACTTCTAAGTTCTAGCGCACTCCAGTGACTTAATCTTCTGTGCCTGAAAGCCAAATATATCTGTTCAGCGAGAGATGCTGGTAACCCACTCCAACGCGTTGAAATACAATACATATAGAGATATATATAGATATACGAAAACCATTTTGAGCATGAAGATATATCCTACGAACTCTAGCTTTAAAACCGGGAATGACTCGACAGATAAGGCCAGACACAAGCAACAGTTATAACGAGCATATGCAGTTCACAACAGATAAGGCAGATAAGGCAAAGCATAAACAATGATCATAACCCAACATGAACAATCCCCAATATAAATCCCATAGTCACATCCCCCAAGACACTCGTAATCACAACTCGTCCATGTCACACACATAACACACTTTGTTGGCGCCACAAGACCAATCGCATGCCCATACATGAGGGTCAGCGCATATAGCTCTGACACGGCCCCGCAGCACCCTGCCCCGTATCGCAACACGGAGGGGTCGATCGCAACCGACCGATGAACCGTAGCTCATCATAGTGTTTGATCGCAACCAAACAGTGGACCGCAGCCCAAGAGAATGTCATCTGACCGCAGCCAGGAAAAAGGACGAACCGCAGCTCGTATAGAAACGTTTGATCGCAACCAAACGGTGGACCGCAGCCCAAGAGTATCAATCTGACCGCAGCCAGCTTCTGAACCGCAGCTCAGGATAACCAATCTGATCGCAACCGGATTGGGGTAACACACACATAACATATAGGAAGCACATGCAACCCACATTACACATTAGGAAGGGGAAGAAAACGTATAACAAAACCTATGCGTGATCCATCACTTACTACGAATAGTCCTAAGGGGTTCATACTTCTTCCACCTAGGTCAACGGGATACCAATTCAACTAGCATGCAATATAATAGACTCATAAACCTACGAACGGTACCCGAAACATCAAACTAGACATAGGCACGATAAACGGAGTCCGTTGGGACACCACGGGGAACGGGGAACATCAAACGGGGAAGCCGGGGTCCCGGGTGAGACAATTTTCCAGCGGGTAGCCGGTGGGTGGGGGCCAGCCGCCGGCTGCCCGCCGGATTCTACTGTTCCGGGCAGCTGCTCGCCCGCCGGCCACCCGCTGCCGGGCGGTGTTTTACGGCCATGGGTAGGTGGCGGGTCCCCTACCCCCCGCTGACTCTTTTCATCACTTTTCGCCCCGGGAACCGTTGTGGAACCCGAAACCATGCTTAGACACTTTTCAACGCAATTAACGACAACTCGTAGACAATTAGCGAACGGCACATAACCTATCATGCTTTTCTAAACATAATCAACACCCAAACATGCGATTTCCCCTCCCGATAAATCATACGATACAACCTAGGGTTCTAATCACTTTTATATCAACAGGAATACGATTTGCCTTATAATTACAAGATTCGGTAAGAATAACACATAAGCATTAAGAATAACATCCAACCATCAAGAACATCACATAATCATCAAGAATTCCATATAATTATCAAGATCCCCATATAGTCATCAAGAACACCATAATTATCAAGAATCTCCCAATATCAAGATCATCAAGATCCCTCATGGGATCATCACATCAACATCAATAATAATCACTACCAATCATTAAAACACAATAATAAGGGGAAACCCTAAGGGGAAATCATAACTATAAAAATAGGTTTTGTTGAGACATGGGTTACCTCTTAGCCTTAATTAATTCCTTGGCTATGAAGGGTCTTTCTTTAAGCTTTCTTGCTTTCTTGATTTCTTCTAAGGGGATTCTTGGAGCACTTTGGGGTGGTGGAACGTTTATTGTGGTGGGGGGTTCTAGGTGCCTCTTAAGTCCCCTATTTATATATTTAGGAGTCCTGGTTAGGAACTAATATTATAGGCTTGCTAATTCTATTCCTTTTGGAACTAAGGATTGGGTTTAGGGATAAGGGTCCATGGTCCATAGTGGACCATATTAATTAATTAAAGGGAATCCTAATCGTAGTCTGAATAGTAAAAGGCCTACTTCCTCTATTCCTAATAGATAACTAGGTCTAGGATTCCTAATTAGAATCTGAATAGTGAAGGGTTTACTTTCTTTATTCCTAATAGGCTTAGGACTCTAATTTAGGCAAGGGTCCACGGTTCATGGTGGACCTTTATTAATTAATTAAAGGAAACCTAACCGAATTAAATCATATTTAATTATTATTAACGAGATTAATTTAATAATTAATCCGGGATTGAAGGCCGTAACACGAGGTGTTACACTAGTAGAGTACATTAGAGAGGATATTATCAAGTTAATCTTGGATCATGTTGGCACAACACTTTGGCTTGACCGCATAACGACAGGTGTGGAGAGAGGTCGATTCTCGCAAGCATCCATCAATGTTGAAAAATACACTCGGCGCCCCCTAGGCATCCGATTTATTTTTTAGTTTTTATTTATTTTTATTTTTAAAAAAATTGAACATTATTTTAAACTTGTGTGAGTGGCGTGACTGCTGTAGAAGTGTTGTTCCCATGCGTGAAGTCTGATCTCTCTCTTTTAACCTTGCGTGAAATCCCATGCGTGTTGTTCCCACTTCCTAACCTCACTGCCTCACATCTCTCAACCCTAAAAAGTAAAAAGTCTTCCCACCCTCACTACCTCACATCTCTAAACTTCTGAAGTCTGATCTCTCTCTCTCAACAGTCAACTTCTCAATCTTTCTACTAGAAACAAATCTACCCCCTGAGTTGGCAACTGGCAGAGGCAACCGGCGGAGGAGCGTGGGGTGGCACTTCGGCGGAGGGGCATGGTCGCGTGGGGAGACTGACGGTGCTAGAAACTTTTTGAGTTCTGATTCTCAAATCATCATCTCTCAATCTTTCTATGGGTACTCTGTTAGTGCTAGAAACCCATCTACCCCTGAGCCGACGACTGACGGAGGTGGAGGGGTGTGGTCGCGTGGGGTGGCGGAGGCGCTTCTAAAGTTGCGATTCTTTGCGAAAATAAAAAGTTGAGACGGCTCGGCCAGCAAGGCGGTTTAGGTGCCGCCTAAACTGCCTAACCGGCCGCGGAGGAGGCCAATTCCAGTATTCCTCGACGCCACCGGGCCGCCGCCTAGGCTCGATTTTTGCAACACTGGCATCCATTGAGATTTATCTCACCAAGCTCCTAGTTTCTATGGTAAGAATGAGAGGCCGGATACAAAATGTGGAATTTTAAGTCATGCAAAAGTTGGACATCAACACCTATCCTAAGAAGCCACAAGAGCCACCGTGGAAAAAGTGCCAGCCGAGGGGAGCTCGATGCGTACGAATAATGGGTAAGCGTTAGAGGTGGAAGGAGAGGGGATGGAGAACTCCAAGTTTGGGCCTTGTATGATGGTTCAGGGGAAAACCAAAGGCACGAGGTTTGTCTCCATAAAACAAAAAGAACTGGTTACTATCAACGGCAAGAGTGCTCTGCATACCAATAGATTTGAAATTATCCGTGATGAGGGCATTGCCATGGAGAAGGTGATCAACACTAGAACACCAAAGGAGAGGGAGGTGCTAGCGGGTAGCAAACTGGAGCCAGTAGGTAAGGTTCTTCCTTCGTTGGCAGTGATAGAGGCTGACTTAGCTTTTTTTTACAAGCACATGATACACTCTATGAACTACATGTTCGCATTGAGAGAGAGCCTAGATGAAGGAGGATCACAGTTGGTATTCCTGGCAACAAAAACCATAATAATTTGAACAAAAAGAAAGGGGCCACGAACCTATCTAATAGTGGAATGTTGTAGGTGTGGAAATTGTTAATTTTGTGTTTGGGCAGATGGATGCCATGTAGAACCCGTTCGAGCATAGTGGTCGTCGTGTTCTTGGAACTGTAAGGGCGTGAAGAGTAAAGGGACGAGACGCCACGCTAGGGAAATTTACAAAACTTCGGGCGTTGGTGCAGTGTGTTTTCTCGAAACTAAATCGAAGTTGGCAGATGTGTTAGATCTCAGTGCTGCATTATGCTTTCTTCCCAGTGGGTCACCCATCCTGTGATTGTTATAAGTCAAGCACGCTTAACCACAGCGTTCTTTGGCTATTTGATTGTCATATCCTACTTAAAACCAATTGGTGATAAGTAGGTGGACATTAACCATTTAACCACATCTCTCTATAGTAAGCCACATCGCCACGTCTCGAATTGAGCAGCACTGAACTCGACTAATGTAACACCCCATGTTACGCCTTTAAATTTGGATTAATTATTTAATTAATCCCGCTAAATGAATGGCTAAAAATAATTTAATTCAGTCAGGATTCCCTAAATTAACTAATGTGGTCCACGGTCCCATATTAAAGCCTTAGTGTCCGTTAGGATAAAGAAGTTGGGCCCAGTATTAATCAGATTCTAATTAGGAGTCCTAAACCTATATAAAAGGAATTAGAAAGCTTTAGAAACCCTTCCCTCTCAGATACTCGAAAATCCCCTCTCAGAGTTCAGACGAAGAATCCCCGCCACTAAGTCTAGGAAAGATTGTTAGGAAAAGGACCTTGAGGAAAGATCCTAGAAGTCGAAAGAAGCCTAATTAAAGCTACCAGGTAATCCATGTCTTACAAAACCTATTTTCCTTGCTATCTCTTATTGATTGGTTCCATTGAACGCTTGAATGTGTGATTTCGTATTTATGCCTTTTTAGAGCTTGTCCTTAGGATTTGTGACATGGATTCTTGTTTTTCTTGATGTTCTTGATGGCCTTGTGGGATTGATTGCATGTTCTTGTATTTAATTGCGTTTAGAGCTTGTCCTAGGATTTATGTGTTAAATCTTGTGATTGGTAACGTTCTTGGCGTTCTGGGTGGGTTTATGCATGCTCGGGGTGTTATTCTAGGTTTAGGGCTTGTCGTTAAAGCTTGGTAGGATCGAGTTTTTGAGGTTCTTAACGTTCTTGAACTGTTGTGTATTTATTCTTGAGCCTTAGCATGATTAGTGCTTGCGTTTAGTGTTTAATTGTGTTGTTTCTTGGCTTATTCTTGATGATCAAGTCCCTATTGTTGTTATTGTGAATTGGGAAGTGTTTGGACTTGATTTTGGGTGAAATTGGAGAAATTCTAGGGATCAGAAATTGGCCAAGAAGTGTGTTCCAGCGGGTAGTCGGTGGGGTGACGACCCCCAAGCAGACCACCCTCCGGAAAAGGGGTGTGATTCCAGCGGGAGGACGGGCGGGTGGACGGCCACCCGCCGGTCCACCAGCTGGAACAGCGTGGTACCGCCGGTGGGAGGTGGTTCTCCCATCGTACCCCCCCCCCCCCCCCCCGCAGGTACGGGCCGCTGCGGGGTCGTTCGGTCTTCATGGGTCGAACCTCGTGCCCCGTGGTGTCTTCGTTGATGTTTTTATGACATTTTGGTGTATCGTAACGTGAATTGTGAGTCGTGTCTTTGCATGTGGCCCATACCCGTACCGTGTGGTTCCAGAGTATGGTCTATGGTAGTCTTTATGCGTCTTGAGGTCGCCTTGAGGGCACTTGTTGCTGGGAGTCAATGTGAATAATGAGCCTTGAGGGCGCTTGGCGCTTGTTATGGCAAGTCTGTGGCGTGTCTTGAGTCTTATTCCTTGTTTAAAAGCTAGAGTCGTTTAGGACTATATTATGTATTACCAAGTCTCAAAATGGTTTCTTATATCTATATACTTACGGTACTCAACGGGTGGGAGTGGGTTGGTTAGCATTATTCGCTAACGGTTGTAATACCGCACGTTTTTCAGGTACTGATTAGTTGATCGAGAGCGTTCTAGATGGAGCTGCGGTTCCTGGCTTTGTTAGTATTATCTTAGTTAGTCGGCCTGTGAGCCATGCTTGTATTCGGATAATGATTATGGGTTATACTTTGCTTAGTTAGTTTAGCCTGTGCATCTAGGTTCTCTAGCTTAGATGTGGCATAGCACCCCAACTTTGATGTTTAGCTTCCGCCCTGTTTTGGTAATTAATGATAGTATTGCCTTTATTTCATAAGCTTTAATAGTTTTAATTTATGCCGAAAATTGGGGGTGTTACAGTTGGTATCAGAGGCTAAGTTCGACCCTAGGGCAATGTCTTTAGGATAGGACTTTAGGATATTAAGCTTGAAACTCTAGGAGCTTAAGTACTTGGGATAAGAAGATTTTCCTATGCGCGAAGAGCTTGTGAGTTTATTTATCGCTTTCTGTTAAAGCTTTCCTATACTTACTTTCTGTCTAGCTTTATTCTGGTAATCGATGCACCAGGTATGGGTGCCTGCTCCTAACCCACATCTATAACCGATGTTGACCATGTAGAATCTATTATGGCGCCACTAAGAAATCGGGCAAGGATGCCTGAGACACCAACTAACGAACAGTTGGCTCAGAACTTGCATCAGTTAACTCAGATCGCCCAGGCATTGAGTGACAATCACCTCCGCAACGACAATTTCCCACCACTGAACGGAAGTCACGATATAGCCCGCCAAGTGTCAAACCACCGTCCCCCCATCTTCGCCGGAGAAGAGGACCCCACTATACTCGAAGAATGCATTCGGATGTTGGACAAGATCTTCGGAGTAGTGGACTGTCCAGAAGAGCGCCAAGTTGAGTTGGCAACCTTCTACTTTGGTCACGATGCCGATTTATGGTGGATCCATGAAGGGTCTACCTGTAGGCAAGAACCGGGCTTCAACTGGGAAGCCCTAAAGACCAAACTACGGGAACGCTTTTACCCCGCACACATAAGGGTAGCCGTGTACGAAGAATTCCTTCACCTGTAACAAGGATTCGCCACGGTGATGGAATATCACAAAAGATTCTTAGAACTAGCCTGTTTTGCTCATGTGTTGGTCCCTATGGAGGCGACCAAGGTAGAGAAATTCGTTGTGAGACTCAACTTTGAGGCTAGAAAGGCTAGAGAAATTCGTTGTGAGTAAACCAAGAACCCTCAACGAGGCCTACAGCAGTGCCGCCGACCTTTACCGAGTCCAACTGTTGCAACGAGGGGAACAGGTGAAAAGGAGGAATGACGGGAACGGAAACCCTAACCTGAAAAGGACAAGGAGTGACTCCCACGTTAAGGCATCTAACCCACAGGTACAAGGACCATGACTCCAACGTTAGGGCATCTAACCCACAGGTACAAGGACCACCTAAGGAAAATAACGTAACCGGAGGAAGGCAATTCTCTTGTAGAAAATGTGGCAAGGACCATCGGGGCAAGGACTGCCAGGGGAATGCCTTGCAATGCTACAACTGTGGGGAAAGGGGACACAAAGCCTTCCAGTGTAACCAACCCACGCGAGCAGGGCCACCCCTCATTGGCCAACAAAACCACACGAATAACTGGGGGAGCTATGACGCACCTAGAAAGGTATTCGTCATGAGTCACACTCAAGTCGAGACTGGTGACGGGAACGAAACTGAGTGTAACACCCCGAAATTTTCAAACTTTTAAAACTTATATAATAAAGGTGAATTCTCATTAAATCCCAAAATCAACATAAGAGTGCGGGGTGCTATGCCACATTTGAGCTGAAAAACTAAGATACACAGGCTAAACTAACTAAACAACCCCAAAGCAATGTCAATACATAATCATGGTACGCAGGCCGAAAGGGAAACTAACTAATCTACGCTCCGGATCTCTAGCGCGCTCTGGTGTCTACTCATCTGTGCCTGAAAGCCAAATATATCTGTTCAGCGAATGATGCTGGTAACCCACTCCAACGCGTTAAAATACAATATAGGTAGATATATATATATATATATATATATATATATATATATATATATATATACGTATAGATATACGAAAACCATTTGAAGCAGGAAGAGATATACTTAGGGGACTCTAGCTTTAAAATCAGGGATAGACTCAGCAAGTAGGGGCAAGCACATTCAATCATGATAAGCAGTTATATAGGGACAACATTATAAAGAACATATACTTAAGGTCACAGTTTACTTTCACATCATCATTCAATCATCATTCATTCGTCATTCGAACCATCATTCAAATCATCATCATTCAGATCATCATTCAAATCACATAAGCACACTTTGGTGGCGCCACGGGACCAATCACATGCCCCAAACATGCGGGTTAGTGCGTATAGCGCTAATATGGCCTCGCAGCACCCTACCTCATACCGCAGCATGAGGGGTTTGATCGCAACCAACCGTACAGACCGTCGAAAGCTCGACGGCGGATCACAGCCCTACATACCGCTGACGCGCTCAGTCGGTGGACTGCGATCCTCTTATGGGGACTATGACCCTACACACCGTTGATGAGCACAGTCGGTGGATCGTAGCGAATCAAGCCCTACACAACGCTGAGGGACTCAGTCAGTGGGCGAAGATCCTCGGAGACTACGACCCTGCACACCGCTGGCCCTTCACTCGGTGGATCGTAGCCAACCACAGCCCTACACACCGCCTGATCACTCATTCGGTGGGCTATGGTCTTCCTTAGGCTGGTGGCCCTACACACCGCTAGTGCATCCAGTCGGTGGACCATCTGCACGCGAGGCCCGTGGGCTGTAGCCCAAGAAGTGAATCACTGACCGCAGCCAGAAAAATGAACTGCAGCTCATGTACAACCAAATAGTGGACCGCAGCCCTATATAATATTTATATACCTGACCGATCGCAACCGGCCTGGTTAACAGTTAGTATGGTTCTCAACCCATCCAACTGCCCATATAGCCAATTTCATCGCAACCAAATTGGGGAATCATGCATCACATAACACATTGTAGCACATAATAGCATATTGGGAAGGGGGAGACGTATAAATAAGCTTACGCGTGATCATTCACATACTAAGAATAGTCTTAAGGGGTTCATACAACTTCCACCTAGGTCGACAGGTTACCGATTCAACTAGCATGTAATTCCTAAGATTCTTCTAACCTACGAATGGCGCCTGATATATCAAACTAGACTCAAGCACAACAAACGGGGTCCGTTGGGACACCACGGGGAATGGGGAACATCAAACAGGAAAGCCGAGGACCCGGGATGGGTACGGACCAGCGGGTAGCCGGTGGGTGGGGGTCACCCGCCGGCTGCCCGCCGGTGGTGAACTTCCGGGCAGCGGGTGGCCGGTGGGCAAACGCCTGCCCGCCGGCTGCCCGCTGCCTGGCGGTAAAACTCGGGCAGCGAGTAGGTGGCGGGTACCCCTGCCCCCACCTACCCCCCACTGACTCTTTAACTCAATAAATGTCTCGGGATCCTTTGTGGAACCCGAAACCATGCTTATACACTTTTAAACGCAATTAACGACACCACATAGGCAATTAATGGATCGAAAGCAAGAATCGTATTGAACATATCCTAACATGATTTCTAGACACGAACAACACCCGAGCATGCCAATTCCCACCCAAATATAAATCAAGAAGATCACAATACAAATTCCCAAACCAACCTAGGGCTCTAATCCCATCCAATTCATAAAAATCATATTTTATTTCTATCATCAATAAACATCAAGATTTCATCAAGAATCATCACATGAATATCAAGAACCTCTTTTTAACATCAAGATCGCACATAAAATCATCACATCAATCAACAGGATTATATCACGAATAACATAAAGGAATTCACTAAGACACAAGTATATAGAGGGAGCCAAAGAAGGAGATCATAGCAAGGAAAATTGGTTTTGTTGAGACATGGGTTACCTCTTAGTCTTAATTAATCCTCCCTTGGCTATTAAGGTTCTTCCCTAAGATTTCCATCCGTTTGATCTCCCTAGGCTTGGTGGTGGGGGTTCCCTTGGGAATTCTTGTGTGGTGATATCTATTGTGGTGTGACTTCTAGGTGCCTCCTATGTCCTTATATATATATATATGAGTCCTAATTAGGATCTGAATGGTATGAGTTTACTAATTCTATTCCTTATAGGACTAAGGGCTTGGTTTAGGGATAAGGGTCCATGGTCCATGGCGGACCATATTAATTAATTAAAGGGAATCCTAACCAAATTAAATCCTTTTTAATTATTATTAACGGGATTAATTAAATAATTAATTCGGAATTAAAGGCCGTAACACGGGGTGTTACACTGAGGACCCGGATGACATCGAAGCCGTAGTCATAGGAAACGAGGACCCTGGCGAGCTGTCGTAGGCTCCCAAATTAGAACCTTACAAACGTAGTAGTGGGAGTAAGGGTCGATCCCACGAGGAGTAACTAGTTTAATATATGTGCTCAAATTAAAGGAAATGGAGTTTGGTATGAAAGTGATAATCAAAGTAAATAAACGAATAAAGCAATGAAAATAATATATTGAAAGCACTTATAATAGAAAACCTTGGTTAGTAAAGATCCACCACCGGAATTTAGCATTGATCATTGATTCAAAAAGTAATTAATATGCAGTTGAATATTTGTCGTGAAATTATTTCATTTCCATTTTTCCTTAGTTGTAGGTAACTAAAGCACACGCGGTTTAATTACCCCTAACTACTAAATAATCTAAGACAAGCGCTATAGATTTAATTTAATAGCAGCAATAGGAACTAGGAAAACCGACAAACTAAATTACACAAGCACAAGCGGTTGCATTTAATTTAGGAAAATATTCTACCCGAGACCAATTATTACTAAGCCGTCAATAATTAACTTCAGTTGCTACTGAATATTAGAATAATTTGTAGCACAACATTAACTAATATAGCAAATAATTATATCAAATAAATAAATAACTAGTAGGCCTCCTAGCAATTAAAGGATACAACTATTCAAATAATTTAGAAGAATATTTAATACTCAATTACATAAAAACTATATAATAAAAATAAATAATCTCACATCATAATGAATTTCGGGACTTCAATTTACTAAACCAAGCTAAAAAAAAATTAACCATGAATGGACATTGATAACAACTTAAAAAAATACTCTAAAAAGAGAAAGAATGAACATTTTACAATAGAAAAATTTTACTATTTATACACCTCTTAAATTAATCCACCACCCATTTCCTATTTTTTAGCCATGATTTGACAAAGTCTTCCGCTGGATGCTGCTCGCCGTCGAAACTTGCGAATTGCAATTGACAAATTCACTTGCTGCCGCGCCTGTACATAATGAAGGAAAGAAGCAACATAAAATATAAAGTTTTAATTGGTTTGCATGCTAAGAATTTAATTTAAGAATTGGACCATTTTACTACTTAATTTATTTGTATATATATATATATATATATATATATATATATATATATATATATATATAGTGAAGGTTCCCGTGCATTTGTTGCTTTCCGTGCGGATGTGCGGTGGATTAATGTGCGTGAGATTTGTACTCAATGTGCGTGAGTGTTGTGTTTAATGTGCCTGAGATTTGTATTTAATGTGCGTGGATGTGTAAAATGCAGCAGAAAATATTATGTCAGCTTCTTCCCCATCCCCAGTAGCCATTTGCCCCCTCCCTGATGATGATGATGCGGAGGCGAGCTATGGAGGTTAAGAATTATGGGAATAATACAACAGAAATCCACACTTTGTTGCTGTGCAAATTTTACTGTGCGTGCGTTATTTATATAAACATTCAACTGCATTGAAGGTAGCTGATAACCCAAAATCCATGGCCAAATTGAAGGAAGAAGTAACCAGAAGCTTGGGCGTTAATGTGCGTGAGTTTCTGTTCTGCTTCTTTCTGAGCTCGTAATTCTGAAATACTCAGGCACATTAAGTACAAAACTCACGCATATTAACATGACGCACATTAAGTACAAATCTCAGGCACATTGAGTACAAATCTCACGCACATTAAGTATAAACCTCACGCACATTAATCCACCGCACATCCGCACGGGAAGCAACAAATGCACCTGATCCCTTCCCTATATATATATATATATATATATATATATATATATATATATATATATATATATATATATATATATATATATATATATATATATATATATATATATATATATATATATATATATATATATATAAAAGAGCGCTCATATGCGGCGGGGTCTTACGGTGCGGCGGTGCGGTCAAATTCCAGAATACACCAATAGTGTTAACAATATGCACCAACAGTGTAATAAAAACACACCCCAATGAAATGTAATCAAACATCACAAAATACACCACAGACTCAAAAAAACACACCATATAACTCACCACCCCCAATGGTGTATTTCCGAACAGTGTATGGTGTTTTTACTCACACCTAATGGTGTGTGTTTGGTGATGCAGGGCTCTGTTTACTCTGTTTTGTGTGGTGTATTTCCTAACGTTGATGGTGCATATTTGGTGAACTATTGGTGTTGCCGCACTGTAAGACACTGCCGCACCTGAACCCGCCTATATATATATATATATATATATATATATATATATATATATATATATATATATATATATATAATGTAGTACGTAATATATATATTAGTATGCATTCTATATATTATATATATATATTTAGTACTATATTTAGCTCATTAATTGTTAAACTCTAAAAAGAACTAATTATTAAATAATATTAAATAATTAGTGCAAAATTATTATAAAGATGTACTTAAAATATGAGTGTAAAATATGCCCATCAGACCCCGCGGATCAACCTGGGGAAAACCCCGGAGAAGAATACTGCTTAAGTTAGGAAGAAGAACTTTGTAACCCATCTTCCTTACCGTAGGGCTTTCACCTTGTATAGTTATTTGAATTTCCCTACTTCGAATAAAATTAATTTGAGAATCCATTTGGATTGAATACTCAGCCCGCTATTCAAACTTAATAAGGTTGATCACACCCTCGCAGTCAACGAGACCGCCAATATAAGGTGTGTTAAACCTAAGTTGACGTCTAGAGGTAGGGTTCAATTCAGAGTTTTTAACCTTGCCTAAAGCAAGTAATGGCAAAACTCTAAGGAACACAAGGAATTGAACCAAAAATCTTATAAAGTAAGCTAAATGTAACTTGTGAAACTCAAACCCTGGACCTTCCACTTTCAAGAGACCAAGCTCCCAACCATGTGACCACAAGTGATTCTTCTTCTTCCCTTTCCCACATCTCTCTCTCTCTCTCCCACTCCTCCCTCTCTCTCAAACACCCCGGCCCGACACCCCGCCAAACCACCGCTCGCCACCCAGCGACCCACCGCCAACCTCCAACCGAAACCCCGGCGACCCCCGAAGTGACGCCGCCCAGCCCGCACCGCCGTGCCATGCCCAGTCGCAACTACCACGTCTCCATGCCGCGACGACAGCTGGGCCACGCCGAACCAACCCCGCCTCGGTCCACCGCCGCGTACCGCCAGCCTAGCCACTACCGCCGAACCGCCAAGGCTGCCACACCGCCGTGGAAGCTCGCCGAAAAACTCGCTGGACCCTCGCTGGGGAAAGTGGGCACCATCCGCAGCTGCTCCGTAAAGGAATCCAACAATCCTGAGAAGGCCTGCAAACGCCTTAAACCCGGAATAGAACAACGCCGATTACACGGTGATTGAAGGTAAAGCGCTCGAACCCGATTAATTCTCTAAGGAATTGATCGATATGCTCAAATTCCAGGCCCTGTTGGGGGTGTACCTTGATATGAAATGTGACACTTACCCCGAGTTGGTAAAAGAATTCTACCAACACATGGTGGTCACTAAAAACGGGGACAAAGTGGAGATCACCTCCAAGGTCCGGGGTAAGGAAGTGGCATTAAGTGAAGGCCGGTTGGCCAAACTCTTAAAATTAACCGCCACGGGTGTGTCAACATACGACTGGAAATCTTGGATTGGTACCCGAAATTTGGGGTACAAAGATTATCTGAGTTACCTATTGGGAAGGGACGACAGGATCACGACGGCCACGAGGCCAAACAAGCAAATGTTAACCGTCGAACAAAAGCTCTTGGTAATGATTGTAACAGATAGTCTGTTGCCCAACAACAATAAGTGCAAAGACATGGGGAGCCTTGAGTGCACCTTTGCTTAATTCCTTAAGCACAAGGTCAAATTCAATTTACCCACTCTCATGTTGAAGCACATGGAATTCTGTAAGTCCTACAACAGACTGAGTTTGCCCTATGGCATGATCCTGATCTGGATCATGGTGAAGAAAGGAGTTGATGTAAGCCAGACTGAGGCTAAACCTATAGGCGGGATGATCTTCAACACCCAAAACCTCCGCCGGAGCAACATTTACCATGTTAGCGAGGGAAATTACATCACCCTCAATGAGGTTTTCCAAAAACCCGCAGCCGAGCAGAGATTGCTCATGGAACGGTTGGGCATCCCAAACAAGAAATGGAAGCAAGCCGCCCAAGAGGAGGAAGAAAACACCGAGCCAGGCAACCAGGAACCCGCACAAAGGGAAATGAGAGCCGAGGAGGACCTTGCCGGGATGTCAATCAATGAGCGCATCTTGGCACAACTCACCAGGCAAAACCAAATCATGGAGGAAGGGTTCTCCTCCTTGAATGTCTCGGTTAGATCCTTGGATCAGAGGGTTGCCGTGGTGGAGGCTAGACTGGGCATACCCGGACCATCGGGAGCCTCCAGCTCGGGAACTAGGAACCAAGGTAAACTCACTTCATAACTTAATAATCTCTGAATGTAATGCTAGCAATCTGCATGATGTGTAGAATTGAGTCGAGCCAACTCACTTTCCAATTTGCTTAAATCGTGTTATGCCTAAGCTTCGAGGACGAAGCTTCTTGTTAGGGGGGAAGAGTGTAACACCTCGTGTTACGCTTTTAAATTCGGATTAATTATTTAATTAATCCCGCTAAAGGAATAGCTAAAAATAATTTAATTTGGTCAGGATTCCCTAAATTAACTAATGTGGTCCACGGTGGACCGTGGACCTTTGCCCATATTAAAGCCTTAGTGCCCATTAGGATAAAGAAGTTGGGCCCAGTATTTAATCAGATTCTAATTAGGAGTCCTAAACCTATATAAAAGGAATTCGAAAGCTTTAGAACCCATTCCCTCTCAGATACTCGAAAATCCCCTCTCAGAGTTCAGACGAAGAATCCCCGCCACTAAGTCTGGAAAGATTGTTAGGAAAAGGACCTTGAGGAAAGATCCTAGAAGTCGAAAGAAGCCTAATTAAAGCTACCAGGTAATCCATGTCTTACAAAACCTATTTTCCTTGCTATCTCTTATTGATTGGTTCCATTGAACGCTTGAATGTGTGATTTCGTATTTATGCCTTTTTAGAGCTTGTCCTTAGGATTTGTGACATGGATTCTTGTTTTTCTTGATGTTCTTGATGGCCTTGTTGGATTGATTGCATGTTCTTGTATTTAATTGTGTCTAGAGCTTGTCCTAGGATTTATGTGGTAAATCTTGTGATTGGTAATGTTCTTGGCGTTCTTGGGTGGGTTAATGCATGCTCGGGTGTTATTCTAGGTTTAGGGCTTGTCGTTAAAGCTTGGTAGGATTGAGTTCTTGACGTTCTTAAACCGTTGTGTATTTATTCTTGAGCCTTAGCATGATTAGTGCTTGCGTTTAGGGTTTAATTATGTTGTTTCTTGGCTTATTCTTGATGATCAAGTCCCTATTGTTGCTGTTGTGAATTGGGAAGTGTTTGGACTTGATTTTGGGTGAAATTGGAGAAATTGCCGGGATCGGAAATTGGCCAAAAAGTGTGTTCCAACGGGTAGTCGGTGGGGGGACGACCCCCTACCAGACCACCTGCTGGGAAAGGGGTGTGGTTCCAGCGGGAAGACGGGCGGGTGGGCTGCCACCCGCTGGAACGGCGTGGTACCGCCGGCGGGAGGTTGGCGGGGAGGTGGTTCTCGCGCCGTACCCCCCGCGGGTACGGGCCGGTGCGGGATCGTTCGATCGTCATGGGTCGAACCCCATGCCCCGTGGTGTCTTCGTTGATGTTTTTATGACATTTTGGTGTATCGTAACGTAAATCGTGAGTCGTGTCTTTGCATGTGGCCCACCTGTATCGTGTGGTGCCAAAGTATGGTCTATGGTAGTTTTTATGCGTCTTGAGGTCGCCTTGAGGGCGCTTGTTGCTGGGACTCAATGTGAATAATGAGCCTTCCCCGATTATCCCCTTATGGAGTCGTTGTTAAGTCTTGCTTGTGTGTTGTTGTCCATGATGAAAAGAAAAGATATGAGATTGGTGGTAAAAACTGTGATTGGTGGTTGATGCACTGCGTGTGCTTGTGTGATAGGGCTGCAGCACTTTTGGTGTGTAGTGCTGCAGTACCGGTGTGTGATTTAAAGCATTGCAGATGTTAAGAGATCGGCGGTTATGTATGAGGTCTTGTAGGCGGGGGCATGCGTTACCCCGGAGAGATAAGGATGTGGTGTGTAGGGTGGCCTGGAGGTACAGGTTGGAACTGTTATAAGGTTGGAGAGGCGTAAAGGTTGGAACTTGGTATAAGGTTGGAACATGGACGTGTCTTGTTATGTTCTCTTGTTTGCTACTGTTGAGTCTTATTGTTGTATTGTCTTATGGTTTTAGTTGCATGCTAGGATCTTTGTGTGTCTTGTTATGGCAAGTCTGTGGCGTGTCTTGAGTCTTATTCCTTGTTTTAAAGCTAGAGTCGTTTAGGACTATATTATGTATTCCCAAGTCTCAAAATGGTTTCTTATATCTATACACTTACGGTACTCAACGGGTGGGAGTGGGTTCCTTAGCATTATTCGCTAACGGTTGTAATACCACATGTTTTTCAGGTACTGATTAATTGATCGAGAGCGCGCTAGAAGGAGCTGTGGTTTCTGGCTTTGTTAGTATTAGCTTAGTTATTCGGCCTGTGAACCATGCTTGTATTCGGATAATGATTATGGATTATACTTTTCTTAGTTAGTTTAGCATGTGCATCTAGGTTCTCTAGCTTAGATGTAGCATAGCACCCCAACTCTAATGTTTAGCTTCCGCTCTGTTTGGGTAATTAATGATAGTATTGCCTTCATTTCAGAAGCTTTAATGGTTTTAATTTATGCCGAAAATTAGGGGTGTTACAACTAACCCGGCTGACGCCCAACAATCCCCCTCCCAACACCTGCCGCAACCTTTGAACACCAAGCCTAGTTGTGTGGCATGCCTAACTCAGTCCTTAGCCTTCACGCCCATCATGATGAGCGACTGAATATGGCGACCAAGATTGGTTTTGAGTCTCGTTTATAGTGGATCCGTTGGTTTTTGCTAGGGGTCTACTATTAATCTGGAAGGAAGACGACTTGCCGTTCTCGACGGTGGGTCACAATTCTCAGGTTTTTCATTGTGTAATTCGATGAGCTAATGGGTGTGGGGCGCGAGTCTCTTTTGCTTCTATGAGACCTACTAGAAGGGCCAATGAGATTTTTGGGAGAATTACAAGGTGTATGCGGGTTCATTCAGAGGTCCGTGGATCTTGCTTGGGGATTTCAATGATATCAGCAAGGCTTCGGATCAATGGGATAGCTCTAAGATCAATGCAGGTGTCGTTGCTAGGCTCATGGATGCAATCAACGACTGCGGGCTGTTTGACCTCCACACAGTAGGACCTAGATTCTCATGGTTCAGAAAAGTAGGGGGAAAGTCCAACTCAAGCGTAAGCTGGACAACGTGCTCTGGAACTTAGAAGCTCGTATGTTTTTCCTAGAAGGTAAAGCTTTCATTCTCCCCTGGATCCACTCGAATCATCACCCTATCCACTTTACTAGCATCAGTGGGGAGTCCCCCCAAGATAAAGGCACCCACTCAGATTAGAGGCGGCCTGGCTCATGAGAGGCGACTATAAAGACGTTTGGGTGCAAGCTTGGGATAAGAACAAAGATAATTTAGAGGGGGGGGGGGGGCATCGATGAGGTTGCTACCCATAGCAAGAGTTGGAATCAAGACGTTTTTGGCAATATCTTCCTTAGGAAAAAGGAGATCTAGGCTAGAATTGGCGGGATCTAATTTTTTTTCCAGTTTTAGTTCTGATAGGGGGTTGTAGAAGCTCAAAGACAAGCTAATTGGGGATCTTAATGAGACACTTCAGCAGGAGGAGATTCTTTGGTTCTAGAAATCGCGAAGGGATTGGATTCAGGATGGGGACAGAAACACTGGTACTATCACCGATCCACCGTGATTAGAAGAAATTAGAGTTGCGTTAAACTTTTGAAAATCAATGGTGAGTGGAATTCCAATCCTAGGAGCTTAGAGCTCACATTACTAATTATTTTAAAGGTTTTTTTTTTTTTTAGGACTCAGTTGGAAGGGTCAGAGGCCACACTGGGAGCTCATGGTCGGAGTATTGATGGGCTTCATGTTATTGAGCTTGCCAAGCGGATCACGAGCGAGGAAGTTCAGAGAGTAGTGTTTGGTATGAAGCGGTTTGGCACCCTGAGGCCAGATGGGATTCAAGCGGCCTTCTATCAACATTTTTGGGATGTGGTGTGAGACTCTATTGCGGAGTTTTTCCTAGCTATGAGCATGGTTCCAGTGGTCATGCTCGAGGCCTTCATTACTCTTATTCTCAAAAAGGACTGACCTGAAAGCTCAAGCGATTTCAGACCTATCACACTCCTTAATGTGGCTTTTAAGATCATCTACAAAGTATTAGTCAACCATCTAAGACCTATCAGGGGGAGGATTATTGGCTCATTCCAAAAGAATTTCTTGCCAAGTAGACCCACGTTGGATAATATTATCCTTGCCCAGGGAGTCATGCATTCTATGAATAGGAAGAAAGACAAAAAGGGTTTTATGATGAGCAAGTTGGATCTTCACAAAACGTGTGATAGCCTCAACTAAGGCTTTTTGGAGTCAGTTCTTTCATGTACGAAGTTCTCGGGATAAATTATTGACCTGATTATGTTCTCTATTAAAGAAAGCAGCACCTCTATTCTTTGGAGCAGGGAGAAACGTGATCCTATTGGGGTCAAAAGAGAGGTTAGACAAGGTGACCCCTTGGCACCATATCCATTCATTCTAGCGATGGAAACCCTCTCTTGGAAAATTCAGGAGGAAGTTAAGAAGGGCGACTAGAAACCATTTAGAGTGGCACAGAGGTGTCTCACCTTTTCTTTGCAGATGATTTCATGCTCTTTGGCGAAACTACCGAGCAACAGATTAGGTCCATGCTTGTAGTTGTGGATGACTTCTCCAAAGAATTAGGTTTGAGACTTAATCTCTCTAAATCTTTAATTTATTGTTCCGCTAACACTTGTGGTAAGGTCAAAAGAAAATTGGTGAATTGGCAAGAATCCTAGTTACAGAGTCTATGGGCAAATATTTGGGGATTCTTATTCTGCAAAAGAGGGTGTCTACAAACACGTTTGGCTATATCCTGGAGAGTATGAAGAAAAATCTACGCTAGTTGGAAGATGGATTCTCTCAATCTCGCGAGGCGTAGGGTGTTGACTCAATCAACATTTGCTATAGTGCTCGTATACACAATGCATGCGATGGCACTACCTACGGGGACTTGTGATGATATTGATAAGACGTGTAGGAATTTCCTATTGGGTGACATGCAAGAGAGAAAAAAAAAAAAAAAAAAGGCACTTGGTGAATTGGAACGAGATGTGCCCGCCGCGTGAAAATGGGGGCCTAGGACTTCATAAGGTGGCTGATTTTAATGAGGCTTTATTGGCTAAGCAGGCTTGGAAAATGGCATCGGGAAAAGATAAGTTGTGGATAAGTGTTATGTAGGATAAGTATGTGAAGGAAAGAAACTTTTTTTCCTCGTCGGTTCCGTCTAATGGTATAACACCCCACTTTTCTAACTCTTAATTATAACTCTAAACAGTCATTAGCATAAACTAAGCAGCGGAAATAACTAAGAAATAAATAGTGGGAGTGTCACCGCCACAACCACCACTCTGTGGTGATTGTACAGGCTAAGGGGTAAAACTAGAAATAAAGTAAAAGTCTGGCATCCATCATAATAACTGAAAACATAAGGGGAAATACCATCACCCCAATAGTCTACAACATCCTCAAAACCATAATATCAAAATGTCTAATCATCGAAACATAATCATCAAAAACTAGAGTTTAGATATCTCTATCTACGAGACTAATCTAACTTGACTTCTTCACACTGATGGGTCCACCTGATAGGGGTTTTGCAAGCAACACATAGACAAATAGGAAAACACCCATTAGCACGAAGCTAAGTATAACCACACTCAAACCTGTAAAGTACTATAGAGTATACTTTGAAAATATTTTATTTCACATGTATACAACAAACTCATCTCATATACATCTTTAGATCTGTCATGTACTTTCTAGATGCTTGCACCCTATAACATCAACTAGCATGCTCATATATACATAGACTATACACTTAGATTCAACATCATTATATTTCCTCAAATACTTATCAAACAATTCATACTTACAGATAGGATCATGCTAATAAACCATATAACGGGTATACTCAAGCTTTCATAATCTCATCTCATAATTCGATAAACAAGACTTCCAATACAACAAACGATTATAAATCAACATTCACATTATGTACTCTCATGCGATACTTTACTCGAATGCAATCTTGTGCAGCAATATACTCATACTCTTATGCAATCTCATGCAACAATATACTCATACTCATATGCAATCTCATGCAACAATATACTCATACTCATATGCAATCTCATGCAACAATATACTCATACTATTATGCAATCTCGTGCAACAATATACTCATACTATTATGCAATCTCGTGCAACAATATACTCATACTCATATGCAATCTCGTGCAACAATATACTCATACTATTATGCAATCTCATGCGACAATATACTCATACTCATATGCAATCTCATGCAACAATATACTCATACTCATATGCAATCTCGTGCAATAATATACTCATACTCATATGCAATCTTGTGCGAAAATATACTCATAATATTATGCAATCTTGTGCAACAATATATATATATATATATATATATATATATATATATATATATATATATATATACTCATGTACACTCGTTGTAATAATAGAGTACTTTCTGTAGAGGTCTATTGAGTCTCTAGTCAATTTCTTTCTCTTGAGTATCTACTCACTCTCGTGCGATAATATACTCATAATATTATGCAATCTTGTGCAACAATATACATATATATATATATATATATATATATATATATATATATATATATATATATATATATATATATATATATATACTCATGTACACTCGTTGTAATAATAGAGTACTTTCTGTAGAGGTCTATTGAGTCTCTAGTCAATTTCTTTCTCTTGAGTATCTACTCACTTTCTTTCTCTTGAGTCTATCTAGACTCGCTTTCTTTCTCTTGAGTCTCTCTAGACTCGCTTTCTTTCTCTTGAGTATCTACTCACTTTCTTTCTCTTTTCGCTCGTAGACGGCTCAGGGTTTCACCGTAGCGTGAGTTGCCCCATCGGGAACGGCGCAAGTCCGACCCAATATCTTCTACCGTCTACGGAACCAATCTCGTGGTTCACGCGCTGTGGAATCAGGTATCGAACTTTCAATGTGCACACCCCCTACCAGGATTCCCAGCCTGGCGGGCAGTTTCCAACCTCGTAACGTGGGAATACGCCGCGTTACATGTATTGGGACCGCAATGTCCATAAATATCTCTCGAGAGGACATAGTCCAAACGGTATCCTCCAAAACCTCACCAATATAGATAATACATAGATATATCTCTCATGCATCAATCGCATGCAAGCAACAACTTTACTACTTCTCAAATGCATCAAAGAATGCTATACACGTGCTCATGGTTTTCGAAAATAATACTCGGGCTCATGTTGGCCCCTTATGCATTTTTGAAATATGACATATGTGAAATGCCAAAATGCTCTATAACATGCTTCTAAATCATGTATAAAATACCATAAAGTATTCAAAATACAATGTCATGCTCGATTTGCAAATAGTCAACTTCTATACATTTCACCTTAACAAATATACTTCTATTCTCTTGGATCAAATAATACAATTTAATCATGCTATAAAAGTGAATCACATTCTCAAATGATCATGCTTCTATACTTAATAAAACTATCAAACAAATCACAAAGATAACAATTCCTCATATACAGTACATAGCAAAATATATACTCTGTGTAGTATTGCTTCACATTTTCCTTCATAACATACTCATTTTAGATCCAAATTCAACGAAATTAAAGCCAAAATGTGCGTCAAGACGGTCCCGAAGAGTCGAGCCACAAGGGCCCGTAACACTCGGCCCGAAACAACACGTAGCTAAGCCACAAGGGCCCGGTCACTGCACAGATTCTTCTTAGAATCAAAGTCAGGGACCTGGGGCGGGACTCCTCATGGTCCGCCCCTTGTATCCCGTCACTTCACCGGGACTAGGCGGTGGCCCTCCTCTAGGGCCGTGCCCTAGTCCCGTGCAAGCACGGCTCTAGCCGGCGGCCCTCCTGATGGGCTGCGGCTAGGGCCGTGACTCTGATCTGGTGCACACTATGTTGTGCACCAGAAGGTTTTTCATCTGCAAAAACAAATCCAAACAAGTCCAAAACAATCTCAACAACTCACAAACAAATGCTAAACCACTTCTAACCATAAACACAAAAAAATCTCATAGTTTCTACTCATTTCTACTCAAAGCTAAGGCATCACATAGCCAAATTTTAAAGAGGAATCCATGGGGTTATACACTTTATAGATCAAAAGTTCTTGGTAAAATCTTTCTAGGGATACATAGTATTTCCCAAAATATACGATGCCACAAATTAAGTATTTTTAGGAAAATAATAGAATAAGTTTCAAATATCTTTGTGATCAAATATATATCTCATGTATATATTCTCAAAATCAAGTATAACATTTCCCAAAACATATATACTCCTATATATAATTCTTGAAATGGAACTTTCTTGGCAAATCACAGCTTTTGGTAGATCAAAATCCTTCTCAACATATTTATGATTTTCTTAGGAAAATACTTTTATATATAAATAATCCTTCAAGCCTAAGTAATATAATATATATTCCAAGATAATTTCTCAAAGGTTAGAATAGCTTAAGTGGAAGAGGTTTGGATTATTAAACAAGGGGTTAAGGGTTCAAATCCCACTTTAAACAATTTTTTAAAGAATAACATCCATAGCTAAAATTGAGCAGGGAAGAAAATAGACACTAAGATTCAATCCCAAGCCTCACTAATTATCTAACCAATGAGCTACCACAACCCTTGGTAATGGATCTGGTATAGACCCGTTGCAGCACGGCTCTTGGTAACGGATCTATACAAGATCCGTTACAAGAGGTCCGTTGCAGCACGGATGGGAATTCTATGCTCTCTGCTTTCCTTCTCCAAACAATACATTCAGATACTTCAATCCCACAAAAATCACACAGTATAATAACAACAAATAACTTACATCTCATCATTCTAAACATCCAAAATGCATATATACACACACTTGAACAACTAAATCACATACTTAGGGCAAAATAATAAGTTTGGGAGTCCATGGGTTATACCTTAAGCACCCTTAATCTAGCCAACACCATTACTAAGCTCTTCTTCTTCACCCTTCATCTTCCTTCTCCAAACCAAAACATAGCAACAACTTCACAATTTCCACTCACAAGCTGCTGATTTTGGATGGATGAATAGTGCACAAGGAAAAAGGCTATTTCTAATACTTAGGTTTTGGGGGTAAAAATGTAAGAATACAATTTTAAGGTTCACCTTGTATCATGAGCCAAGGGCTAGAAAGATGATTTTTTGAATAACTTGGGGTCAAAATGTATTTTTCCAAAAAGATTTCCAAACAAACACTTGGTTCAGTTTTCTCCCAGTCTCACTCAGATTGGTTTCTCAGTTTAAAACTTGGTACGCGAAGTACCCGAAAATTTAGGATTTTAAATTTAAAATAAATCCCGATGTTGAATTTACTTAAAAGTGGCTCAAAATAATTTATTAAACACCAATTTCATCGCAAAATTTTTTACGGAGTGAAAAATGACTATTTCGAAATTTCTTAAAATTGAATTTATGAAATTAAATTTTGGGTTGTTACAAATGGTTCTTGGAGATGGAAGAACATCACTAGAGGTAGCGCCGTAGTAATATCTAATGCCTGCTGGAAAGTGTGAGATGACGCATCGCTTAACATGTGGACAGATTGGTGGGAGGGTCCCAAACCCCTTGGACTGGAGGAATCAATTGCGACACACCATATGAGTTATCATTTTGCAAGGTAAGTGAGTTCATGTTGACAAATCGGTCGTGGGACGTAGTGAAAATAAAAGAAATCATGCCGAGGGATACGGTGGACACGATTCGTGCTATTCCTATTCCCCTTAATCCCCAAGCGAAGGATAAGTTTAGCTGGCAAATAGGAGATATAGGTACGTTCTCCGTGAAATCTGCTTACTTCTTTATTGCAGGTACAGGGGAGGACATGGGTTGCTTGAACTAGATTTGGAAACTAAAATGTTGGGAGAAGGTCAAGAATTTCTTATGACTAATCATGAAGGGAAAACTTCTTACCAATGTGGAGGTAGGCAAGAGGCACTTTACTACATACACGAGTTGTACGATATTCAATGAAGAAGATGAAACCCTCAGGCACCTCTTTTGGGATTGCCAGGCTGCCCACAAGATTTGGAGGAACACTCTCAGCCTAGCTACCTTCAGATTTCCGCAGCATTGGACGGTGGCTGAGTGGATCGAGAATAACTATTGTAGCATAGCGCATGTGGATGGGGTTGGCAACTTGGCTACTTTCTTCTGCTTTCTCCTTTAGGGGTGTTGGAAGGCAAGGAATGAGGTGGTGTTCAGAAGGCGCAAGGAAGAGCTTGGGTTGATTGTTCGCAGGGCTAGGGTGTAAACTATTGGGGCCAGAGCACTCATGAAACATGGAGGATTCGGCATATCCACTTATCAATGGATCCGGTGGTCGCCGCCAACACCGGGTTGGGTTAAGCTTAACACCAATGGGGCTTCTAAGAAACACACAGATATGGGCTCTACAGGGGGTCTGCTACGGGGTAGTGAGGGGAATTGTCTTTGGGGCTTCGTTGTTAATATTGGGAGAGGGTGGAGTTTCATTGAAGAGCTGTGGGGCCTAAGGGAGGGTCTGTGACTCTATGAAGAGAAGGGGCTACGTCGGTTGAGTGTGAAGATGGATTCCAAGGCGGTGATCGATGTGATGATGGGCAACAAATTCAAAGAAGATGAGGTGGATACCCTTGTTGAGGATTGCTTAGGTTGACAGCGGGTTTTGAGTAGGTCTCTTTCTCTCATGTTCCCTGAGAAGGTAACAAGTGCACTCACTACATGGCTAATCTTGGCCAAAATGATGGCTGGGACACGACAATGATGGATGAGCCTTCGAAGGGGCTGGTCGTCAGTCTCCTTTGGAACGATGCGGGATGCGCGACTACCCGTTAAGTTAGATAAGCTCGAGGCTTAGCCTCTCTTTCTTCACCAAAAAAAAATTATTACGCTTAAAGTATTGATAATATATGCAATTCTACTATGTTATTAATTTATTTTATGCAAATTGTCTATTATAGTTCTTTTTTATAAAGTCTTTATTGATTATATATGCAAGTCTACTATGTTATTAATTTATTTTATGCAAATTGTCTATTATAGTTCTTTTTTATAAAGTCTTATAAATATGACTTTAAAGTATTGATGATATCTGCAATATTTTTGGTAGTATTTGTTCTAAGAGTCAAGACCCCACCACCGGGATTCGATCCTGTGACCTTCCCTTGAGGTGCCACCTGAGCACAAGGTGCTTGGCATATAACATATTATATATAAAACTTAAAGTTTTAATTATATTTGAAATTCTATTATGACTCATTTTTATTAAATTCAATTCGTCTTATGGATTGAGACTCATGAAACGGTCTCATATGAGACGAACCCTTAATTAAAGTTTCAAATAGTGTGAAGAATAAAAGAATAAAGAGTAAATCTTTTCATCTTTTCTAAAAGAACAAGAACAATTAAAATCATTTTCTATTAGTCTTTTAATCCATTTTATTGTTATATCTTTCCAGTCTTATTCTTTGGAGGTCATCTTTATCCTTTTCTTCCATTTCACGGTCGACAATATTACTTTTCGTTTTTGAAAATACAAAATGATGAAAAGCTCTACTTAAAGACACCAGTTTTGGCAAACATCATATAGCACTTTTGATTAGCAGAATAAGAATTCTTGCTTATATCAATTCTTTAAATGAATTCCTATTTATTTTAAAGAATTTGATTATGCTATAGACTCTTACAACTATTATAGTTATTTGTCACTTTTTAACATGTTTTTTTATTGAATACATAAATTCTATATTATCTCATGGGGTGTGATCAATCAATTCACTAGTAATCAATACAAATAAATTGTTTAAAAAAAAAATCTAAAAATAACTAATAGTAGATTGTTTTGTTTTTTTTTTTTTTTTTTTTTTTTTTTTTAATCTAAAAATAACTAATAATAGTAGATTGTAATTGTATGGATGTGAAACATTTTTCTATGTTTTTATAAATGCTTATGACTCTACAACATTGGAGTATCTGTTCAAATATACATTCTCAACCTAATGAAGCACAAAGAGTCAACAACGCCTCCACTGAGGTTCGATCTCATGACCTCCCACATGGGAGAAGTCACTACATGTCATCTGAGTACAAGGTGCTTGGAAAGCATTTTTCTATTTGAAATGCATTTTTATGATACATGCATGTTCTTGAATTAGAAACGTATCAAGTAATTAGAGTAATAGCATTATTGATATTTAAAGTTTCGGACAAAAGTGTCAAATAGCTTCATTTACTATCCGCAAGTACTCAATTAACTCTTATTCTAAAATAAGATCTAACACTACTGGAAATTATGGAATTTCCGACCACCTGAAAATGGTCTTAAATTAAGTTAATACCAAAAAGTCCAAAAAGTGGTAGAAAATAGCAACAAAGGTTTTTCCGGATACCAAAAGTGGTTGGAACAAGGCTTTCAACTTGATTTTAGATCACTTTCGGGTGGTCAGAAATTCCATAATTTCCAGTAGTGTAATTGGCTACATTTACTTTTAAAATTATTATGTTCGCTTAGCATTTTCTCTAGGTTTCTATTAGGTAATTAACCCTTCCATAATGCTGACATGGAATTTAAATAAAAATAATTTGATGACTTGTTTCATTGTTAACTCATTCAAACCCAAAGAAAAATCGATACTCTCTCCTTCCTCATCCTCACCACCTTCATTGCAGTTGCCGATCTGAAAATTGTTTGCTGCCTCCCACTTGTTATTTGTGTGCTCAAGTAATTCCACAATATCTTTAGTATGGGGTTACTGAAACTTTCTATGGTTGTATGATATTTATATGCCTATCAAGGTTGCAAAACTCGGCCGCCTAGCCGCCTAGGCGCTAGGCGGCCCCGAGCCTTGGAGTTTTGGCCAAAACTCGGCCGGCCGCCTGGGCGGCTGCTAGGCGGCCTGGGCGGCCAAACTCGGCCGAGTCGGTCAATTCGGCCAACTCGGCCGAGTCGACCGATTTTGACCGTTTTTGACCGATTTTGACCGATTTTGTTCGATTTTGTTCGATTTTGACCGATGTCGTCTTTCATTAATTATTAATTTTAATATTATTATGACATTATGACTTATAAATTATCATTATCTCATTTATTTAGATGTGTTATTTGAGTGAACGTTGAAAACAACCTCATTAAAATTGTCGAACTACAAGTCTGTTACTATTTTTTTTAATTTTTTTGGTGCCCGCCTAGCGCCGCCTAGAATCCTCCTAGGCGCCGCCTAGACCGCCTAGGCGCTAGGCGCTGCCCGGCCGCCCGACTAGTGCCTAGCGCCTACTGCAACCATGATGCCTATTATCATGCCCTTTCATGCTTTGCTATAGAGCTCACTAACATCCCTCTTGAAACTCTGATCTTCTCTGCCTAATTTCTGAACATGCTCAGAGGCAGAACTTATCCATGGCCTTGCGCGCTCCTAGTCACAATTTGGAATTTCATTTCTTCTGTTTGCCTCAATTGGGTGTACACCAACTATAAAATGTGCTATAATCTACGAGTTGTTGGAATCAAACTTTGCCAAGAAACTTTAATTTAAACTGTTCATTTTGGATGTGCAGTGTCAAAAGTGCTATCAGTCACTAACCTTTCACGGGCACACAAGGGAGAGCTTAAACGGTACGGAAAGCCAAGAAAAGCTGATGATTTTGTTTTCAGATCGGCAACCGTAATGATGGTGGTGAGGATGAAGAGTGAGAGAGTAGTGGTTTTCTCTGGATTTGAATGAGTCAACAATGAAACAAGTTATTAAATTATTTTTATTTAAATTTCATGTCAGCATTATAGAAGGGTTGCCTGATGGAAACTTGGAGAAAATGTTAAGCGAACACAATTTGAAAAGTAAATGTGGTCAATTAGATCTCATTTTAGAACAAGGAGTTAATTGAGCACTTGCGACTTGTGAGTGATAAATGGGGATATTTCACCCAACTATTGATAATTATAACAATTTAATTAACTGAAGAGGTTAATTGTTGTTTTACTATTTTCCAATTATTCTCAGGACTGCAATTTAAATAGTTTAATTTTTAAGAGCTTTTTTCCAAACTAAAATAGTTTGAAATCTTATTTTAGAAATTATAGTGCTTTTAAACTTATTTACAAAATTAGAGTTATTTTTGTCTTGTTAATGCTGTGTCATATAATATTATTGAGTTATCGCCACCACTTTATTAATGCCTAGTAGTTATTTCCATGCCATCTAATCTAATGAAATAACAATAATTTATTTTTGATAAAAATAACAATAATTTAAAATTAAATGTTATTGTTAAGAGTCAAACATAGCTTAATTACTTAATAAAATAGAATATTTATCATTTTACTATACACAACATTAATTTCTAAACACTATTATTATTTTGACTAATTAAACATTTAAAATTATTTTTCAAAAAAATGTAAAATATATAAACATTTTCTAAGTTAAATTCTCCACACCCTAGAAGTTAATTAAATGTAAAATATGCTACTCCGTATAAGTTAAGCACTTTCCATTTATTTATTTATTTATTACTTAAACTTAGGTAATTCCATAGACTAATCTTAAGCTCATAAGACCCTACCTTAGAGCGCATAATACATACTTTCCATTTATTGTTGTCTTTTTTGGTTGCCAAATTAAACTTATGGCAGGATATTTCTGTTGGAAAAAATAGCTTAAAATGGCATATTAAGTGGCTATTTTGTGGTACAATTATCAGTGGGGTCTACTTCCAATTTGCATCGGGTCAAAGTGGATTCGGGTTCTTCGTAGTAAGACGAAGAGATTGATATATTGTACGCTCAAAACGGATAATGGGTGGATGAGATATTAATTCTCAAAGTAGACCCATTTGAGTTGGGAAATGAAGGGAAAAAGTGAGCTTTGTCCCACATTGGTTTGGAAAGAGGATTTGCCCCCCTTTTATACAAGAGCTCTTTTGGAACTTGTAGAATTGTTATAGCATAAATGTTCTCTCGCGCGGTACGTGGGGGGAGGGGGGATGCAAATCAAATTCCAATTAGAAACGAGATCGAAAAGGCTTGTGTGTGCGGGCATGAATGTTTCCGGAAGTTTTTCATACACTACAAAAATAACAAAGGAATTCCAATACGTTTTAAGCTTCAAAACTTCTGCTTCTACTCTCTTCTTTAGCCAAACAGTGTTCATACTCTGCTTTGTTTGCCGAGTTCTTTGTTTGGGTGCTTAAACAAAGAATCGTAGCACGTTTTATCCTGGGAAACCTAGGCTACAATGCTCCTAGCACTTGTGGGAGGTAGCAAATAAGGTTTTAATGAAAAGAACTTTGTGTTCAAACTCGTGCTAACCTCTACCCAATTTTTCCACCTTTTCCTTCTCAGTTTTTTCTGTTTTTCCCATAGAATAATAATCTTTCCGTAGGATTATTATTTTGAGATTTTCCACCTTATTACCCAACAATTTCATAAGCAATATATATTATATATAAATAAATAAGCTCTAAAGTTAAAGAATTTAGTTTTGAAAATGTCTATTTATTTTAGATTCTTTCTAAAATATTGTGTGTGTTGTACTACAATATTATATTTTTTCTTAAAAAGTATTACACTTTTCTTAATGCTACTGGCTCTATTATTATAATGTAGTATATGTTCATATACTTGCTCAACCTAAGATTCAAACTCACAATCTTTCAAATGAAAGTCCAACCTGGGTACCATTAGACCATATAGTCTTAATTATTACACTTTTCTTTATTAGTAACAAATACTTCATTATTGATTAATATTAATTTTTTTAGTCTAAATATTACAATACCATATTGACTCGACCTGTTTTACAGATAAAGATTTGTGAAACAATATGCGAGAGATATGCAACCGAAGTCTGGGCGATTTCTATCCCGAAAATCGTTGCGTTTTTTTCTCACAGAAATAGAAACAAAAGGCAATATGTTAGCCGCTGATTATGAAGAATTGAAGTGTACTGCCCGCATGCGGCGCATGCCCGATATGGGAATATTGTAATGAAAACAAATTGCCTACTCTTTCTTTTGGTTTTTTTTTTTTTTTTTTTTTTTTTTTTTTTAACATGTGTACAGATAAATTAAATGTGTTTTTCAATGATACTTATAATATTGTTAATAATATCTTATACCATCAAATATATCATATATAATTGTATTTTACATCATCATCATCATAAAAAACATGTCATGTTTTTATTTTTAACAAATAACTTCCTAGTTACCAATAAAATTGATTTATCTGTATGATTTTGAATATCTTATTGGAACTTTTTAAAATTTGACAACAATTAAATTGATTCAGTCAAACTACAACACAAACAATATTGTAGTAGGGCCACTACCTCACCACTTCTCAGACCTTTTAACTCAACCAAAATATAAAAAAGCAATTAGAATAAAGAGTTAATTACACCATAGGTTCTTTGTCGTGACAATTTTAAATGAAATAAGGGTTAAATAGGTCATTCAATTGTATATAATAATGCAATTATGTCACTGAACTCAAAAAATTTACAATTGAGTCCCTAAACTAACCTATTTCAACCAATTTTTTTAATTTGCAAGTTTTCTTCTTTTTTAACAGGTCACCTAATTTAAAATATTTTCTTTTAAATATGTTTAAAAAAATAATTAAAATAAACTAAAATAAAATTAAATAACTAAATAAATAAATAAAAAGCATCGTCTCCGCACTGGCAGTGCGCAAGTCGCCGATCGATGGTCGGAGACTCGGAGTTCGTAGTAGTCAGTTCCGGTGTTCCGCACTTCCGTCTTCCGCTTTGCGCCTTCGCCTTCGCATAGTTGGCAGAGAGCAGAGAGTGAGAGACAGAGAGAAGGCGCCTTCTTTCCCTTCGGGTTTCCGGCGTAGGTGAGCAGTAAGACGGTGGTGGTGTCTTTGTTCTCCGGTAGCAGCAGCATAGGTGAAGCTTGGCAGTGGGATTCGGCGGACGGCGACAGAAAGCTAAGCATGCAGCTTCTCCCTTCCGTGGCAGCGGCTGACCCTTCAATCTTTTATCAACGGCGAGCGGGCAGAGCATCGAACAGAGCAACCGTCGACGGTAGCTGGGCAGAGCTGCGTCGGAGGATGGCGATGGTCCTACCTCGTCGACGGCAGCAGCGGAGCTTGAAGCAGGCGGACTTGGATCTCCCTCTCCGACGAGGGCCTTCACCGTTCCCTCTGTTTCCCGGCAGTGAGAAGATGTTTTTTTTTTTTTTTTTTTTTTTTCTAAAATTTATTTTAGTTTATTTTAATTAATTATTTTTAAAAAATATTTTAAATTTGGTGACTTGTTATAAAGGTAGAAAACCTGCAAATTAGAGAAATTGTTTGAAATATGTTAGTTTAGGGACTCAATTGTAGCTTTTTTGAGTTCAATGGCCTAATTGCATTATTGTGTATGGTTTGATGGCCTATTTGACCTTTATTTCATTTTAAATTTAGTCTGAAACTATCTTTTTGCTATTTAATATTCTAGACTATTATTTTTTTGGATACTTTTAGTCCTTCTCATGACTTTCCTTATTTTTAGTAAGGGTATTTTTGTCTTTTTATATTTTTCTTCTGTTATTTCTCCGGTTTCAACCAGTTTAATTGGTTTAGAACTTTAGGTAACCTTTGATTTTTAATAACCATATTTTTCAACCGGTTTTTAGTAAAGTCCTAAGCCAATTAAACTTGTTGAAATTAAAAAAATAACAAAGGAAAAATGTGAAGAGACAAAAATGTCCTTACTAAAAACAGGAAAAGTCATTAGTAGGACTAAAAATGTCAAAAAAAAATAATAATCTGAAATGTTAAACGACAAAAATAATAATCTGAAATTAAATTTGAAATTGACACCAAATACAAGGGACATCTGGTGAAATTAACTCTAAAATAAATCGATAAACATGACAATCATATAAAATTGACCCAATTGATATCTCTAGAGGTGATTTCTTAAATCCAAACCGCTACCACTAGTAAATATCACTCACAGACTCACAGTCCCAGACTCCCATCACGTTCCAAACAGTAACGGTCCTAAGATCAAACGGTGGTATATAATTGCTGTTTAACACATGATATCTACATTTCTAGAATGTGAGCCTAAATTTTATTTCAGTCTTATTTTATTGTTTTATTTTTAAAGTAAACAACCACTAAAAAAATTACTCATCCGCCAAATACCTCGTGCTCAGATGATATTTCTAAAAGTTTATTACAATGTAGCATTAGACGTGGTTTGAACTCACAACCTTCCAAATGGAAGTCCATCCCGGTACCATTAAACCACATAGTTCTAATTTTTATATTTAATAGTACTTTTAATATAGTTTCTAAATATATAAATTTTGTATATTAATATTAAATTTAATATTATTAAAAATTGAATTAAAAATAATTTTAATTAAATATTATTAATTGAATCAGATACATAAAGTGAGAGGGAGAGCCTATATTACTCTCTCAAAAATAAATACTCCTGGCCTGCGAGTCAATTATGCAGTATATTGATGCGTAATGGCACAAATTTAGCCGGTCTAACCGAACCGGTCAGAGGAGTCCGAAAGAGTCAAATAACTTTTCAATGGTTAGCCAATTGCATCTTGCCACGCGGCGCAAGCCTGTTGGCTCTCTCCCAAGTATCCAATGCCCAGCAAAAATGTCTTCCCTCTATAAAACGGCCGTTCCCTCATCTCTTTCTTGTAACCTCAGCAACCGAAAATGGCGCGAAAGCCCTGCAACTTTCCGGCTAGTTTCCGTCCATTTTCCGTCGCTACCTTCCTCGTGTTCATCCTCTCCCTCAATTCTTTCCCCCAGTTCTCCGCCGGAGGCCACAACTACCGCGACGCACTCCGCAAGAGCATCCTCTTCTTCGAAGGCCAACGCTCTGGAAGACTCCCACCGGATCAACGCCTCCGCTGGCGCAAAGACTCCGCAATGCACGACGGATCCTCCGCCGGAGTAAGTACTTAGTTTTTTACTCTTTTTTTTGGGGTCACCAGGGAAATCTGTAATCACTAATCGTGAGTGTGTGCTAGTAAACCCCGTATTGTGACTTTAGCCCACAAAAGATTTAAATTAGTCTAAATTGTCTATAATTGATCCGCTCAACAATATGACATACAGTTCTTAATGTAATTGTTGGGCGGAGGCCCGTGAATGGTCAAATCTATCAATCGGTGACCACCAGATTGTGTGGCCTAGTGATAATGGTATCAGAGTCCGGTCATGAATTTCAATCCTAGCAAGAACAAAAATTGTGCCATTAATACTTACAATGATTACATTAATTAGGTGGACTTGACGGGAGGGTACTATGATGCCGGAGACAACATAAAATTCGGGTTTCCAATGGCTTTCACCACCACATTGTTGTCGTGGAGCATTATAGACTTCGGGCGGAGCATGGGCGGCGAGCTGCCCAACGCGGTGGCGGCAGTGAGGTGGGCGACGGACTACCTGCTGAAGGCCACCGCTAGGGACGGCGTTATATATGTCCAAGTGGGTGACGCATTTTCCGACCACAAGTGCTGGGAGAGGCCAGAGGACATGGACACTCCGAGGACGGTGTACAAGGTTGACCGGTACAATCCGGGCTCCGACGTCGCCGGAGAGACGGCGGCTGCTCTGGCCGCCGCGTCAATCGTGTTCCGGTCACGTGACCCTGCTTACTCTAGGCTTCTACTGGACCGTGCCGTTAAAGTAAGTTTGTACTTATCTATCGCGCTGTTCATTAATCGCTGCGGTTTTTGTCATCGGAAAGAACCATCTTTTCTGGGGCCCATTTTATGGAAACTGGCTTTCACATTAAGTGCATGCTTATGTAACGAATTTCTTCACCGCTAATGAATTGAATGCCAACCACTTAATGAGGTGTTTGGCATGATTAAATTGTAATTTTATATCTATGAAAATTTTATTCTATTATATGAAATTCCAATTTTCTCTAATTATAAAATTGCAATTCTTTAAAGTCCCCTCAAGAATTGTAATTTTATATTATGCAAAATTAGAATTTCACAGTAAAATATATTATTTTACCTTTATTATTATTATTATTATTATTATTATTTATTCTTTTCAATAAATTACTACGTTATTCTTTTTTCATGAAATTACAATTTTTATTTCCTTAATTTTCTTCTTTCAACTAAACGCCTGGTAAATGAGTCCTGGCATGCATTTGTAGCTTTAAAATAAAAAATGTTACCTCAAAAACAAACAAAAGAAATATTTTTTGTCCCCAATTAGTTGCAATTACTTATTTTGATTTTTCACTATTCAAAGTTATTCTTTAACTTTATAAAATTGTGACGTTTTTTGTCAAAAGCGAATGACTTTATTTGCTGGCTAAGTAGAATATGCCATTAACAGGAGCAATAGTATTTTAATCACATTGTTTGTAGATTAAGACAATTGATAATTGCTCATTTAATGGTGTCATCTCGACCCTATTAGTTGTCTATTACTTTATTAGCTTTACCCTTATTTGAATTATTACTATATATGATGGGGAGTATTAAATGTTTTGAAAAATTTTTACGCTTTTTAATTTTGTATCTACACAAAAATAATAATAATAATAATAATAATAATAATAATAATAATAAATAAAATGAAGGAGAAGAAATTTGCATAATATCAATTCCTTTTTTTAGTTGGAAAAAAATCACATAACAAAATAGATATTTAACCATTGAGCGAAAATGATATATGCTTTGTTTGTAGGTTTTTGCGTTTGCTGACAAGTATCGTGGTGCATACAGTAATGGTGACTTATCTAGTGCAGTTTGTCCTTTCTACTGTGATGTCAATGGGTATTAGGTAAAATCACAAAATCATCTGATAATATGTTGAATTGCTAGTTACATCTTTTTAATAATACAATCTCTTTTTCTTTTAAGCCTACTTATAGTAATATATCTTCAATTACACTATTATGTACTCCGTAATATTTATTATGATTTCTTTTAAATTTTTAAAATGCGTATCCTCTTAAAAGTATTAATTGGGCTAGAATATAATATTTGATTTATTTTTTAATTAAAAATCGTATCAAATACAAGTACTTCTCAATGGAATATTAGAATGTGATTTTTGCAATTGTTATATTATGGATCAGGGTCCACTTTGCAAGGTGAATCTAAATTTAAAATACACAATTTATATACTAAATGTTCACAATTTACCTTTTTTAACAAAATTGTGAAGATTCAGTATGTAAATTGTATAATTTGGATTCGGATTCACCTTGCACAAAATAATTTGCCAGATTTTTGTTATATATTAGCTTACAACATCATCCACATTAATATGGGAAAATACAAAATGTACTCCCAAGTGCGTGTATGTGTGTACGTGTTTAGTTTTGAGCTGTGAAGTTTAAAAAAAAAAAAAATGAAAATTAGGACGAATTGCTGTGGGGGGCTGCATGGCTACACAAGGCGTCAAGAAGGCGGGAATACAGGGAATACATAGTGATGAATGAGGTGATCTTGAGAGCCGCAGAAACCGTCAATGAATTTGGATGGGATAATAAACACGCCGGAATTAATATTCTCTTATCCAAGGTTAGTCTCATTCCTAAATTTTATATATATCTATATTTACTACCCATAATCTGAAAAGTTTTAATCTTCTTGAGTTGATTAATGTAAGAATACTACAAGGAGTTTATAAGAATTGAACATGATGTTGTAATAATTAAACAATACTCCGTATCAATTTATATAAGGAGATTCCAACTAACTTACCTAATTCCATGGCAATCATTATTGCATGGACCATTGTGTGGACCATAAATAAAAAATACATTTTAAATATACTAAAGGTACATTATTTGTATATTAAAAGTACATTATTTGAGGGTACATTATTTTAGTACTAAAAGTACATTATTTTATATATACTATCAAATAATGTACCTTCAGTACACAAATAATGTACCTCTAGTATATTAAAAATGTACCCTATATTCATGGTCCACACAATATGGTCAATACAATAATTTGTCATTTCATGGTGAGTCAAAAGACCGCACGGTGGGCCGTAGGGTTGGGCAAAATCCGGCCGCTATAACCCCAGAGATAGGTTGTTGGGCTCTGAAGAATAACGATCACTTGGGGTTGGTCGCAGAGGCCGGGTCCCAACGAGGGACTCGGGCCTTTGGTCCCTGCTTCTGGTCCAGCTACTCGGCTCAGTAGTCTCATCCGGATGATCTTGAGCTGCCAGGCCTTCTTCTTGGGCCACGAGCTCTGGGCTCCAGGACCCGGTAAATTATTGTGTTGACCACGATCCAAAACAACGTAGTTGAATTTTATGAGTTAGAATAATGTAGTTTATGTGTTAGAATAATGTACATTATGTGTTAGAATAATAAAACTTCTGGGATAAGATAATGTACTTAATGAGTTAAAATACACATTAGAATACTGTACATTATGAGTTATAAAAATATATATTTCAGTGGGTTAGTTGCATGATTTTTTTTTTATTTTATTTTATGCGAAACGACATTGTTTTTAGACCGTTGTCCACAGTCCATGCAATAACTATTGTCCGGACACCGGATCTCTATTCATGGATTGCTTCCAATATCTCCATCACGCGTACATTTATATTTGTTTGAAAGTCAATTCGATTATTTGCGTGTGACAATGGAATAAATATAGATTGTATTAATATATATGGGTTGAAAGTGTAAAAAAAAAAAATAGTTATTTAAATTTTACAATATAATATAATTTATGTTAATGGAGGTGAGGTATAATAAGGTGAATAGGTGATATTGCGGCATATAAGTTACATTACAACCTTTTTAATTCTGTCATTCTTTTTTAAAATGGTTTTGTATGAGACAGGAAGTGGTGATGGGGAAAGCAAATGATCTGAAATCCTTTAATATCATGGCTGACGACTTCATCTGTTCTATCTTGCCCGGAATCTCTAATCCTCAAGTTCAGTACTCTCCAGGTAATTAATTTTTAAACTTGACTTTCTGTGATATGAGTAATATTTTTTAGTAAAAATATAATATGATCGATTCTATTTTGACTTAAATGTATTAATTTTTTTTTTAAGTAAAAATATAATACTTATTAACTCGTAAAAATGTATTTCATTTTTTAAATTAATCTCATACTTTTAGATTTATAGGTAACAATTTACTTTTAGTCTTTTTTTATTAGAATATCTTCATTTGGTCCTAATATTGTAATTTTAATCATCCATCAACAAAATCGTTGAAATGTCGTTAAATACAAAGACATTTCAATCTTTTTTATACAAAATAGGTTGAACTGTTATATTTTTTATGTTTATTATTTTTTTTTAAAAAAAATGTATAATTCGAATATTTTGATAAAAATTAAAAACAAAAAAAAAAAAAAAAACTTAAAATGACTGTGACTTATAAATCTAGAAACAAGAATGAAATTAACTCATTTTGTTGTTGAGAAAAGGTGGATTGATCTTCAAGCCAGGAAGCTGTAACATGCAACATGTAACATCCTTATCTTTCTTGCTACTGACATACTCCAATTATCTAAGCCACGCCAATCGTGCCGTGCGATGTGGCGCCACATCGGTTAGCCTGGCCAAACATCAGGTAACACTTATATCAAATTATAGTTAGAGCAACTCCAATGCATAGTTTTTTTTTTTTTTTTTTTTTCCAAATTTTCTGATGTCATGTAGGAAAGATGCAGGGTCAAAAAAGATAATTAAAAAAAAAAAAACTAATTTTCTACACACTAGTTTCATTATAGCAACACTAAAATATCATTTTAGTTATACTATGACTTTAGTTGACAATATATATTATTTAATGAACTCTATTTTTCTAGTTCAATTTCTACACACTAATTTCATTATAGCACATTAAAGTATCATTTTAATTCAAATCGTTATACCCTGCACCACGGCGCACATAGCACTGTGCGCTCCGCACCTCCCAAAACGACGTCATTTTGATAAGTTATGTAGGGAGTTGACATAAGTATGTGTTTATTTGTTTATACAATTATGTGTATTTGTTTATACAATTATGTACATTTATATATACAATTATGTGTATTCTAGTATAAAATTATGTACATTTTTGAACATGAGATTTTTCTTTAAAGAAAATTAACTGTCAACACAGGGTAGCAAAATTTCAACAAAAAAAAAAATCTGAAACGACGTCGTTTTGCATTAGGGCGCACAATGCAATGCGCGCCCTTTTGCATGATATAAATTACTTTTTAATTATATTACAGTTTCATTTGACAACTATAACCTACAACTCCACATAGCGCTGTGTGGATCATGTTCACTGTATAACAACTGTAATCTTATATTGTTGTTTATTTATAGGTGGACTACATTCTCGGAGACAATCCACTTGACATGTCATACATGGTAGGATACGGTGAACGTTACCCACAAAGGATTCATCACCGGGCTAGCTCATTACCATCCGTGGATGCCCACCCGGCCCGAATTGGGTGCAAAGCGGGGTCTCGTTATTACTTAAGTCCAAACCCAAATCCCAATCTTCTTATAGGAGCAGTGGTCGGTGGGCCCAATATGACTGACCATTTCCCAGACTCAAGAACTTTCTATGACGAGTCGGAGCCCACTACATACACAAATGCACCATTGGTGGGCCTACTAGCTTACTTTTCGTCTCACCCTTGATTTCTTTCACTTGTGGAGTGCAAAGACCCAATGTAGCGGTGTGCAAAGGCCACCCTCTCTCTATAAGAAAATTTTACTGTGGATCATGGTTTATGTTAGCGTGGACCATGAAATTTGTATTATTTTAATTATATTTCAGTTTTATTTGATAATATTTTTATGTTATTTACTTTTATTTTTCTCTACATTAGTTTCATTATTGCAATACTAAAGTATAATTTTATTTGATGAAATACATTATTGCTTGAACTCTATTTTTTTGCTTCATTTTCCACACATACTAGTTTAATTATAATAATATTTCACGCACACTAGTTTCATTATAATAATACTAAAATAGTATTTTAATTATATTACAGTTTCATTTGACAATAATGTGCTTTGTTTTTTAGTTTTATTTTCCACACACACTAGTTTAATTATAGTAACACTAAATTATCATTTTAATTCTACTATAGTCTGATTTAACGATCATGATCCACAGTCTAAGCATTATGTTGTGCAATCATGTGCACCATGCATGGTGCACACGTTTGCAAAAACGACGTCGTTTTAACGTCCGACTTAAAAAAAAAAAAATTCAGAATTACATAACTACACATCTATAACTTCATAACTATACATCCAGAATTGCATAACTACACATCCATAATTTCATACCTATAAATCCAGAATTGCATAACTACATATCTATAACTTCATAACTATACATCCAGAATTGTATAACTACACATCCATAACTTCATAATTATAAATCCAGAATTACACATCCATAACTTCATAACTATACATTCAGAATTGCATAACTACACATCCATAACTTCATAACTATAAATCCAGAATTGCATAACTACACATCCATAACTTCATAACTACTACTACACATCCATAGCTTCATAATAGAGAAATAAGGGAGGAAAGGAAGAATCTCTTATTCATTCATCTATCTTTACATATTACAACAATATATATATATATATATATATATATATATATATATATATATATATATATATATATATATATATATATATATATATATATATATATATATAATATACATTTGTATCGGAAGGTAATAATGGTTTAAGGCGACCGTTACATCAGTTACATAATCAACTCATAATGTCCACACTTTACTATATTTATAACACTCTCCAATATAACACCACGATCATGCCTCATTAAAAAAGTGCCATTAAAACGAAAATTTACAGATTATATATGAATTATAATTTGCTTAGCTTAGATCTTCAACATGAACAGCCGGTAAAACGAAAATTTACAGATTAGATATATGCATAAATATGAACTACTACACAAACTATTAGTCCAAGAAATAACTTAGCTAAGATCTTCAACATGAACAACCGGTAAAACGAAAATTTACAGATTAGATATATGCATAAATATGAACTACTACACAAACTATTAGTCCTAGAAATAACTTAGCTTAGATCTTCAACATGAACAGTCGGTAAAACGAGTCTACAACTTTGAATCTGACGGTAGATTATGATTTCCGGTGTGAATCGCCTTAAAATTATATATCGACGAACATGCACCTGAAATACAACAACAAATTAGAACATATTAGATATATTAATATGGATGAACTAATCAACAAAATTTTAACTTACCTTAAAAAAAACATGAATAATCGGTAAAAAAACATGAATCGCCGGTCAAAATTCGATAGTACCAAGCCGGAAACGATTTCCGACTATAACTTGGACAGAACCTGCATTTATTTTGTTTTATATATTTATAAATAAATATTAATAAATGTTAAGATATATAAATTTATACGGCTGCTAGACTGGAGCACTCTTATTATTGGGATGAGGAGTGCTTTATCTATCTACAATAAAAGATGAACTTCAAATTCTTCAATTAACGATGTTATCAGAAAGAAGCCAATTCTTAGTAGATATATGCTATCAGCAAACCAATCATCTCAAGTCAGCATTTGAGCTAGCAGTTGTTCATAGCAGTTAGCAGTAGAGTTAGTTAGATATCTGTTATAGATGTTAGTTACTTCCCATCATCATTGTATATAAACCTATCTAGCTCTCTCTTTCAATGAATAACAGAAACACAATTCTCCTTTCTCTCTTTCTTTTCACATGTATTCATCTGGCAGTTTCTTTCAACTGCACGACATGGTATCAGATCCTTGAGAAGAAGAAAACCGAAGCATATTTTCAAGGATGGCAACTGCATGGCCCTCGATCGGAGCAAGAACAACTCCGGTGGATAATGCGACAGGGGTTCCGGTGACTGGAAGTTCATCTCAGGTGCCTCCTACTCCAACAACTCCAATTATTGAACCTGGATTAGCCGCAGAGGTAACGTTCGATCCCCAATCTCAGTCGAACCCTTATTTTTTGCATCCAAATGAGAATCCAGCTCTGGTGCTGGTTTCTACGCCCTTAGATAGTCCTAATTACCACCCCTGGGCACGAGCCATGACGATGGCATTATCTTGTAAAAACAAACTGAAGTTTGTTGATGGTTCCATCACCAAACCGCCAAGAGATGATCGAAAATTCAATGTATGGGAGCGTTGCAATGACATGGTAGTCTCCTGGATCGTTCGATCTCTTTCTCCAACAATCGGACGTAGCGTTCTTTGGATCGATACTGCGTATGGAATATGGAGAGACCTAAAACGCAGGTTCAGCTAACAAGACCTATTCCGTATTGCGGAAATCAAGTGCGAGATCTACCAAGCAAAGCAGGGGGACAGTTCTCTCAATGAATACTTCACTCAACAGAAGCTACTATGGGATGAACTTCAAATCCTCAGACCTTCTGTGAGTTGTGAATGCACCATGAAGTGTGCGTGTGACAAAAAGATCGATGAATTGAATGAGCAAACTGAAAAGGACAAGCTGTCCATATTTCTTATTGGTTTGCATGACAGGTTCACAGGGGCAAGGAATCAAATCATGCTTATGCGCCCTTTGCCAGATGTATGTGATGCATACTCTATGATTGCTCAGCAAGAAAGGCAATTCCATATTGGAGCAAATGGAATTGCAAATCAGTTATATCAGGAAGGAGAGATGGGCACTGCTAGCAACATTCCAATGTCCAGAGCAGGCAATAACCAACAGCAAAACTTCAAGAAGTTTACAGGAGGTAATAAGAAACCTGTATGCACTTTTTGTGGCTTCACAGGACACACAGAGGACAAGTGCTATAAGAAACATGGGTATCCACCCGGTTGGAAACCAAAATCAAGAAATCAAGGCTCTATCAATCATACTCAAGGACCCCTGGGAGTTCAGCAATCAGACTCTGATGAAGGAATGTCTTTCACTCAAAGAGACTTCAAGAAATTTCTGGAGTTCATTCATGCACAAAAATCACATGATAAGGGATCCTTGAACACACCTCTTGACCATTCTACTCATGAAGTACATGCCAACATTATTTCTGCCAACCTCTTGCCAAGGGCACAGACTGAAGGTACAGATTCCTCACCCAGTTTAACAAATTTCAGGAAAAATGAGTGGATATTAGATAGTGGAGCTACTCACCATGTGGTGTGTAGTCTAGACCTGTTGACAAAGCAAAGAAAGGTCCAGAACATTTATGTTAGTTTACCTAATGGACAACAAGTAGGAATCACCTACATTGGATCAGTGTATCTGTCTGATGAACTCATCCTGCTTAATGCTCTTTATGTCCCTGGATTTCAATACAATCTTATATCTGTGGGAGCCCTTATTAAAGACTCCAACTGTATCATGAATCTGCACACTAATCAGTGTATAATACAGGGTGTTATCCATGGCAAGATGATTGGAATGACTGAGATCAAGAATGGACTATATCATCTGATTTCTCCAGTTAGTTCCAAAACTGTAAATAGTGTTGTTTCAAAGTTGAATAAGTGTAGTTTGTGGCATGCTAGATTAGGGCATGCCTCATATTCTAAGATTCAAATGTTGCATGAGTTGAACTCAGAAATTCAGATGAATAAGAACTTGATTTGTGATTGTTGTCATCTTTCAAAGCAAAAAAGACTTCCATTTCATTCTAGTAACTCTATCTCAGATGCTTGCTTTGACTTATTACATATGGATATTTGGGGACCCTATAGAACTGCTACCATCTATGGCCATCACTATTTTCTCACCATAGTTGATGACCACAGTAGAGCAGTTTGGATACATCTAATGAAGAAGAAGTCTGAAGTTAGAAGCCTGATTGTGAGTTTCTGTAAAATGATTGAAGTCCAGTTTGGAACTAATGTTAAGAGCATAAGGACAGATAATGGCCTTGAATTTGATATGTCTGAATTTTTTAGCCAAAATGGGATATTACACCAAACATCCTGCACTCATACTCCCCAACAGAACAACAGAGTTGAAAGAAAGCATATACATCTTCTATCCATTGCTAGAGCTCTAAGATTCCAAGCAAACCTACCAGAAGTTTTTTGGGGTGAGTGTGTTCTTCATGCAGCCTATATTATAAATAGACTACCATCTGCTGCTATTGACAATAAGATACCTTATTAGATTCTACTTAATAAGGTCCCACAATATCAACATTTGAAAGTGTTTGGTTGCCTGGCTTATGCTACTACAGTAGGTTCAAAATCAAAGTTTGATGCTAGGGCCAAGAAATATATATTCTTGGGTTATGCTAATGGTACAAAGGGCTACAAGCTATATGACCTACAAACTAAGATGTTATTTCTGTCCAGATATGTAGTGTTCTATGAGGACTCATTCCCTTTTCAGCATAGTATTAATCCAGAAAAGGAGCTCTCTCAGGTCATCCTCCCAAGTGATGCCTCAGCAGGAATCTATGATGATACTCAACATCATCCTCACACTGTCAATCATCATGAACCAACACACAACCCTTTCAATAATGAAGTAGTTGAACAATCACAAGAAGAACCTGTCCAATCAGCCATTCCTTCACCTGAACACTCCCTACAACCAGCTGTTAGAAGATCTACCAGACAAAGGCATGTTCCAACTTACTTAGAAGATTATGTGTGCCGCAGTTCCATTCTCAGGTCTTCTCCTCATGACATCTCTAAGGTGGTAAACTACACCAAACTCTCACCATCTTTTCATTCCTTTATTATGAATGTTGACTGTCACACTGAGCCAAAGAGCTATAAGGAAGCTGTGAAGTATGAATGTTGGAGGAAGGCAATGGAAAATGAGATTGCTGCCCTAAAAAGTAACAACACCTGGGAGATAGTAGACCTACCACCATCCAAAAAGCCTATTGGATGCAGGTGGGTATTCAAGATCAAACATAAAGCAGATGGTACTGTTGAAAGATACAAAGCAAGGTTTGTGGCAAAGGGTTACACTCAAGTACTTGGTATTGATTACTTGGACACTTTCAGTCCAATGGCAAAGATGACTACCATTAGGACCCTGTTGGCAATTGCAGCAGCAAAGGAATGGCATCTTCACCAAATGGATGTGAATAATGCTTTTCTCCATGGAGATCTAGAGGAAGATGTTTACATGGAAATTCCTCCTGGATATGAAAAAGGGAAGGATGGTCAGGTTTGCAAATTAATCAAGTCCTTGTATGAGTTGAAACAAGCTAGTAGACAGTGGAATATCAAGCTATGTCATGCCTTGTTACTGATGGGTTTTAAACAGTCTACTCCTGATAATTCATTGTTTACCAGAGGAGAAGGATCATCCTTTGTGGCACTATTAGTTTATGTTGATGATATAGTAGTGGCCAGCCCTGATATGGACTCAATTGCTCAGATCAAAACACATCTCAACAGTCAGTTTCAAATAAAGGATTTGGGGCCTCTAAAGTATTTCCTTGGTCTTGAAATTGCTAGGCAAAGGAAGGGTATTGCAGTGTCTCAAAGGAAATATACATTGGAGTTATTAGATGAAGCTGGTTTCATAGAATCAAAACCTGTGCATAGCCCTACAGTTCCCTCTAACAAATTAAGCAGAAATGAAGGTGATGCTCTGGATGATAATACTCAATATAGAAGACTTGTTGGGAAACTATTGTATCTAAACATTACAAGGCCTGACATAAGTTTTCCCACACAACAACTATCTCAGTTCCTTGATAAACCTGCACATCTTCATCTACAAGCAGCTCATAGGGTGCTGAGATATCTCAAAAATGCTCCAGGACAAGGCTTATTCTTTCCAGCCTCATCTGATCTTCAACTGAAGGCATTCTCTGATTCTGATTGGGGTGCCTGTGTAGATTCAAGGAAATCAGTCACTGGCTTTTGTGTATTTCTTGGTGAAGCCTTAGTATCTTGGAAATCCAAGAAGCAGCCTACCATATCCAGATCTTCTTCAGAAGCAGAATATAGAGCCTTGGCTGGAACCACCTGTGAAGTTCAATGGATGATATACTTGCTTGGTGAGTTTGGTATACATCCTGATATTCAAGCTTCTATCTACTGTGACAGCAAGTCTGCTATAGCCATTGCTGAAAATCCTGTCTATCATGAGAGAACAAAGCACATAGAAATCGATTGTCATCTTGTTAGAGAAAAATTACACAAAGGAACTATCAAACTCTTTCATGTTGCTTCAGACAATCAATTGGCAGATGTCCTGGCTAAAGCTCACTGTCCAAGTTCCTTCTTCAAGTATGTTTCCAAGCTGGGATTGTACAACCTATACAATTCAGCTTGAGGGGGGCTCTTAGTAGATATATGCTATCAGCAAACCAATCATCTCAAGTCAGCATTTGAGCTAGCAGTTGTTCATAGCAGTTAGCAGTAGAGTTAGTTAGATATCTGTTATAGATGTTAGTTACTTCCCATCATCATTGTATATAAACCTATCTAGCTCTCTCTTTCAATGAATAACAGAAACACAATTCTCTTTTCTCTCTTTCTTTTCACCTGTATTCATCTGGCAGTTTCTTTCAAATGCACGACACCAATAAAACAAGTGTGAGATGTGCATGAATTTTTGTAATTTGTTACACTAATCATCCAAGTGTTTCCTTGAGGCAAATGTACTCTACTGAGCTTACGAGGTAGCGTTGTTGCTGGTTTTGCGACGAGAAGGTTCACGCAGCCAATAAGCTCGCTTCTAAGCACCAGCGAGTTCCGCTCTCTGACTCGTCTTCGCCGATGCACAAGTGCAACATCTGCGAGATGGCAAGAATGGGTCTAATACTTCCAGCTAAGTATCATAATGCTTTATTTACATTAATGTATGTGGTTATTCCTTTAATGAGTATAAGCAGTGCACCCATGCACGCATCTACTAAATTTCATCTTCTATTTGTGCACATTCACATACATAATTAATTAAGAATGTATTTCTTTGGCTTAGAACTTTAAAATTCATATATGGTGTTCTTTACAATTAATTTGAGATTAAAAAGTGTATATATGTGCATGTATATATTGCATGGGTAGATTACATTGGAGCTCCCCTAATGACTAGTTCTCTTGGTTTTAGCAAAAATTAGAGTTTGGGTCTCTCGATCTATTGTTAAAATTCAGTTTCATTATTTTGTTGAAAATCCAAGAAATTGTGGTTGAAAATTGTCTATGTGATAGATATATAATTGAGGAACACAAATTTATCATACACATGATTAATTTATTAGTGGGTGCATTTTGTTCCTTAAAAAATTGAATATGATATATGCATATAATTTGTAGTCACATGATTTTAAATATTTGAGTCATGTGTTGAATTATTAGTATATATAAAGATAATAAGAATATATCAAAGGCTTTAAATGCAATTTGTTGGTAGCATAGAAGAGTCATCATTATTCTTGAATACTCTAGCTAAGAAGATAGTTTTAAGTAAACTTCGGTTTCACTATTTGCCTGAGAGTTTTTAAGAAGTAGGGTGTTGATCATACAGGCTAGTTGGAGTGCCACTTGATCCTCACCTGAAATGAGGTTGACTTTCATATGTTATTAAACGATCAAGGCCTTACAATAGATATTGCTTAGGTACTGCAATAATAGTGTTGAATTAAATTACCATTTAATGGGGACTATGTATTATTTTGAGAATAAATTTGAAAGTTGTATTGATTTGCATTATACCAATGCTTTACATGAGTTTTGAATTTCTTCCAGTGAAGGAAAAATTGTGAAGATGGAATAACTTTGAAGGTTAATTAAAGTTATATATGTTGGTTCACCTTATTGCAATTTATTATTCTCTGATAAATTGAGTTTGAATAAATAAATATGTTATTTAAAATCTTGGTTAAGCCATGCTGGAAGACCTATTATTCTTGTTTAAAAAGGTAATTATGGTGGTTTAAAGTAACCAAGTCTGTTCAAATATATTCAAATATTGAGTATGTATTAATTAATTAAGTGCACATCTACTATAAAGTTTCACAAAGGAAATTTACAAAACTCAGTCTACAAAGGATCCGATGTTGGGCACCAAAGACTAATTCGCGAAGAGATCAAGTACTTTTGTAAGTGGTGCATTGTGGGATTAATTAGATCCTTATACCTCTTCCAAATCCTCGAATTAACATAGTGATTGATTATCTAATCTCATGTCACAACTGAAAGCGACAATGATGAATCTTCAAAAGAAAATCAAAGTCAAATCAAAGTCAATGGATCCATTAAAAGTTTCAAGGTTAGACTACTTGTAGGTAATGGCTACACTTAGAGATTTGGTGAAGACTATCTTTATACATATCCACTTGTATCAAAAATTGCAACCGTCTGTGTTTTGTTTGCTTTAACTTCTTTACACAGGTTGATAGTCCACCAAATAGATGTGAAAATAACATCCCTCAACCGTGATTTGGAAGAAGAAATCCACAGAGAACAACCTCCTAGATGTGTTGATCTTGACCAAGAAGAAAAGGTATGTAGACTCAAAAAGTCTTTGTATGACTTGAAGCAAGCTCCTAAGTCCTAACCAATGGTATGAAAAGTTTCATAATACTTTGTTAGACCTAGGTTACACTACTAACCGGTCAGAGGCTTGCTTATATTCGAAAGAAATTGAGTCTACAATTGTGATTATTTGCCTCTATGTAGATGATATGTTGATATTTAATTAGTTCAAACATTGACACAATCAATGAAACCAAAAGGACTTTATGTACCAAGTTTGATATGAGGGATTTGGGAGAAGCCGGCGTGATTCTTGGGGTAAAAGTTACAAAAATATCAAGGGTTATTATCTGGCTCAAAGCTATTATATATAAAAACTATTAAAGAAGTTCAATAGTTTTGATGTGACCCCTAATTAAAACTCCTTATGATCCAAGTATCAAACTATTTAAGAACATGGAGGTAGGTATATCTCAAGGAGATATGCCTAAATAATTAGTCGTTTAATGTTCTTAATGAATTATACTAGAGGCATGATATTGCTTTTGCAGTGAATAGAGTCAGTCGCTATTCTCACAACCTAGGTAGTGAGCATTGGAATGCACTGAACCGAGTACTTCGGTATCTTAGAGGCACTTTGGACTGGGGCATTGACTATGTACGATTCCCGACGGTGATGGAAGGGTTCTGTGATGCGAACTGGGTCAACGAGGGTGATGATGCTAGCTCCACTAGTGGATACGTGTTCACTATGTGCAGAGCAGTAGTCTCATGGAAATCGACTAAATAGTCGTGTATAGCTAGATCAATTATGGAAGCAGAATTCATAGCTCTTGATCAAGCAAGCAAAGAAGCAGAGTGGCTGAGAAACTTATTGGCAGATATACCATTGTGGGGGTGTCCAACACCTTTTGTGCCGTTGCATTGTGATTCACAAATGGTTATTTGTGTTGCGGAGAATAGTGCTAGAAAATGAAAGCACATAAGAGTCAGACATGAGTCTGTACGATAATTGATTACGACCGGAGTAATCACGATGGAATATGTGAAATCTGAGAGGAATATTGCAGATCCTCTTACAAAAGGGCTAAACCGGAAGGCCATCCTTGAGACGTCAAGGGAGATGGGCTTGAAATCAGTGAGGTGAGGAATTCATGACGAGTACCAATTCTTTGGTCAATTGAGGTCATGGAAAGACTCACATAAGTAATGTGACATTAAATTAGCTCTAAAAGGGCGGTCTATGTTGAGGTAGACTTGACAGAGTGAGATTCAAAGGTCAAAGATTTGACCTATGTGTATGACAGGAAAAGTTTGTGTGTGCATCTGAGTTCAAAATTTATCCAACTGACGAGTTCAAGACTTGTTTTACTCTCGGGAGGAAAATTACTCAATGTCACTATGTGTCAGTTCAAGATTTTAAATCACTAACATTAAGATCAACTTTGTGTGTTGCTCAGACGTTGTCCGTTTCATGTTTCTTTTCCTTTAAATGAGTGGGGGATTGTTGGGAAAATAAATCATTAAAAGGAAAAGGATATGTGTTTCTCACCAAGTTCACAAACTTAATTCATTTAAAGTTGTTATACTTTCCCCTAATCTCACGGATCATTACTGCACCTTGTCCGCATGCCCACCGCCTAAACTTGTTCAGAATGTGATCCACGTTTCTCTCCTCTTACCTAGTTTTGTGGATAGCAGTATATTTGTGGACAACATTGCTAAGGTTGTTGGGCTTCTAATAGTATAAATAACCCATGCAATACAAGCTGTAAACATATAGATTACAGATGCCAAACACATTGCATTCCTAAACCTTCAACGTTTGTTGTCTGAGCATATATATATTTACTGTGTTACCGGTCGGAAGCTACCGGAGAGTCGCCGGAAATAGCTTTTAAGGGAGTGTTCTGGAGAACACGACGCAGTGCTGCTTCCTATTCGCACACCTCAAGTTTCTTCGTTCCTTTCCTGCTTCTGGCGACATTGTCTACCCTCAAAGCACAACATATATGTATATATGTATATATTTAAAAATATATAAATATTATGATCTTATATAATTTCGTGTGATATAAATTTAGACAAGCAATTATACATAAATTTATATGTTAATTATACAATTTCATGTAATGTGTAATTTTTGATACTAATGTCAAATTTTTATATTTTTAATATTATTGGTATTTGTAGAGAATGAATGTTTAGACACACACAATGGGTCTTTGCAATGGTACTAGGTTGGTTGTGAGCAGGTTAGCTGAGCATGTGGTTAAAGCAAAGATTATGACATGTACTCATGTAGGTAAAATGGTGTTGATAGCTAGAATGTCAATGACGTCTTCAGACTTGAGAATGTCGTTCAAATTTCAGCGCAAACAATTCCCAGTTATGCTGTCATACGCAATGACAATCAACAAAAGTTTGACCCATATAGGCCTGTTGTTGAAGAAGCCGGTATTTGTGCATTGTCAATTGTATGATGCGACATCCAGAGTAACAAATCCAAATGGCTTGGAGATTGTAATTTGTGATTAAAATGGCCAGGATAGTAATTCCAAAAATAATGTTGTTTGCAAATGAATGTTACAATATACATAATATACTTTCATAATGTTACCAATAATTATAACAATAACTATTATGAATGTTTAGTCCGTGCATCGCACGGGGCGCGTGGCCGTGACGTCAAGCAATTCTAAGGCATATAATTCCCCTAAATATTCGGTATGCTGTGATATGGAAATATTAAATTAAAAAGTCATTATTTCACACAAATTATAATAACAAACATAAATTAAATACTTTACAATTTATTTACCGTGCAGTGCACGGGTAAGTAATCACTGTAACACCCCGTGTTACGGATCCTAAAACCAACTGATTAATTAATTAATTAATTAATAACCCAGGAGGAGGAATAAATTATAATGGTTAATTAGGGAAAAAGGCCACCATAGCCCATGGGCCCCAATTATATAAACCCAACCCCTAAACCCAATAGGAATAAACTCTAAATAAACCCTTGGATCTATAAATAGGGAACTTAGGGAGCACCTAGAACCCCCTCCCACACGCCTAGACGCCCCATCACCCCAGGAGAGCTCCAAGAATTCCCGTAGAAGAAATCAAGAAAGCAAGAAAGCTTAAAGAAAGATCCTTCATAGGCAAGGAATTAATTAAGGCTAAGAGGTAACCCATGTCTCAACAAAACCTATTTTCATAGCTATGATTTCCCCTTAGGGTTTCCCCCATATTGTTGTAAATGGCGATTGATGATGATTATTATTGATGTCGATATAATGGTTCCATGAGGAATCTTGATAATCTTGATATTGGGAGTTTCTTGATAATTATGATGTTCTTGATGATTAATTGGGATTTTGATGATTATGTGTTGTTCGTGACGATTATGATGTTCTTGATGATTAATTGGTATCCTTGATGATTATGTGTTGTTCCTACCGAATCTTGCAATTAGAAGACGAATTGTATTCTTGTTGATATAAAAGTGATTAGAACCCTAGGTTGTATCGTGTGATATTATTTTTGGATTATTGGGTGGGGAAATCGCATGTTTGGGTGTTGATTATGTTTAGAAAAGCATGATAGGTTAAGTGCCGTTCGTTTCCCGTATTTGATCCGTTAATTGTCTACGTGTTGTCGTTAATTGCGTTGTAAAGTGTCCAAGCATGGTTTCGGGTTCCACAACGGTTCCCGGGGCGAAAAGTGATGAAAAGAGTCAGTGGGGGGTAGGTGGGGGTAGGGGACCCGCCACCTACCCGTGGCAATTCCGGGCAGTTCCGGCAGCGGGCAGCCGGCGGGCGGGCAGCTGCCCGCCGGGCACCCACTGCCCGGAACAGTGTTGGCCGGCGGGCTGCCGGCGGGTGGACCCCCACCCACCGGCTACCCGCTGGAATATCCCCCCATCGGGACCCCGTCTTCCCCGTTTGATGTTTCCCCGATCCCTGTGGTGTCCCAACGGACCCCGTTTGTCGTGCCTATGTCTAGTTTGATATTTCGGGTACCGTTCGTAGGTTTATGAGTCTATTATATTGCATGCTAGTTGAATTGGTATCCCGTGGACCTAGGTGGAAGAAGTATGAACCCCTTAGGACTATTCTTAGTACGTGATGAATCACGCATAAGGTTGTTATACGCTCTATCCCCCTTCCCAATGTGTAATGTGGGTTGCATGTGCTTGCTATGTGTTATGTGTGCGTGTTGCCCCAATTCGGTTGCGATCGGATTGGTTATCCTGAGCTGCGGTTCAGAAGCCGGCTACAGTCAGATGGGAATTCCTGGCTGCAGTCGGATGACGGTATCCTGGGCTGCGGTCCAGAAGCTGGTTGTAGTCAGATGAGAATTCCTGGCTGCAATCAGATGACATTTTCCTGAGCTGCGGTTCAGAGGCTGGCTGTAGTCAGATGGGAATTCCTGGCTACAGTCAGATGACACACTCTCTTGGGCTGCGGTCCACTGTTTGGTTGCGATCAAACATTATGATGAGCTGCGGTTCATCGGTCGGTTGCGATCGACCTCCCCGTGTTGCGATACGGGGCATGGTGCTGTGGGGCCGTGTCAGAGCTATATGCGCTGACCCGCATGTATGGGCGTGCGAGTGGTCCTGTGGCGCCAACAATGTGTGTTATGTGTGGTGATATGGACGAATTGTGACTATGAGTGCTTTGAGATGCGACTATGGGTTTCATATTGGGGATTGTTATGATGGGTTGTGATTGTTGTTTATGCTTTGCCCTATCTGCCTTATCTATTGTGAACTGCATATGCTCGTTATAATTATTGCTTGTGTCTGACCTTATCTGTCGAGTCATTCCCGGTTTTAAAAGCTAGAGTTCGTAGAATATATCTTCATGCTCAAAATGGTTTTTGTATATCTATATATATATTGCTATATGTATTGTATTTCAACGCGTTGGAGTGGGTTACCAGCATCCCTCGCTGAACAGATATATTTGGCTTTCAGGCACAGAGGATTAGAGCACTGGAGCGCGCTAGAACTGGAGCGTAGAAGTAGTATAGTTTCCCTTTCGGCCTGCGTGCCATGTTATGCATTTATATTTCAGAGGATAGTAGTTAGACAGCCTGTGCACCTGGGTTCTCTAGCCCAGGTGTGGCATAGCACCCCGTACACTTATGTTACGCTTTGGGATTTAATGAGATGTTACCTTTATTATTAAGTTTTAAATGTCTTGAAAATCAGGGGTGTTACAATCACCAAGTTAGCAGACCGCGTAATTGAAGCTGAATTAATGGATGGTGCTAACAAAGGAACAAAAGTCTTGATACCCAGAATGTCAATATCACCGTCTGATACCAGGTTGTCATTCAAGTTTCAACGAAGACAATTCCCGTTGATGTTATCATATGCAATGACTATTAACAAAAGTCAAGGTCAAACATTGTCACATGTAGGATTGTTACTTAAAAAACCAGTTTTTGTGCATGGTCAACTCTATGTGGCAGCATCTCGAGTTAACAACCCAAGTGGTCTTAAAATATTGATTGCCAACGACTCAAGAACAAATGCTACATCAACAACCAACGTGGTATACCACGAAATCTTCAATAATTTGTAATTGTGTGACACTTATGTTTTTTTATATATTGTATGTTAACGTATTTTCATTATTGTTTCTATTTTGTAATTTCAACATTTTAATTTAATAATGTATTCAATTATTCTCACAATTAGACAATATGTTGAACAATATCCATCCCGTGCATCGCACGGGGACTATACTAGTATATAATATATATTTGTATTGGAAGGTAATAATGGTTTATATAAAGGCGACCGTTACATCAGTTACATAATCAACTCATAATGTCCACACTTAACTATATTTATAACACTCTCCATTATAACACTATGATCACGCCTCATTAAAAAAGTGCAAGTTCATAACAAAGTGCACCTTTCATGATTATCATTGACACAACTCAAAGTGGAGGCAAGTTCATAACAAAGTGTCATGATTATCATTGACACTCGAGGCAAGTTCAAAGAATGCATAGCTCAAGCAGAATAAAGCGTTAACTTTGACTAATTTGCAATCAAAGTGGCAAATAGCAAGTTCAGAACAAAGTGCACCTTTCATGATCATCATTGATGAATTGACGAAACTCATATATATTGATAGGTGATGGTTTTATTGGGACCGGGTATAGAAATACATAACAGGGGTAGGAAAGAGTAACATCATTACCTGGGGCGCTACGCCCAAAATAATTGGTACAAAGCCCGAGGTATAGGCCTAGAATGACGGCCCAAATACAAAGAATAAGGCCCACGGGGTGGGCTATGGCTAACTATGTTACTAATAGGAATCTAACCAAGTGGCTAGGTTGAGAGTATAGACCAGAGACCACTAGACCAGGGTGTCTGTCATGTCTGAGTTGCCCTTAGCCAAAGATCCAGGGCCCCTATTTATAGCAAGCCTCCTCCCCCTTTGGCGTTCGCGTGTCCCACGTTGTTACTCCCTCACTCCGCCTATTTGTAGCCATGCACGTCACGTCACTGCTATCCCCACGACTCCCGTGCACCGGGCGCGCTAGGTGTGCTATCACCGGCCGGGGCCAGCGACCCCGTCCGCGGCCTCTCCGGCCATGGGCGCTGGCCGGCCACCGCCCTCGTGGCATCGCACGGGGGCGCTACGCCCGCGCCCAGCCGCGAATGGTGCGCTAGTCGCGGCACCGGGCGCGCTAGCCGCGCCGGGCAAGGGCGCACCGCCCGAGCCGATTTCGTCCGTCACCGGCGAGAGCGCCGCCGGCGACGCTTCCCCAACGACACACCAAACCACCTCCCGTTCACCAGCCCCCCCTTCCGGTCCATGCTCTTCACCCCGGCCCACCAAGCATGCTTATCCTCCCAGCCCAACAAGACTTGGGCCAACCTCCTTCTTTCACCACCCCCACTTGGCCCAATACTTTTCCAATAAAATGGACCCCCGAAGGTCCCATATCCCCATCACAAGTCCCCCACTTTCTTTAGGCATCTGGATGCCTGAAGGAAGTATAATTCAACAACACATCATCCTCCTATTTCCAAAATCAAATCCTAGTTCCCACACTTTCCAAATATCCTCATCATAAGTCCCCCCCCCCCCCCCCCCCCCCCCGTACGCTGCCGCTACCTTCCATCATCAACACTGTCATGCGTCACGCCGTTACTCCGTACCTCTACCACACACTACACGTCGCCATGGCCTTCGCTTCATCATCTAGTGTCGAGAAGTCAAGATGACTCCTCTATTGTCGCTTCTTGGATGCTTCGTGTACTGAACATATCCTTTGTTGCATTTAGTATGCGCTTGTG